>NC_082664.1:151331170-151648135 GCF_025265405.1 Mesoplodon densirostris
TTCTACCTTCTCCTGGCCCACGCCCACCAGCTGGCACCACTTTTCACCCCCTCACCTCGGTGCCACCAGCCTCCTCAGTCTGGTCACCTCTCTCATCTCATCGCCCTCAGTTCAGTCTGCGTGCTGTGACTGGGCGGATATTTCTAAAGACGCAAACCCAGCTCTTCCCTTTCCAGCCCTTCAGTGATGCCCCAAGCCCACAGGGCCAAGTCCAAGCCCCTGGCTAGTTACCACAGCAACCATGCCAAGACTGGACCAGGGCACGCCTGCTTCTGATCCTATTTCCCAAAGAGCCACAGACCATCTCGCTTTGTAAACGTCTGGGGGGAAGAGTCTTTGTGAAGTTCTTAAACGTGGATCTAAAGCAATTTCATCACTGCACTGGATAAACCCAACTCATGAGATCAGGTGCTTGACGGAGACACGAGGGCAACTGTTTAAAACCAACTGTATTGACTGACCAGTGCGGAAAATGCTCCAATCATTTCACAAAATAAGACTGAGTTACCAACAGAAGGTCAAAATGACAAAGAGCTGCCAGTTACCTAGCAACAAGATAAATGAGTGTAGCTACTGAATCTATTAAAATATGTATATGTCTATTCATATACATGTATGTATATATAGTTCCATTTTGAAAGATCACGGAGGCAAGAAGCAGGAAAAACATCTCTTGGGAAAACAGAAGGAAGTGTCCCCAGGACCAAAGCCACCTCCTCCACAGGGTGTGGCCGATGTGGGGTCTGCTTGGAGGAGCTGCAGGGGCAGCCTGTGACCTTGGCATCTAAGTTTCGTGTGCCCCACATGCAGCATCAATAAAGCAATGAGCCCCTCTGTACGTGGGCACAGGGGCAAGGGCTCTGCAGCAGTGACAGCTGAGGACGCAGGCACAGCCGTCGGCTGTAACACCTCTGCTGGCACAAGAGGGCTCCCAGCCTGGCCCAGGAACACGGTTGCAGAAACTAAGGGCAAGAAAGAGGAAGTGCAGCTGCACGCTGCCTTGGGTTTCTCTTCCAGCTTGGCTCCCAAGGGTGACCTCCTAAGACTAATCGAAGCAGTGAGATACACGTCCATCCTGATTAAACACAAAATAGGGGTGCTTTGGAAATCTCAATAAAGATCTTCCTTCAACTCTGCGTACGGCAGCTGAGTCTCCCATCTCTGGTGGGAAGGGAACGACAGACCTGTACAGGCAGACGGACAGGACAGTTCCACACCGGGGCCAGGTCTTCCGGTCACCACAGACCTGAGACTCCTGGGGCACCTCAGGGTCTGAGTGCTGGGGGCGGGCAAGCAGGCACGGCAGACGCTGACAGACCAGCAGAGGCAACAGAGAGTGGGCAGGCAAGGACACAGTCCCTGTGCACAGCGAGTCCCCTACATACAAACCTTCAAGTTTCGAACTTTCAAAGATGCGAACGTGCATCTGATTCCAGCAAGGAATCAGAACCTGTGCCATAAGCGTCAGGTGTGAGTGACATCGCATCTCGCCCTCCGTCTCCTGTCGCTGACGATCCTTCAGCTCTACCATCTCCCACCTCCTCGCCCTCCTCCAGTCAGTAACTCTTCTTGCCTGTTCACTCCATGCCAGCCCCTGGATGCCAGCTCTTGTACTGTACTACTGCACTTCTCAAGCTACTGTACTGTAAGAGTCAAAATGTTTTCTTTATTTTTTGTGTTTGTCTTTTATGTATTATTTGTGTGAAAAGTATTATAAACCTATTCCAGTGCAGTACTAGAGAGCCGATTGTGTTAGTTGGGGACCTAGGGTCACTCTGCTGGACTTACGAACAAACAGGACTTACAACAAAAGCCCCGAGAAATCTCCAGGAACTCGAGGGCCCCAAGACCCTGCATGCCCCTTAGGCAGGCCTGGCTGAGAGGAGTATGTGGTAAACCTAAGTCCTCCAGCTGCCTCTCTTTGCTCTTGTCACCAGCTGTGAGCCCTGGGGGGTGGCACACAGCCTGACACCATCAGGGACACCACCAGCTCCCTCTCGGCCTGGTCACCCACACGGCCAGGTCCCAAACCTGAGAAGTCAGTGCTGACACCCACCCCCCGCCATTGCCAGCTTAGTAGCTCCACAGGTGACAGGACTGTTGGTAGAGCAGCCCTGCTCCAGGTGGGACCAGGGCCACGTTCCTCTATGACACCTCAGCTTCCACCGCCACCTCCTGACACACACGCTGCTCTCCAGGCCACCATGGTCTCAACAACAGACCAGCGTGAAACAAGCAAAACGCATCTTCTGTTCACTTGGATACACATGGCCAAGCAGCAGTAAAGGTCTGATTCGGTAAAGGTCTTCAGCACTTCTCATGCAAAAGAAGCATCCATCCCCTCCAGCCAGGGGGGAGTCAGACTGTGGGAGGAGACCCTTTGCAGAGGTGCAGACCATCTGTTCTTCAGGACTGGGATGGGGAACCATCCTGACCAAGGGGGGAGGATTTGCGGGGGGGTTCCACATGAGTCCTTGCCGGCTGGCAGCAGCCTCAGGCTCAGACTGGCCCTGGTTCCTCCTCCCTGACACCGGGAGGGAGACTGTATCTTGCAAGCTTTCAGGGAACACCCTTCCTGTCCTGGCCAGCCCTTCCTGGGTGGCAGGGCAGGGCACCGTGAGAGCCGTGAAGGCCCAAGGAGGGCATTTTGGGCAGCCCACAGTGACACTGGTCACAGGCCCTGCGGAGGGGACCCACAGAGGCATATCCAGCGAGGCAGTTTCCCTGGGTTCCAAGGCTTCTGCAGAAGGAGCAAAAGATGTTTCCTCCTTGGGATGGAGGCAGGAACCCCGCCCCCAGGAGCCATCCACGGCATGGTTTTCTGCAAAGCAGCTGCAAGGTACCCCGGTGTTTAGGCTGAAGATAAGGCTCACACAAAACACAGGGAGATGGAGTCTGAGAAAGCCCAGGTCCTGCAAAGAGGAGGCCCAGGCCCAGTCTCTGATCACCCCCATTCTGGTGGGACCACTTCCCCCACAGCCTCCCAAGGCCTCTCCCACTGGTCACTGCACTGGTCCTCAGGACCGCCCTCTGTGGAAGAGGACCCTGAGCTCAGAGAGGTACTGACGTCCCAGGACTTGAACTAGGCTCCTCAGTAGAGCGCTGACTGGTCCCAGCGTCAGAGCTGGAACAGCCGGGGAGACTGACAGGCAAAGATACCTAAGGCTCTATGGGGAAGAAAAGGCCTGGCGGCTTCTAGAGAGACACAGCTCAGGACTACTTATGACTCCAGAAACGATTTCCTCCCCTTCTCTACAAAGTCTGGGTTTATCCAGGTACTGTCACTGCACATCTAGGTTCGTCTCTGCAGGAGAAAAGCAGGAGGAGCTGGGGTTGCTGAGCAAGAAAAGAAGGGCATCAAAACTGAAGTCAGTGGCAGGAGAGCCAAACACCTACGAGGGGGTGACTGATCCAGATGGGCCTGAGGGCAGAGGGCTGGCTCCACCTGAAACAGAGCTCATTCCAAAGCGTTCTAACTCCAATCCTAACCCCAACCCACTGAAACGACGAGAAGGTCTCAAGCTAAACCCCTTAGTAATTTGGTTGCTCGTGGGCTACACCATGC
The DNA here is from genome assembly GCF_025265405.1 of Mesoplodon densirostris. NCBI lineage: Eukaryota > Metazoa > Chordata > Mammalia > Artiodactyla > Ziphiidae > Mesoplodon > Mesoplodon densirostris. Next base: position 151,334,736 of record NC_082664.1, read on the forward strand.
CAGGTTCTACCCAACTTCTCTGCCAGACTTTACTGGTTCATAAGAACTAAGGCTGTCGAAGCCACTATGGAGAACAATATGGAGGTTCCTTAAAAAACTAAAAACAGAGCTACCACATAACCCAGCCATCCCACACCTGAGCATATACCCAGAGAAAACCATAATTCGAAAGGATGCATGCACCCCAATGTTCACTGTGGCACTATTAGGACATGGAAACAACCTAAACGTCCATCAACAGAGGAATGGATAAAGAAGATGTGCTACCTATATACAGTGGAATATTACTCAGCCATAAAAAAGAATGACATAATGCCATCTGCAGCAACATGGATAGACTAGAGATTGTCATACTGAGTGAAATAAGTCAGAAAGAGAAAAACAAATATCGTATAATATTGCTTGTAAGTGGAATCTAGAAAAAAGGTACAGATGAACTTATTTGCAAAGCAGAAATAGAGACATAGAAGTAGAGAACAAACTATGGACACCAAGGGGGAAAGCGGGGGTGAGACAAATTGGGAGATTGGGATTGACATATACACACTACTATGTATAAAATAGATAACTAATGAGAACCTGTTGTATAGCACAGGGAACTCTACTCAGTGCTCTGTGATGACCTAAATGGGAAGGAAATCTAAAAAGGAGTGGATATATGTATACATGTGACTGATTCACTTTGCTGTACAGCAGAAACGAATGCAACATTGTAAAGCAACTATACTCCAACTAAAAAAAGAAAAGAAAAGAAAAGAAAATCACACTCCAGAAAAAAAAGAACTAAGGCTGTTGAGGCAAGGAGAACGTTTGGGAAGGTTGGCAGTGCTCACCTTGGGTGTTTACTCGGCAGTGTCAGAAGACTCAGCTGAATCTCTCCCTGCTCTAAACGGAGTCCACATGGCCAATCCAGGGTGTCCCCCACAAGGTTACTGATAAGATGAAGTCCAACAAAAAAGGGCAATCCAGGGTTCCCTGGTGGTGCAGTGGTTAAGAATCCGCCTGCCAATGCGGGGGACACGGGTTCGAGCCCTGGTCCAGGAAGATCCCACATGCCACGGAGAAACTAAGACCCTAAGCCACAACTACTGAGCCTGTGCTCTAGAGCCCACATGCTGCATCTACTGAAGCCCCCGCGCTCTAGAGGCCGTGCCCTGAAACAAGAGAAGCCACCGCAATCAGAGGCCTGTGCACTGCAACAAAGAGTAGCCCCTGCTCGCTGCATCCAGAGAAAGCCCATGCGCAGCAACGAAGACCCAACACAGCCAAAAATAATAAATAAAAATAAAGTAGGAAAAAAAAAAAAAGGCAATCCTTGCTCCTTCCCGGCTGTCCTCTCTGCATCAGAAGTACGTTGAGCATCTTCCCACCTCGAAACAAAATGCTCAGCTCTCTTAGCTAAGATGCACAGACTGAGAATTCTGGGAAATGACAACCTTTTTCTTTTTCTGCCAGGAAAGATCTCTGCAGGACAAGCCCACATTGCATAGTTTTCCCTTATCAACGGGGTTTTGATATCAGAGCTCTAAATAAAACAGGGTCGTAAATTCAGAGGGAAAGATTAAACTAAAACATCATCACAACCCACAGAGGCCAGAAAAAAAATGCCCACAAGCATAAATACTGCACAAAACCAAGAGGAAAATATCAAAATGGGTGTGATGAAAAAGGAAAAGTCAATTCTGTGGAAACTTTCCTAGCGTGGGTAGCTTTACTTTTAGATAATGTTAGAGGTTCACTGGCGAAACCCTACAAAATATAAGGACTCCTTCTGGACTGCTGCAATTGGGTGCCACTGTGTCCCCAGGGAACAGTTGAGAGTCACACAGATGATGAATGGAACCTCGGGAAGGTCAATTAGAACCGGTCCTCGAAGGGTGAAGGGTGAAGGGTAAAGGAAGGGTGGAAGAGAGACTAATAAAACTCATCAACAAGGTCTTTTAATTCCAGGTTTGTAGATGGTCCCATGCACTATAGTAGAATTCATAGTAACAGATGTGAGAACTCCCTGCGAGATCTTCTGGGTCTTCTGAGAAAGGGTGAAGAATGAGTGTGAACATGGCAAAAATCAGGTTGATAGCATGTAGCGACAAAAATTAAAGGTTTGGGAGTGAACACTTGGTTGTTCCTAAGATATAAACCCAACATTTAAAAAGATCTCTACTTTTCATGTTTCCACTCTTCTGTTTTAATGAACATTACACACATACACATATACATGTATGTACATATATGTAAGTCACACAGAGAGCATGGTGTGTAAAGTTGACTCTCTTGATGACAGCTCTGGGATGCCAGCTGTCCTGTGTATGAAACAGTATTAAAGACGCCACTGAGGGACTTCCCTGGCGATCCAGTGGTTAAGACTCCGCACTACCAATGCAGGGGGCACAGGTTCGATCCCTGATCAGGGAACTAAGATCTCGCATGCCGCTCAGCACAGCCAAAATGAGAAAAACAAAGCAACAACAACAAAAAAGAATTAAAAAAAAAAAAAAAAAAGACGCCACTGAGCCCAGCTGTAGGCACAAGAGGAGATGCTGGGACTCCCTAGATTATCCACCAAGTGGGCATTAAAGTAGGAAGAACCCTGAACCGCTCAGCATGATGGAAGAGTTTGGGCCTCTCCTCGAGTGTAGGGATGCAGGATCTGCTGGGCAGGATTTGTGAGCGCCCCCCAGGGAGCCCAGGGCTATCCGCAAGGGGACGGGATCAGGGAGGGGCTCACACTGGCCTCCCCGAAGGCGGGTCCAGCCCGACGCACCCCCGCCCGGGAGGCTCATCTTCGGAGAAACACTTTCTGGTGTATAATCAGTTTTCCCGGAGATGGAGAGCTCACCCCCATCCGAGGACAGGAGGATGACTTGGTAACTGGAATTCCCAGAGGCATGAGGTGGAGCCCAGCCTGGGAAGAAAGGTCGGCTCCGAACGCCCACTCCCCTGACGCTCCCACATACCTGTCTCGACCACCCTGCAGGCTCCTTGTCAGCGTCCCCATCAGCCGCCCACGCGACAGCGGGGACCTGCACCAGCCCGCCCCGGCTCCACCACCTTCCGCGTCCCCCTTCTTCTCCAGCGGCCATCCCCCCACCCCCGAGCCACGGCCAACCTCTCCCAGAGCTGCGACTCCCCACTTCGTGAACACATCCCCTGCTTCTCCAGCTCCCTCAGATTCCCACAAAAGCAGAAGATTCTTTGTTCATCTGCAGTGGACAGAGGCTTACAGGTGCGCCTGAGAGGGAAGTCTGGGATGCCCCGGGTCGAATTCCAACGGGGCTAACGGAGGAAACGGAGGTAAAAACGTTAGACCCCGACTGAAATCGCAGACCACGAACGTGGGGTGTCACGAGCTGTATTCAAGTCTACTCCCCTCCACGTTCTCCCAGGTCATCAACCCTCGCTTCTCTCTGCTCCTGGCCTTTCTTCCCTTTGCAGCTGGACCTGTAGCTTGACCTCTTCAACGGCCCTCTCAACAATATCAACCACCTTGCTGCCCCTGTTGGACCCCCCAGGCCTGAGCGCACAGGCCGTCTGCATTCCCCGGTATCCAACCAGCTGGGCGCTGCTGGGGGAAAACCGCACGCTAACACAGTGTGCTAGGGCGTGGGGTCTACAGTTCGTACATCTCGTCTACCCAGGCATCCCAAACTTCTCTCTCAGGCGCACCATTAAGCCTCTGCCCCTGACAGCACACGGCCTCTGCTTAACCAGAGAGGAGGAACCATCAGAAGGAACCCCTCAACTCTCCGGACACCCAGCAGCATCACACTCAGCTACACTTGCAGCTCCTCCCCTCTGAAGCCAAGGAGGGGTGGTCTTCCTGCTGGGCTTGGATCTATCCCTCCCCTTCCCCACTCCCTTGGCCCATCTCTCCCCAACCCCACTCCAGAACCTTCCAAATCCCCGGTTATACTCACTCTTCCCCCTCCCCGTGGACATGTGCTCATGGTCTTACCACCCTTAAGAGTGGTCTCCCTCCCCAAGCCCCAAATGCCCTCTTCCTTTCTTATCCACTCTAAGCTGCTCAACGAGCTGTCTCCCCCAGGCTTCAATTCTGCATCCCCCAGTACAGTCCTCAGCCGCTGCAGACTGGCTTCTGCCCCCCAGGTTGCCCGTGACTTTGAGTGGGAGGTGGGGAGCATCCAGGGTCAGCAGAGCCCTGTCCTGCGTGTCACAGCTCCCAGAGCGGCATGAACCATGTGTGGGAAGGAGGGCTGAGGCCTGGGGATGGTGCAGCGGGCCTCAGGGCATTTCTGGCCCTGGAACACGTGCGTGTGCGCGTGTGCGCGTGTGCACGTGCATATGTGTGTACCTGTGTGCAGCGGCTGGGTACACGCACGCACACGTGCATGCGTGTGCATGTGTGTGGTTAGGTGGCCGTGGGCAGCTTCATGGCTACTACCTTGTTCTTCCTGAGACCTGCTGTGATCAGGCAGGAACCAAACCCAATTGATTTACCTCCTACGTGACTGTGACCACATTTCCCGTATCAAAAATTGAGACACGACGTCTCACGATAGGTCGGACATTTGAGTTGGGACCGCTCTTAAGAAGACCTGGGAAAGCTGGCTGCACACACAGCAGGGGGACAGAAATCACAGCCTAGCACCCTGGCCGGATTCTGAGACAGCAAATTCTGCTGGTGAGATGCCCGCATCTCAGCCACCCTCTCTTGCAGGGCCTCGCCCAAGGGCTCCCTAAGCTGATTGTAAGCACAGGAGCAGGAAACAGAAGTGGCCCCGAGGCACGCCATGCCCGCCACTGGCAGGAGACAGCCTGGAGCAGTCTCTCCGATCCTCTCCCGGACAGCTGCCAGAACAGCTGGCAAAGCGGAGGGCAGGGTAGCCTCAGTTGCCTCCCCAGCTGGGAGCAGCTCAGATGCCCCCACCGGCTGACAGGTCCATCAACTCTCCTACGGTCACACACTGAAGCGGGTCCAGGCTTCCGCGGGTACCAGTGTATGTTGGAAGCATGTCCCATCTTTCCCTCTTATTTTCCACGTGCAGGGGAAAGGATATGGTTCCCGGAAGCCTAGGTTTGAACCCTGACTATGTACAACCTGACTCACTGGCGGGCTTACAAGACAGTTTCACAGAGTCTAGGGTTTCTGTTTCTTCCTGATGGGACCTCAGACAATGAGCTCTCTGTGTCCCTGCACTGTTATTTCATCACTGACACTGATCTTCCATGTCAAACAAACGTCACTCCTCGTCTCTCTTCCTTCCTCTGTTCTGAGACCCAGGAACCATCATTTCCTGAGGTCAACACGCTATGGAATGTTATCTCAAGGGGAATTCTGATCCAGAGAAATCATAGGTCATCGTTTCCTTGTAAGGGGAGGCTGTGTAAGGCGAGCGCAAACTAGGCTGGGGAGATGTGTGCCCTTATTTCCGAGGCTAGCTCTCTTTTCGGGAACAAAGCACTCCCTGCTATTAAAACTTATCCTAAGAAATGGGTGGCCATCCTAGCTGGGGTTCTGTCTGCACCAAGGGAAAACTAATACACGCTTTTGTTGTTGAAACTCGTGTCTTGATTTGATTAGAAACTCCGGGGTCATTCGAGGTCAAAGCGTGCTCCACCTTCTCTGTCCTTCTCACCCAAGTGGAGCCGGGAGGATGGAAGGCAAAGTTCTCGGGGAGGAAAGCGTCTCAAGTGACAAGACTTTCCATGGACTTGGAGACGCCAGGAAGCCCAGGAACAGGAACGAGATGCATGTTCCTCTCGGATTTGGGGAAGGGGTGCTCAATCCACACCCACAACACGGGTAAAAGGTACCCAACCCAAAGTAACTGCCACGGGGATGAGCAAACTGGGGGAGGCCATGGGTCTGGGGCTCAATACGGACATCATTCTGCTAAAAACTTTTATAAAATAACTGAGGTTGGGGGCTTCCCTGGTGGCGCAGTGGTTGAGAGTCCGCCTGCCGATGCAGGGGATGCGGGTTCGTGCCCCGGTCCGGGAGGATCCCACATGCCGCGGAGCGGCTGGGCCCGTGAGCCATGGCCGCTGGGCCTGCGCATCCGGAGCCTGTGCTCCGCAACGGGAGAGGCCGCAGTGGTGAGAGGCCCGCGTACCATAAAAAAAAAATAAAATAAAATAAAAATAACCGAGGTTGTCAATCCAAACTGTGGACTGTGCATACCGGAGAAAGGTACTTGTAACCTGGGGTACGTTTTCAAATGCATCAACAACCAAGAATTAGGAGTGCTTTGATGGGGCAGCGGGGGAGGAATGTCAAGGCAGGCCCTTCCATAAGTAAACTGAGTACAGATGGGCATTTTGCTAAGACTGTTGGAATGATCTTTGCCCTTTTCTCCATGTTGCCAAACTTCCTCCCATAACTTAAACAAACAAACAAACAAAAAAGAGCCATGGGGCTGGGCCCACCTTGTCCTTCATGTATGTGGTACATCTACCACCACCGACTCCCACGGGCCAGTATCCTTCTGTGAGGCGGTCTGTTCTCAGGACAGCCCCACAGAGCCTAGTTAGAGATGCTGTCATGTGGCCAGTGAGTGATACAGCTCTTAGGAACTTAAGGTCCAGTTTTATATCCTGCATCCAGAACAGGGCCACCCAGGTTTCTTATATTTCTCCTTATTTTCCATGGTAGAAAAAGAGGCTTTATCTTGATTGTTTTTCTAAACTCGAACTCTAGGTCTGTCTTTTATTTTATTTTATTATTTTTTTGTGTGTGTGGTACACGGGCCTCTCACTGCTGTGGCCTCTCCCACTGCGGAGCACAAGCTCCGGACGTGCAGGCTCAGCGGCCATGGCTCACGGGCCCAGCCGCTCCGCGGCATGTGGGGTCCTCCCGGACCGGGGCACGAACCCGTGTCCCCTGCATCGGCAGGCGGACTCTCAACCACTGCTCCACCAGGGAAGCCCTAGGTCTGTCTTTTAAAAAGGAATCCATTAAAACTGGCAGTCAGTATTTAATTTAAAAAGCCAACAGAGTTAATAACTTGTTACTTAACTTTTGATCATCCAGGCTGGGGTTGGCAGGTTTGCTAATAGTTACCTGTCCCTGGGCCAAATGCTGGCGCAGAATGAGGCATGGCTTTCTTTCAATGACAAAAGACATTTAAACCCCTGTTGGTCCCAATGAGGTGATAAATGGTCTTGGCTTCTTTAAATCTAAGGAACATAAAGTAAACTCACCTTGAAAATTTGCTGGGACCTTCTCCATCTTCATCATCAAAGTCCATTCTGAAAAGTCAAGATCACGAGTGAGCATTCATTATACGCAGGACATTTAACTGGACACATGAGCTGGTGGCACACAGGGGGGTTTATTCGGTCAGATTGCTCCCCAACAATCCCAACCCTTGGCAGTGCAAAAAACAGGATCTCCGCACAGTCATCGTACAGGTTCAAGACAAGAAAGGGCAGAACAAAAGGTCTACAGTACCAGTGCCGTTGATTATATGATTGGCGACTTCTGCAAAAGTGCTGGAATATCAACTCGAACCCTTCTAGAACCCTACACACGCTGCCAGTGGGTTGCTCAGGCTGTGCTGGAAAAGTCAACACCCCTTATCTCCCACCACCTTTGGGGATACCTGCTTCCCTCCACATCATTTATTCCACAGGGAGACTTCCTTCTTTAACTTATTTTGTGGTACATTAACAGACTGAGCAAGCTCAAGAGGGTTTCAAAAACAGGACGTTTTAAGGGCAATGAAGGGATTATGAGGAAAACATATACTGCTGGTTGTGCCATGTGAGGACTTGGCTGGTCTGGATGAGTCAACATGGAAAGGGCATTTAAGGCCATCATCCTATAAACTCCAGGTCCAAGTAAATGGGTGTGTGGGAGAAACAGTCGTTTGGGGCCCAAGCGACTCAAAGTGCCCGTCTGCACGTTGAAACTCACCCAATAAATACTCAAGATTCCCACTTTACTGGGCCTCTCCAAATACACATAAAACAAAAAGTTTTGATAGATATTTCTTTAACTGATATCCCAAACTCTCCTTCTCAAAAAACAAACAACAAAAAACAGTCCTCTCTAATGTCAATTAATTTTACTCCTGAAGATGTCAGAGCAGAGCAGGTACTTATTTAAGGTGTACCCAGAGCCTTCGGGAACAAAACAGAAATAGTACAGGTGTGTTCGCTCTCCTGGACATTTGGGGGAAGTGGGATTCCTTCGGGGAAGAACGTCTCAGAGCCACTGCATCCCCCATCTTGTTCTCAGTGGAACTGAGGGACTAAGTGGGACACAGGGTCCGCGGACCCCAAGCAGAAGGGAGGCCAGCCTGCCTGGCGGCCAACAGCTTGCCACCAGAATGGCAGACGTGCTCTAGGACCACAGCTACATATTCCAGGGCTGCTGGCTTCACAGGGAACGTGATTCCCCCCTGAGCTCTCAGGGTGGGGGCCCCAGTGGGTAATGGGTGATGGGGGGAAGGCACAGGGCACCCAGGCCACCAGGAAATGGCCAGTTGCATAGGAAGAGCCACCACTGGACACGCACATGGGAGAGGTCCCTAATGAGATAAATCGTACTCTCTAGGCTTTGGGGTTACTTGGGGGACTTGGGACTGTGATGACATAGGGCAAAGGAACATTGTCTTCTTTAAAATGGTATCACGTGTTTATTTTTGTACTGTTCTATGTGCAGTGTGGCCAGAGTTCTAATCTGAGTTGAACTGATGGGATCCCCTGCCAATTTGGAATCCCTGATTTCCAGGCACCAGGGCTTGCACTGGCTGCTTGGAATAAAAGAACAAAAGGAGTTACATAACTGGGAGAGAGGACAGCAATGTTAACAAAAATACTTCTGCACAAAGAGGAGGGAAGGCGGGGAAGAAAAGTGGTAAGAAAGGGAAAGTAGAGTTAAAACACCACTGGGAGAGACAGACATGCACCCCCTACAATGCAGACTGGGCAGCCGGGCACCAGACAGCAGTTGCAGAGTTGCCTATGTTGTGGGAAAATGGTGGCTGAATGCACGACTTTCTAAATGAAGTACAGTCATCAATATACTGCTTAGCTACTAAGCCATCACCTCACCTTTCCTGAAAAATTACGTCTGGGAGATGGCACCAAAAATCCTGCTCCCAGAGCCTCTGGGCCTTTGCAGAGCTACAGAACCACACTGCCACCCAGTGTTCATCACGGGTAAGAGCGACTTTGCTGCAGACATGAAGGTTACTTAACAACGCCGGGGCTGGCAAAAACAGACTAGTGTTAGGAAAACGAACTCGCACTTTCAAAATTCTAATGGATTGATGCAAGCATTTAGCAAAACCTCAAGTGGGTGTGAGATGTACAGTTATTTTAAAAATGCCTTTCAGGTCAAGTTGATATGAGTGTGATAATCTGGCTCCTGCAAGATACAATTTATCAGTCAGCCTTCCCTCCTCAGGCTGCACGATCTTCGGGGTATTTAGGGAGACCAACTGTCCTGGTTTTCCCAGAATGTGGGGATCTGTGGAGGTACTAGGCTTCAGTGCTAAAACTGGGAAAGTCCTGGGCCAACCAGGATGGTTGGTCACCAGAGTTTTCATTAAGGACAGCTTGGCTCTTTACCTGATCCTCATGCAGCAGACGGATGGGTAAGCAAGCCATACGGTAAACGGTCCCAATCTGGATCAGGTCAGCCCAGTCGAGCAGAGAGTGTAAGAGAGGGACGGCCAGGCTCTGGAGCCAGAGTTTTCTGAAGTCTGCTGAAAACTTAGGAAGCAGGATTTGGCTATGAAAACTTAGGGACCACAAAACTGTGCCTTCCCACCTGTGTCAGTGTGTGATCACACGTGTGCTGCAATCACATCTAGGAATTTTGAAATGCATAATGTGGGCGTGAACTCAGGAGAGAAATCAGGACACAAATGACTGTTCAGATCCTCAGGGTAACTCACTTGACCCCAAAGCGGTCTCACTGCTCATCAGCCACACAGAAAAAAATTCAACTTCTGAGGACAGAAGGATCTTTCGGAGGAGTACTTGCCAAGACGCTGCCTTTGGGTCTTCTGTCACCAATTCAAATGCTCCACTTTAAATATGACTACAATAACTATGTTTACTTCTTCTGCTATAAAAACTCTGAGTAAATCATCCTGTATGTCTTTTATGTGTCTCTATTATACTTAAGCATCTATCTGGATAATAAGGGAGAGAAATCAAAATATGACTTTTAAGTCCTATTGTATTCACTTTAAAGAATTCGGTACAATAAGTGGATGATATGAGTCCTCAAAAGGTGGGCTGAGAATGCATTTTACCTCACTTTCCTGTTGCTGAGCATGAATTCTAACCTCGATAAAAAGTCGTGAAAAGCATTTCTGAGCTTGCAGCTAGTTAAGAGTGAGTGATGCAGATCTGCCTAACAGTGATTGCATAATAATAATAATGCATCATCAAATATGAGTCAGCAAATAATTCACTTATGCTCTTATGAGAGAAGATGAGACGCCGTGCCAATAAGGCTGGTTCTAGAGTGCAGCAGAGGAGCGACCCCAGGCCAGCATGAAGCTGCTGCTGAAAAAAAGACAAGTGACACGGGTGCCAGCCAACACCCTTCCTTCAGGGCCTGGGCCAGCTGACTGGGGCTACAGCAACGCTACTGCAGAAATTCGAACCAAGCAAAACATCTGCTTATGTAATATGTCTTTTACTCAACCACATTCCAGCAGCCGTGGGGTTAGACTGCAGGGGGACGCTGGCCTACTGGCTGCACACAATTTGGAAATCGTTTCCCTCCAATGACGATATTTTAGAAGCCTAACATGTGACTCCAAGGCAGCGGGAAGGGGCTGGTACACCCAGTTCCCTCCAGCCTCACCCTCCCTCCCCAACAAGGGCTGACTCTGGGGATGGGCACAGCCTGTCCAATGACAGCCACTTCCCCTGTCACTTGAAAAGCACCAAGTGTGCCCTGTGGATGCCCCCCCATGCCGTCCCACCCCCTCACTGGGATCAGGGAGTTCTCTACAAAAATGCAATCCAGGTGACTTGCTTCTGGTCACTTCTGCCACACATGTGGAATCACTTTTCAAACAATCTGAAACTTCTGAACCTTCACCTTTGTCCCAACTGCTAGCAGAGCACGCTGCTTGCTAAGATGCTTACTAGGGGAGCCGTCAGGGGACAGGGAAAGAGCATTTATCAGAGGATCCATGGCGCTGGGCCAGGCATGTGGCCGGGGCATCCAAACCCCACGAGGGGTCACTTCTACTTGGCTCTGAAACACCAGGGCTGGGTGGTCATCCTGGGAATCTGGGACATGTCCCTCCACCGGAATCACCAGGTCAGAGTGGGAAGACCTAGGCAGGGAATAGGGGGCGGGAGGCAGGTCCTTACCTCTCCCAACCCCCCACTCCTTTGCTCTCTCCTTCTCCCCCTCCCTGTGTCTCCAGCTGTGCCCCACAGTCTTGGAGAGAAGGAGGAAGAGCACCGTGGCAGTGACGGGGGAGCGTGCGTAAACGCGCCATGGTGCAGGGGTGGGCGCCGCAGTGGGGTGACCTGCTTTTCTTCTTTTTTTTTTTTTTTGTGGTACGCGGGCCTCTCACTGTTGTGGCCTCTCCCGTTGCGGAGCACAGGCTCCGGATGTGCAGGCTCAGTGGCCATGGCCCACGGGCCCAGCCGCTCCGTGGCATGTGGGATCTTCCCAGACTGGGGCACGAACCTGTGTCCCCTGCATCGGCAGGCGGACTCTCAACCACTGCGCCACCAGGGAAGCCCGGGATGACCTGCTTTTTGATGAATGTGACTTCCGTCAGGACTGAGCGCGCAGGCTGTGGTCAGCGGAGCGTTATCGCTGCTGTGGCTGTTCTACAACCGCGGTGGCCTCCATCACAGAATTTCAGCAAAACACGTAAAAATACCAGATGTGAGAGTTACTATGGAAACTGCCCTGTAAAAATGGAGGTTTCCTTGCTGAGACGCAGAGGATACATCCCTCAGTCACAGGGGCTTAGCAGAAGGAAGCGCGGTTTGCCTGCTTTTCCTTCTGACGGAGAAAAGGAGGCAGGCGCACGGGCTCCAAAAATGAGGAGAATAAAGGGCGAGCCCCCCGGAGGAGGTCGGCTCCTTGATCTGCCTTTCGGAGGCGCGGGCCCTCATCCTGCTGGTTGGGTAGCGTGCCAGCAGTTGCTGTTCGTCCCCTTGAATCTCTGGTTTCTTTGCTCGGTGTGGTGCTTCCTTGCTTCTAAGTGGAAGTGACATCTGGGCTCTGTCTCGGTCCACCCAAGGTCCCCCTCCACCTCCAGTGTCACGCCGTGTATCTGTGACCTGGTAGGGAAAGGGCAGCCTGGAGGACCTCTTCAGAAAGGAGACCGAGTCCACTGCCCGGTCATCAGCTCAGGCAGCAAGCAGAAGTCAGGGTCTGGACGCCAGGAACTCGGAGGTCAAGGAGGGTAGTAGCCTCAGCTCTACAGCCCAGCCCTGAACAAAGCGTAGGCCCGGCACACACCCTGCCGGAGGAGTGGCAGAGGCTCAGCGACCACGGAGAGGGCTCCTTGTCCTGCAAATACTGGGCCCCAGCATCTCTGCCTTTCCTTGGCCCTGGCCCAGCCCACCTTCCTGCATCAGAGTCCTGTGCTACAGAGGTAGAGAACAAACGTATGGACACCAAGGCGGGGAAAGTGGCGGAGGCTGGGGGTGGTGGGATGAATTGGGAGATTGGGATCGACATGTATACACTAATATGTATAAAATGGATAATTACTAAGAACCGGCTGTAAAAAAAATAAATAAAATTAAATTTAAAAAATTTTTAATGTTAAATATACAGAAAAAAACACAAAAAAACCAAAAAGAGTCCTGTGCTTCCTCTTCTTAAAAAGGATTGGGCCAGCAATGAGGCTCTGTCCCCAGGGAATGGAAGTTAGCAAGCACAGACATTTAAAATAATTTTTAAAAGGCCTGGCATCTTAAAAAAAAATTCAGTAAGTTTATATGTTGACATCAAGTGCATTCTTTCAACAACCCACACTCCACTGAGCTTAGCACCTAGTTAGCAAGAATAGCTGGTTAAAAGAGGAAGTCTGGGTTTGTAGTAAGCCCTAGGGCAGGCTGCTTCCTACTACAAAGCTGATCTCAGGATTTCTGCCCCAGGCACCACACCGCTCAGGAGAGCTCTGCTGGTCCCGCTGGAAGGAACGCTGACTGCATCAGCACCCTGGAGGGGAGCGAGCTGAATGGAGGGGAGAAAGCTGGGGAACCAGACTCCATTACCCTCTCACTAATCACCAAAACCTTAGCCCTTCTTTTAATGACTACTACACACACAGCAGTCTTTTCAGCATCTCAAATTATAATGCTGAAGGGGCTTTTTCAGCCTACTCCCTTCCATTCCAGATCCTCACAACATACCTGCTCCCCGTCCCCCAGCCCCCTTTAAGAATCACACTGGTTTAAAAGCGACTCTTAGGTTTAAAATGATGGACCATTTTACAAATGAGCCTGGATCCTTGTCTTCCTGGGGAGACCTGGGTTATTGGAAATTGCATTAATAGGACAAATTGATTCTACTTCATGAAAGTATTTGTCTATCAAATATTTGTCTATCAAATATTTCATTGAAAATAAAATTGATTCAATGAAGGAAAGGGGTTGGTTGACATACAGAGTCTGAAAATGTCGGTTATGTTTTTCCTGCAGGGATCTGTGTTGGTTGATCGGTTTCGTAGATCTCTGCACAGCTACAGACACCATACATCATGAGTAGATGTCGTTTTGGGTTCCATCAGTTTAAGAATGATGGTCTTTCTGGTCCCACCAGAACTTAACACGGTTACCGACTTTGCTGGCAGAGCAGGTTACAATGTAAGCTGCCCAGCCTTTAGGTGCTGGGCTAGAGCCAGTTTTTTGGAAAGGAATTCCTGCACACCACCTAGCAAAGACGGGTCGACGGAGCAAAGAACAGAAAGCACCAGAGGGATCTTTGCTGCCCACAGGGGCTGAAGCTCGACCTGCAGGGCTGCCCTCCGGCTGGTGGGCTCAGGCAGAGGGATGGGTAAGCCCCCTCCCTCAGAGAGATGGCCTGAGCAAAGCCCAGCAGGAGCACAGAGCCATTCTCACCACAAGGACAAGCAAACAGAAGTCCCCAGCTGGGTGCTGAGGCCCAAAAACACTTAGAGGCAAATCACATGCATAGTTAGGAATCTTGCAAAATCTAAACAGGATGCAAACTGCTGAGCTTTTATTCTCCAGGAGGGGGAGAGACAATATTTTCCTAACAGGTCAAGAGTGTTGCTCAACATGTATTAAGCCCAATTCCTGGAACCACCGAGGTTGCTTACCCAGAACGCCGCTTTCCTCCGCGGGCGGGCATGGGCCCGGCCATCCTCACCTGTCCAGTGGCCGCCATGGGGGCAACGGGCAATGTCACGGATCCAGGGATGTCCGAAGCCATTTCTGCAATTCAGCAAAGATGAGAGGTTTTGTTAATGCCAGAAAAGTCCAGGAATAAGCAAGAATATTGTCCGGCAGACCAAAAGCACCACCTGGGAGGAGAATCCAGGGACCTGGGTCCTGGGCCCATCATTAGTCACATGACGCAGCTGAGCCCTTCCCCTGTCTGGAAAAGGATATCCCTGGGCAGTATGCCCATACTTAGTTTAGGTGGTAAAAAAAAGAGTTTGCGCAGCTAACTTAGCTTTCATAAAGAGCTCCTGTCTCCTGTCACCTGGAGGCGGGTAAGACGTTCAGGAATCCAGGCATGTGGCCAAAGCTTAAGGGGAAGGACCCCACTGCTGGTCCCAACTACTGGTAGCCCACATGGGGCCAACCCAGAGAACCAAAAGAGCCAATCCCCTGCAGCACCACCCACTGATGCTCAGTCCTCACCCTGGGCATCTGTGTTCAAGCAGAAAGTCTGTTCCCCTCTCTAAATTTGGACTCAGAATCCCTGAATATAGAGCCCTGCCTGGCCCTCCATTCATGATGAGGACAGTGAGGTCCAGGGGCCTTAAAAGCATCCCTTCAGGCTGCACGGTAAGCCACTGACAACGGCTCTCCACAGCCAGGACTTTCTAGGAAGAAATGTTAATTTAAAGAATAAGTAGGTCTTTGTTTTTCTCTTTCTGACTTACTTCACTCTGTATGACAGACTCTAGGTGTGATACCAATGAACCTATTTGCAGGGCAGGAATAGAGACACAAGACATAGAGAACAGACATGTGGACACGGTGCGGGGAAGGGGAGGGTTGGATGAATTGGGAGATTAGGTTTGAGAGAAATACACTACCATGTGTAAAATAGATAGCTAGTGGGAACCTGCAGAATAGCACAGGGAGCTCAGCTCAGTGCTCTGTGATGACCTAGATGGGTGGGATGGTGGGGGTTGGGAGGGAGGTCCAAGAGGGAGGGGATATATGTACACGTATAGCTGATTCACTTCATTGTACAGCAGAAACCAACACAACATTGTAAAGCAACTATACTCCAATTAAAAAAAGAAGAACAGGGCTTCACTGGTGGCGCACTGGTTGAGAGTCACCCTGCCAATGCAGGGGACACGGGTTCGTGCCCCCGTCCGGGAGGATCCCACATGCCGCGGAGCGGCTGGGCCCGTGAGCCATGGCCACTGAGCCTGCGCGTCCGGAGCCTGTGCTCCGCAACGGGAGAGGCCACAACGGTGAGAGGCCCGCGTACCGCAAAAAAAAAAAAAAAAAAAAAAAAAAAAAAGTTCTGTAGAAGAATTTTACAGTACTAATAAACAAAATCTTAATTTAGCTACTCCACTATGTTCACAAAAATTTGAGGGCTGTTTTTTTGTTGTTGTTAACTAATGTACACATTGGAAAGTACTCAAGGAGAAAAAAAACTCCCTTTCTTAAAGTAATCCTCTCCTCTCTAAACAATTCCTATACTGGATTTGTGACAGCTAGGCAGTATGAACAGCAATGACCTCATAACCTTCTATCTGCCTGCTTCTGATAAGAAATCTGTATTTTTTTCTGCAGTGGAGGCTAAAGCACGTTAAGTCCATTAAGCCCCAAAATTAAAAGGCTTAATCACTGCCAGTGCAAACATGGGCGAAAACAAAAGTCACCGCTTCCCAAAGTAAGTCCCACAGAACATCAGGCCCTTCAGATTCTCCAGGAAAAAGCGTTGCGTGGTCAAACAGGTTAGGGAAAAGCCACACACTTATCCCGCTTCTCGAAGATTTCAATGCCCACCAAAAAACACACTGAGAAGTTCTGATATAAGGACGTTTGTTTACCTGTGACTAAGCCAGCGAATCATAAAGGACTCTAATGGTGGAAACTCTTAAAATGTGTTCTCTGAACAACTCATGTTCCACGTGACACTAGTTTAAGTATTTTAAAGTCAACTACCTCATTCCTGCCTTTGAGTTAAGGAAACGTCAGGCTGGAAGAGATCTTTGCCATTGTCTGCAGACCTGGAAAGGCCCACCCTTTCCCTGTGTGGTTACCCTCCAGCTCGGAGGTGGGGAGTGGGGAGGAAGGAGTGGAAAACGGAAGGCAATGTGCAGTTAGGAAACAAGCTGATATTTGTCCCATTTTATTTGGGGAAAACAAAGGTGCAGACGGTGAAGTTCCACAAAAACCCTGGCTATGGGGCAAGGGTTGAGGAATATGGAAAGTCCAATCCTTTCCTCAGACAGATGAGGGAAGCAAGGAAAAAGAGATTAAGTGACTTCCACAGGTGCCCACGGTGGACCAAGGGCTGGGCCAGGGGCAGGCCCAGTCTTGCCGTCACATCAGCATTTATTCTGTTGGACTGTTTCCCATGATTAAGTTTCACTGGCCCAGAAAAAGAGCCAGGCCTGCGAGGACAGGCTCACACCAGCCTGCCTCCATCAGACCCCACTAGGTATATTCTTGTGCCCTCCAGGCTTGGTGCGAGATACCAAGTGCAAGTGGACAGGCAGACACAAGTAGTTTTTACCACAGAGAAAGTGTATGCTTCATGAAGGCCATGTGGCGGATATGCTGAGTTGGCTACAATCTTTACATGTGATATGCATGTGTCATAGAGCCCGTGCACCATGGGATAAGGGGAGGGGAGCAAGGGAGCCTTATATGCAAATACATCGACATAATTTGAAAATGAGAGGCACATACGCGTCTCCAGCAAAGGGGGCTGCACACACAATACAGAAGGATGGCGGCTCACCATCTACAATGTCCAAAACTACTCCCTCCCCCCTCCCGCATTCAAAAAGCATTTCTAAGAAGACCTGACTCATTCTAGGTTTACGTTTTCTCCTGTAAACTGCATCTGTATATCATGTGCCCGTTTCTCTACTGAGACTCAGAGGTTTTTTCTCATCTATTTGTATGATCTCTTTTTATGACAAAGATATTAGAGCTTTGCCACATTTTCTGAAAATCCTTTACAATATTTTTCCAATCTGTTGCTTGCTTTTTTAGGTTGAGAGATTTTTTAATACTAGAGAAAGCTTTACGAGGTAGAGTTTTAAGATGTATTGGTCAGCTTGGGTTGCCATAACAAAATACCACAGACGGGGGGCCTAAACAAAAGAAATGTATTTTCTCACAGTTCAGGGACTGGGAAGTCCAAGATCAGGGTGCCAGCCAATCTGGGTGCCAGGGACAATCCTCTGCCTGGTTTACAGACCACCTGCCCTCCGTGTCGTCACGTTTTCTCTTCTTCTAAGGCCACCAATCCTAGGGCCCTATTCTTATGACCTCATTTAAACTTAATTACCTCCCATAAGCTCTAGCTTCAAATACGGTCAATGGGGGGTTGGGGGGTGGTACAGTTAGGGCTTCAACATATGAATTTTGAGAAGATGATACAATTCAGTCCACAGCATAAGAAAAGATCAATTGTCCTAACCTCATTTATTCGAGTCCTTCCTTTTCCCCATAAGTTTTTTTGATGCTCCCTCTCTCTGTCTTACATTTTATTTGTACATAGAAAATGTGTCTGTTTCTAGAATATCTATTTTCTTTTTTTGTCAATGACCCAGTTATCTATACTTGCTCTAGTATTGCACCATTATAACACACAAGTTTCTCTCACTGCTCTTACCTTTCAGAATTATCTTTGTTCTGGCTTATTCTTCCATTTAAATTTTACAATAATTTGATTAAGATATAAAGTTTAACCTCCTTTGGAAATTAATTGGATTATCTTGAACCTACAAATTAATTTTGGAGAAAAGTGACATTTTTGCAATATTTAGAATTTTCAACAAAGAATTGACATAAGCCTATAATTTACTCAAGACTTCCTTTTTAGCTCAATAAAGTCTTGCATTTTCATCATATAGATCCCCCCACTTTCTCATTCCGTTTATTTCTAGGTACTTTGTGATGCTATTATGATGTGATGTTGTGTTGTGTATTATGATCATTGCTACTAGTGTGAATGAGATCTCCTTTCCCAGATTACTTTCTGATTGGTTACTAGCTATGAAGACAATTGTGCTACAATAACTCTGTCATGCTTGATGTCAACTGATTCGACCAGCAGCTAAGATAGGTGTTGCCCTCCCCTCCCTTGCTGTTCTATGTATGTATTATGCTTTCAAAATTTGCATGCCTGGCTAAAGAGTTTCTAAGGCCATTGCCACATGTCCTGACATTTCACCAAATTTTTTAAATTGTTGTAATAATTCATCATTAATTCTTCTGAATTTTCTAATTTTACAAATCCCTTGGGGTACAAATAATGATACTATTTTCTCACTTTAAATAGTTAAAGGTTTAATTTCTTTTCATGTCTTATTTCACTGGCCAGAACTTCCAGAATATTCAATAATAATGACCAATAACTGGGTAACAGAAAGGCCACAGAGCTTTGCAGTGAAACATACCTGGTTTCAAATCACAACTCAAACAGTTCCTAGCAATAATCTACTTTAAAGGATCATTTTAAAAATTAAGGATAATGTATATGAAGAGCCTAACACAGTGCCTGGGAGGGAAAAAAACTCTCAAGCAGCAGTGATTAAAATTATCATGATTATGGTGATGGTAAGCAAACTTGCTTGGTCCTTGAATTTAATTGTAATGACCTGCTGGTTTAAGACAAATATGCTTTATGACATCAAGGAAATCTGCTCCTATCCCATTTTCTTAGTTTTTTCAAGGAACAGATGTCTCATTTTAGCAAATGCCATTTGGTAACTAAAATAGTGTTTTAGATACGAAACAAACCAAGTGAAAGACGCAACTGATGAGACTAAAATTCACTTTAAAGGTTATACTTTTCTCTAATGTCTTTTAGGAGCCACTCTTAATACATTCAAATAAAAATATAAAAAACATGTCTCTCTCATCTGTAATCTATGTTCATATCTACCAATGTAATCAGCTGTCAGCCTTCTTTGGAAAAATGACTACTGCTCCCCAGATCTGGCAACTTTTTCATATGACTCGAATGTAAGTTACCAAAGCTCCTAGGACACCTACCCAGGAAAGGTGGCCAGAGGAAGGTCACTCACCAGGTCCGAGGTGAGGGTCTCCAAGGCAGAGCCTGGTATTTATTTATTTATTTTTTGGCTGCATTAGGTCTTCATTGCTTTCTCTAGTTGCGGCAAGTGGGGGCTACTCTTCATTGCGGTGAGAGGGCTTCTCATTTGCGTTGGCTTCTCTTGTTGCAGAGCACAGGCTCTAGGCACATGGGCTTCAATAGTTGTGGCCCACGGGCTCAGCAGTTGTGGCTCGTGGGCTCTAGAGTGCAGGCTTAGTTGCTCTGCAGCATGTGGGATCTTCCGGCTTAGGGCTCAAACCCGTGTCCCCTGCATTGGGAGGTGGATTCTTTTTTTTTTTTTTTTGCTGTACGCGGGCCTCTCACTGCTGTGGCCCCTCCCGTTGCGGAGCACAGGCTCCGGACACACAGGCTCCGCGGCCATGGCTCGCGGGCCCAGCCGCTCCGCGGCATGTGGGATCCTCCGGGATCGGGGCACGAACCCGTGTCCCCTGCATCGGCAGGCGGACTCTCAACCACTGCGCCACCAGGGAGGCCCTGGGAGGTGGATTCTTAACCACCAGGGAAGTCCCAGAGCCTGGTATTATACATTTAGATGGAAAGTAGCCCCATAAGCCCATTGTTGATTTGCTCCAGGGCTATTGAATTTCACTCAAAAAGGAAGAAAAGTGGAACCTTGACCGTAGCACTGAGCAGAGAGGAAATCGAGTCGGATACCTACTGGGTGACAATGTGGCCATGGTCATACCTTGCCCCTGGGGTGTACATGAACACAGCCTTTGTGAAGGATGAGTTGGCAGTATGTGTCAAGAGACATTAAGTTACCCATGCCTCACAAGAGGAGGCCACAGCTGTGTGTGTGTGTGTGTGTGTGTGTGCACTTAATATATGCACAGAAAAAGACTGGAAGGCAGATATAAGTACACCAGTGTGTTAAACTTGGCTATTCTTGTTGTGGGAATTATAGGTGGGTTTTATTTTCTCCTAAAAGCTCTTTTTGTTTTTGAATATACAAGGTTTTCTTCTTCAACAATGTGTTAATTTAACATTAATCTAATGATGTGTTAATTTAATGACCACAAATAGAGAAATAAGTATTTTTAAAGGGTTGCATTGTAAGCCACAGTCGAAAGCATATATAGCTGGAGAGCTAGAAGCAGTGAACGAATGAGACAGAGATAAAGGAAGGGAATACCTTTTTAATAACAAGAGTGTCCAACAATGGAGTGGATTGGCTTAATAATAATGATAAACATCCTATACAAAAATATGTAAAATATTTTTGTATAAAGGTAATAAGATTTATGTTGAGTGCTCACTATGTCCCAAGCTCTTCACGTGTGCTTTACATCCAGCCTACAAGAGAGGTATAAAGTCAACTCATTTTACAGATGAGGGAACTTGGGCAGAGAGAGGTCAGGGCCATGCCTCGGTCACATGACTGTGAAGCAGCAGAGCGGGCTCTCGCCATTCAGCCACCCCCTGCAGGGCCCTCGCCCCTCAAGGTGCTCAGGCAGAGGCTGGGCGGCCAGCAGACCCCTTCCCCGGGTGGGGTGGGGGCAACCAGAGATGCTGTAACAGCAAGACTCTAAATCACAGGCCCAGGTGGAAGCTGCGTGACATGCAGGAAATGTCCATGCTTTGGGGTCACGGGCAAGCTATTCATCATCCCTAAGCTCCAGTTTCCTCATCTATAAAAAAAGGAATATTCCCCACAGCACACACAGTTACTGTGGGGATTAAGGATGATCACTCATTTAAGAGGCCTGGCAGTCTACAAACCTCAGAATGCCAAAGACTGTGGGCAACCACCAAAAGCAATGAGATTGGCATGGAAAAGAGTCTTCCTCAGAGCTTTCAGAAAGAACCAAGCCTGCTGACACTTTGATTTCAAACTTCTAGCCTCCAGACTGTGAGACAATAAGTTTCTGTTGTTTAAAAAAAAATAAAGAAGACTGGTAAATAAAAAATAAAAATAACAGATGCCTGGCAGAAGTTATTTCCCCTTTCCCCTTTGACTTTCTCCCAAGAAAAGAATGTCTTTTAAAGCAGACATTGTGTGTGTGGGTGTGTCTGTATTTTTACATAACCCTTGAACAAAACTTAGCTTCTCTGTGCCTCAGTCTTCTATCTATAAAATGGGCATAATAAGAAATAGTAAATCCATGAGGTTGCTATGAGGATTAAAAAAGCTAATACCCATAAAGCACTTAGAATGATGTCTGGCACATAGTAAGCACTTCTAAACGTTTGCTAAGTAAAACACACACACAGACACTAACAAAACTTACAATCATTTTCTTACTGTAAGGAATTAGGTCACTTCTGTGATTTGATTTCTATGGCTCTGTCTTACAGGAGTGCAGGAAGGGTGATAGTGGGCCACAGAAGAGGGGGGTGGCCACAGGACTGACTCCTCTGCAGCCCCACGTGCAAAATGCCCCCCAGGGTGATGCTATTACAAGGGAGACACAGGGGGCTGCCGCACACCCGGGCAGCCTGAGCCACGGTCCTCGTCCTGTGCCGACCTCACCATGCCTCCCTGCTGAGAGCTCTGCCTTTAAATGGCTGGCCCACCCATAGCCCAGGGAGGGGTCAGCAGACAGGCCTCAAGTGTGCCCCCACCCCCTCTCCCAGGTCCCTGCAGGGCTCCACAGATGCACACCCCCTGCCCTGGACTGAGGCGGACACGGCTCCCTCCTCACTACACCGTGCTCTCACCCAGGAGAGCCTCACCTGAGCAGGTGCACATGCCCCCGTCACAGCCCTGGGACCCCACGGTCCCACACTGCCTTCAGAGGGTTCACGCAAGCCAGCAAGGGAGCCCAGAAATCCCGGATGAACCACCCGCGCCCACTTGACTCTGGTTCCCTGTGGGCGACCCAGGCGGGCACTGGCAAGGGATTCCACTGAGAGAAGCGTGGCGGTCATGGTCCGCACCTTGACTTCCCCCGCAGTTGAGGGCTGACCACACATAACAAGGAGAGGCTCTAGTGCCACAGAAACATGAACACATCCTACGGACCAGAACACCACGTCAACATGCAAATCAATCCTAAAAGCAGAGGAGGAATTGTCAACTGTACGAGTAAGAGTTGCCGTGTGTGGGGACTTCCCTGGTGGTCCAGTGGGTAAGACTGCACGCTCCCAATGCAGGGGGCCTGGGTTCGCTCCCTGGTTGGGGAATTAGATCCCACATGTATGCCGCAACTAAGATCCCTCATGCCACAACTAAGGAGCCCACATGCCGCAAGTGAGACCCAGCACAGCCAAATAAATAAATAAATAACACATAAATTTTTTTTAAAAAAAAGTTGCCACATGTGGTAAAGTCACTGCTCCCCTTCAGGTCTCCCCTCGGGGTCTCCTCACCTCCCATTCTCCCTTCAGTCCCCCGCAGTCAGGCCTTTGTCCCTGTCACCCGGCTAGGGAGCTGGCGTCATCACAGGGGTCTCATCTCTGCCCCCGCCCTTTTCTGTGGGATGCAGCTGCCCACTCCCCATCACCAGCACTCTCTCCTGGGTTGCCAGGGGCCGCATCCTCTCCCTCCCACCTCTCAGGCCCGCCTTCTCTCCTTGGCCAGCTCACCCTCCTCCACCAGGCCTCCAGGCGCTTACACCACTCCCTCTTCTCTGCTCTCCCTCCAGGTGAACCCATTCAAGCACCGGCATCAATGCCATTTCTGTGCTGGTGATTCCCAAATCCAGTTCTCAAGTCCTGCCGTCACGTCCTAAAGGTCTCTCCGTCCTCTGGGTTCTCTGCTGGCCTATCGCAGGGCCTCCTCCCTTGGTCCCTCTGCATCTACTCTCCCACTGTTCGCACAGGAGTCTGAGCTGACCAGTCCACCTCTTACTTCTCTCCTCTAGCGGCTTCTCTTTGCTCTCAGCACAAATATGGAGTTCCCTGCAATGATCAGCCAGTTACGGTGTGGTCAGGCTGCTGTCCACCTCTCCTGCCCACCTCTTCAGCTCTGGCCACACAGCCCTATCAATCTTAGGAACACACTGTGTTCCCTCCCACCTCAGGGCCTTTGCACATGCTGTGTCCTGTGGCCAGAAAGCTCTCTTCCACCTCTTCACCAAGTTAACTCCTAACGGTCATTGAGATTCAGCTCAAACATCATTTTTCCAAGGAAGCCTGTCCTTGGCCAATCCCTTCCCCTCCCATTCTAGGTCTGGTCCCTGGTGATTCATTCTTACTGTACCTGTACTTCTCCTGTGAATAAATGAAGGTCACAGCGGTCCAGATGACAGATAACAGGGCCTGAATGATGGAGCCACCCAGAGGGCATTCAGGAGGAAGGAAATGATGTTACTGCCTCAAAATACATGATGTGTCACCGTCAGAGCCCAGAAAGGAAGACTCTAAAAAGCCTTGGTCACCTGATCCTCCTACACTGAGACTGCACGGGGCAAAAAATTTCTGGAGGAGGAAGAAAAATACGGTTGGTTCGGTTGCATATTTACATCTACCACACCATACACTTGATATATGGGGACTCTGCAGCAAAGGAGAGGTGTGATCGCTTACACCTTCCTCTGTCCATTTATTCAGAGGGTTACGCACTAAACAGGCATCTGGTTCTAGTCTGGCTTCATTGCTATGCGACTCAGTTTCCCTATCTATTCTCCAACTAAGAAATGGGGTTAGTCAGGACATCCCTTCCTTCTGCAGAAGCTGCTGTAAGAAAATGTGGCCTGTTTCAATTACACACAGCATTTGCAAAGCTCTGATTTTGAGTCTGGAGCTGTGCTACAAGCTGATCGGTCAGAGATGAAAAGACCCCATCCTGCCGCTGACAGGTTCAGTCTTGAGTGTGATGGAAACCCAGAGCCAGGTAATTTCATACTGAGAGCTGTGTGCTGTGCAAGAGACTGGACACTGGGTGGTGGGAAGAACCAGGAAGATCCAAGAAGGCTTCCTGGAGGAGGCCACACCTGTGCTATCCTGGCAATGGACAGCAAACGCTTCAGGGAGGAATGATGCACGATATAAAAGGTGCCCTTTTCCTAAATGTATTCCTTTGATTGCTCCAGAATTTGTGAATAGACTCATTCATGCCCCTGCTTTGAGGGGCATGCTCTCTTATTCATGTCCAGTCACTGGAGCTTTCTGGCCTTTTACCTCAACTGCAACTCCCAACAGGATCTAGAATTATTCCCCCACCTCAAATGCAACCGTCTTGTATAGCTCCTTGCTCAGGATCCCTGGTCATAACCAATGACAAATGCACAAATAGACAGAAATATCTCCATCTACAGCAGTCCCACGCCAAATGCCAGTATTGCCCCCAACCCAGGAAATGCTGTTTCTGTTATACACAGGGATGGAATGACTGCCTGCCCTTACACAAAGTTGCAGGTTTTCAGCTCATTTCAACTGCAGTACAAGCTGAGGCTTTTGAAAGCTTCACCAGAATACAGAAAACAGATCTAGCTTACAGGGCAGCATCTAGCTAAGGACTATTTCACATTTCAAATGCAGACACAGTGTATAGAATTCCTAAAATACAGTATAGGGAGCAAAAACCTGGGGAAAAATGTGAAACTTGAGAGCATTACAGATGAAAAGAACATGAGGAAATGAAAAAACATTTTGTTCCCTCCCCCACTACTTCATGTGAATTTAAATAAGAAAAATATCCCTTGATCTTCACATTGCAAAAAAATGTTATTGACATGCAAACTCTCACAATACAATGACATAATTTTTTTTTTTCTTCTGCAGTACGCGGGCCTCTCACTGTTGTGGCCTCTCCTGCTGCGGAGCACAGGCTCCGGACGCACAGGCTCAGCGGCCGTGGCTCACGGGCCCAGCCACTCCGCGGCATGCAGGATCCTCCCGGACCGGGGCACGAACCCGTGTCCCCTGCATCGGCAGGCCGACTCCCAACCACTGCGCCACCAGGGAAGCCCTGACATAATATTTTAATAACCATTCAAATAAACAAAAACCAAAAGGGTCTCTCCATGGTTGGGAGGGAGTGAGGGACAGCTAACCAAAGAAAAACACTCTCTTCACTATTCATTTCTCTTAGAACAATTCTTTTTGCAGAAAGCACATCAAATATCACAGCCATACCTTTTCAGAGGGATTAAACAAAGATCTTTCTTCCTTGTGACCAGCACCTTCTTGGGAGAATCTGTTTTCCGTGTAGAAGAAATGTCAGAAACCTCTGGGAGGAAATGAGCTGCATTTGTATTCCGCTCAGAAAATGTCATCACAGATCTGTTTACCTTAACTGTGGACCATGATTCAGCCGTGACAACTGTCTTGCATACTGATCAATTTATTTGCAGCAAAATTTCTAACGTTAACTGCTTAGGTTCTGAAAAATTGGTGACTTGGATTTCTTGTGCAACCACAATGTATGTTGAAATCTCTAGATTGTTATCAAAACATTTCAGGCAGAGATCAAAAAGGATTCCTCCTGTTGTGCAAGGGAGAAAGGGTCCCTTCCACTTCTGGAAGGAAGGCAGGGCACCTGACTCCCAAAGGCCCTCCACAGGGTGGGATTTTTGTAGCACAAGGTACAGAAAAATCATTAGACTGAGAGCCAGGGGACTCTGACCCCAGGTCCTTGCTAGACTTTAACCAGCCGTGTATCCTCTGTAAGGCAGCCCTCATCCAAAGGCGGGCTGGGTAGGGGTCTCTGCAGCAGGGCAGGAGGTGGTAGACATGGGAAGAGATGGCCAGTGGTCCCAGGAAAGGTCCTTCCTCCATCAGCTGGTGTCTCCCTCCTGGACACAGAGCCCTGGCTGTGGGCCTGAGTCACTCCTAGCCAGCAGGCAGGTTTGGCATTAGGGAACTGGAACCAGTCCCAGGGCAGCCTGGGGAGATGCCCTCCCACCTCAGCTAGCAATGCTGGCTTACGCAGAGCCCTGCTCCCTGGCCCGAGTGGGCAGTGCTGTGCCCTTTAGAACACGGACACTGCACCAGAGCCCACTAGGGCGTTAGCACCTGTATTCCCACTAGTGTCCAAGCACACCTTCCTGGCTGAAGGCCCTGCATCCCTGCCTTGAACTTTATAAAAAGGGTAAAACACAGACCCAAGAAGAAGAGGGGCAACCAACAATTCCAGAGGAAGAAAGGTAGGGAGGTTACCGATGAGGTTATGATTCTGGAAGAAGACAGGAAGAGTGAGCTCCACACTCAATCTGGCCGCCTTCTGGGACATGACAAACAAAGGCCCACATATATAACCACAACGGGGCCTCCACCACGAACTGTCCCATGCTTGAGTCAAATAGGACAGCCAGAGACCATCAGAGGGAAGTGGGTCTCATTGGTCAGGCAGAAGACAGGCCAGGTCACCTGGGCTGTAGGCTCGGGGTCTGTCAGTGGACAGGTTGTCCCTGAGAGGGTCTTAGAGGGATCCTCAGTTAAAACCCAGGCTGTGGTTGAAGGAAACTCCTTGAGTCAGGAGGAGACATGAAACTGTCTTCAAATACGTGAGAGACCTTCCTGTATGAAACGGAAGAGGCCAATTCTTGATTATTGCCAAGGCCTTGGCATGGCAGCCAAGGATATGAAGGGTAAGAGAAGAAATGAATGACTCACATGTGTGCTGACTGTCCAAATACAGTTTGAAGTTGAAAAGAAACCAAATGAACTAAAACGTCTGACATAAAGTGAAAAGCTAATAAATTATGGAATACCCACACAGATGAAAATCACTCAGCCATTAAATATCATGATTTCAAAGAATAATGTTACAGGAAAATGCTAAGGGTACATTAATAGAGCAGGATACAAAAGCTTAGAGACAAACATATATCTGTCAGGGATCCATCAAAATTCAGCTTCAGTCACAGTATCTGCCCTGCTTCTGAACGAATGTCTTGACCTTTGAAAGGATGAGCAGTGGAATACCCATTTCAGGATCGTTTCTGGCATCCCTGAACTTGTGGGTAATCAATGACCCTATAATCACATGGGTCACCATCGTTATCTCCATCTATAGTATATCAACAGCAATCCCAAAACAAGGCACGCCACACAAACTTACTGTTCAAGTCTGAATGTTCACTTTCAAACATAAGTAGGCATTCTAGATGAACTAAGATTGAAAAGCTCCTTATATATATGTTTCAATTCTCCCTATCAGATGGTTTATAAATATATTGTTGTAGGAGTATAATGTGTGATAATTCATTGCCATAGGCTGAAAGCTATTAATTTTACGTGCAAAACCAATTATTAAGAATTTTCAAATACTTAAATGGAAGAGAAACTGGGGAAATAATACAAATATTAAGGGAGAATGCATTAGCTTGCTGCCTTTTGGAAGACTATTATATCCTTTTTGAGCTAAAATGTCTATAGAACAATAATAATACAAAGCAGAATAAAAGAGATTATCAGAGTATGCTGTAATTAATATTTTTTTAGAGATTTTGAAAAACTGCTTTTTAAAAATTAATTAATTAATTAATTAATTAATTATTTTTGGCTGCATTGGGTCTTTGTTGCTGCACGTGGGCTTTCTCTAGTTGCAGTGAGCGGGGGCTACTCTTCGTTGTGGTGCATGGGGTTCTCATTGTGGTGGCTTCTCTTGTTGCGGAGCACAGGCTCTAGGCACGCAGGCTTCAGTAGTTGTGGCTCACGGGCTCTAGAGTGCAGGCTCAGTAGTTGTGGCTCACGGGCTTAGTTGCTCCGCAGCATGTGGGATCTTCCCGGACCAGGGCTCAAACCCGTGTCCCCTGCATTGGCAGGCAGATTCTTAACCACTGCGCCACCAGGGAAGCCCTGTAATTAATATCTTTGTGGAGCTGTTTGGTATATGTACTGGCCTTCATAGCAATAAACTATCAAGATTTTAAATTTTTAAAATTTATTTGTTTAGGCCATGTATCTTTCAAGAAAAATTCTTATTTGGAAGTTTTCATATCTGTACAAGTATGAATTAATAGCCAGCTTTGTCAACTTTGCTACCTCAAAACTGCACGAGAGAAAACCTTCAAAATCAAGTACATCAAGCTGATCTAGAGGAAATCATCATCAGTCTAGATGCAATTAAGAAAACAAAGAGTGGTACCGGAAGTCCCTCCAGCCGCGGTGTTGTGCTGTGGGGAAGGGAGACGGATTTGTAAACCCCGGAGCGAGGTACTGCCTACCCGAGGCCGCTGCTGTGCGGAGACCCCGGGGGAGACCACCGTCACCATGTCTGACCAGGAGGCAAAACCTTCAACTGAGGACTTGGGGGATAAGAAGGAAGGAGAATATATTAAACTCAAAGTCATTGGACAGCAGTGAGATTCACTTCAAAGTGAAAATGACAACACATCTCAAGAAACTCAAAGAATCATACTGTCAAAGACAGGGAGTTCCCATGAATTCACTCAGGTTTCTCTTTGAAGGTCAGAGAATTGCTGATAATCACACTCCAAAAGAATTGGGAATGGAGGAAGAAGATGTGATTGAAGTTTATCAGGAACAAACAGGGGGTCGTTCAACAATTTAGATATTTTTATTTTTTTCTTTTCCCTTAATCCTTTTTTATTTTTAAAAATAGTTCTTTTGTAATGTGGTGTTCAAAACAGAATTGAAAACTGGCACCCCATCTCTTTAGAACATCTGGTAATTTGAATTCTAGTGCCCATTATTCATTATTGTTTGTTTTCATTGTGCTGATTTTTGGTGATCAAACCTCAGCCCCATTCATATCGCCCCTCTCCTTTTTAAAAATTACATGTGTGCACAGAGAGGCTGCCTTTTCCAAGACTGTGCATTTACAGGCTTGTGATAAATAAGATTGACTAATGCGAGTGTTCATAATGACTTTCCAATTGGCCCTGAAGTTCTAGCATGGGATTGCTTCACTCCTGGACTATGACTTTCAGTGGGAGATGGAAGTTTTTCAGAGAACTGAACTGTGGAAAAATGACCTTTCCTTAACTTGAAGCTACTTTTAAAATCTGAGGGTCTGGACCAAAAGAAGAGGAATATCAGGTTGGAGTCAAGGTGACAGAGGTGGTGAAAATAATGACTAACTCCAAAGATGGCTTCACTGAAGAGAAAGCATTTTAAGATGAAAGAAAAATCTTGTCAGAAGATCCCAGAAAAGTTCTAATTTTCATTAGCAGTTAAAATTATTCATGCAGAAGTGTATACAGCAGAACGCTGTTCTTTTTGACTTTATTTGTACTTTTTGGCCTGGGATATGGGTTTTAAATGGACGTTGTCTGTACCAGCTTCATTAAAATAAACAAAATATTTGTAAAAACCGTAAAAAAAAAAAAAAAAAAAAAAAAAAAAAAAAAAAAAAAAGAAAACAAAGAGAAAAAAGAGGAAATGTTAGGGAAATATGAAGTCCTCCTGATACCTCTCGTTCCTCTATTTAGTATCACCGACTGCAGCATGATGAACACAGGAGGAATCAGCCATGAACAGTGCCCATATATTATTCTGAGTCAGATGTCAACCTTTTACAATGTAACTACTACTAATAAATAATAATAAAATAGTAATAAAACCTACTTTTGTAAAATGTCTGGCTTTCATTCAACGATGGTGATATTCAGCTCCAGCCTCAAACACAACCAAACGTTGACTTTGATGCTCAGACATTCAGCATTAGGTCCCATGGATTTAATTCAATGCACCTCTGATACACACATACAGTAGAGAAAGATTCTGTGTGTGTGTGTATGTGTGTGTGTGTGTCTTGAGGTCAATACACTAAAAAGGGGACAAAGCTATATTTGAATGGTCAGATTACCTGTGATTTTTATTTCCCACTTACCATTTTCTGTATCTCTACGTTGGTACAATTTAGAATACAGTACTCTTATGATGGGGGTACAATCAATGCAAGTGGTTGATTTGAAAGTGAAGGAGCAGGCGTGGGATGCTGGACCCGTGGGCAGGCTGCTTGGGAACTTAGAGCACAGAGTTGGGAAGTGGAACAGAGGCCGGCAGGTGGGAAGTCGTGCAGCACCTACAGCTGAGCAAGCTCGCCCTGGAGGAAGGGGAAGGGGTGGTGGGCGGGAAGGGGGCGCGGCTCCAAGATGAAGTACCTGCTGAGCCCCACAGCAGGGCTGTGAGAGAAGCATCACCATCCCCATTTCCCAGGTGAGATAGTATTTATTCTTTTCTGATGAGAACAGTAGTAAATATACGTGGTAAACAATCTGAAATATTCAGGAAAGTGGAAAGAATGGGGAGATGAGGCCAGACAAGAGGAGAGGAGAAAAACAGGAGAAGAGAAACAGAGAAGGTGAGACTCCAGCCAAGAAAGACTGGGAAAGTAGTCATTCGAGGTGAGGGACATGCTGCCGCCAGCTCACAAGTGGGGACGAGGGACAGTGGTGGCCAGAGGCCTGGGCATGTTCCTCCTGCCCCTCATCCCCCACCCCCAGTCCATGACTTCTCCACGCCCGTGGGCAGTGGGGAGCGAAGTCCCACTTCCCTGCACACACAGGGGGCCGGTCATTCCAGTCGGTACCCTTCAGAACCAGGACCTGGTCCTGAACTCCTCACAGCTGTGCTGGCCTCTCAAACACACCCCGATGCTTACCTAGCACTTGCCAGGTCCCAGGCACAGTGTAGGCGGTGAATACAGAGAAAGGCAAGAGGGAGCCTGATAAGGTGAGGGAGGAAGGACCAGCAAAGAGCCCAGGACACGTGGCTGTGTGAGAAGTGACACACAGGTAAGTTCACAGAGCCCCGGGGACTGGAGGTGTCAGCACACCCAAACCGCAAGCAGCAACGCATGGGAAGGGTCCAGAGGCTCTGGAGGCAATGAGCTGGTGGACTTGTGGTGAACACTGTTTAACCAGTAAGCGACGGACAAAGCGAGTCAGACTAGAGCCTCAGAGATACCGTGGCCTTATCAATTCTCACCCAAACAAGGACACTTTTGACAGAGAGTGGCACATATATTAAACCAGACTGCACACAGCTGTGTGTGGACGCCAGGTCCTGGACCCCACAGTGAAAGGGGTGGGTAACACCTCTAGAGCCAGGACCCATATACCATGAAGCAAACGCACCCCCACCAGGACACTAGATGGTTAATGATCTGGGGGATGTGGGTCACCTGGGAACACCATTGCCGAGTTTAGACTCTCCGAACCACCCAGCAAGCAAGACTTCCGTACCTTCACTCAAACCCTAAGGAGGCGGCGCTGTGATGGAGACCCTTGGAGGCACGGGGTGGAAGCAAGATCATGCTGTTAAAATATGTCATTTGCTGAGCATGGGTCTCTAGTCCCTCAGGGCAGGGAGCAGTGCCTATTCATTTTTCTTAGGGACTCGACACATCTTTCAACGACTGCCATGCTTTCCTTGTTGCCATGTTTGAGATGAACTGGGTCCCATAGAACAGGGTTCCTGGAAGCCTTGCTGAATGCTCAGATCCCAACTGCTCTTCTGAGTGATTTACCCACCTGTTATAGACTGCTTTGTGTCCCCGCGAAATTCACATGTTGAAACCCTAATCCCAGTGGAATGGCATTTGGAGGTGGGGCCTTTGGGAGGTCATTAGGTCCTAAGGATGGGGCCCTCATGATGGAATTAGTTTCTTTGTAACTAGAGACAGGAGAGAGCTTGCTTCCTCTCCCTGTCTCTGCTCCCAGCCATGAGGACACAGCAAGAGGGAAAGAGGCCAGCGCCTTGATCTTGGCTTCCCAGCCTCCAGAACTGTCAGAAATAAATGTTTGCTGTTTAAGCCGCTGGTCTATGGTATTCTTGTTACAGCAGTTTAAACAGTCTAAAACACCACCTCTAGCCTGAAAGTCAACAAGAAAGAGAGTGCCTGTCTGGTGAGAAGTTGGGACTTCAGCTACAGCTGGCTGACCCAGGCTGGCTGAAGCACCCCGACATGTCCTGGGGTAAAGACAGGAGGGGGAAGCCCTATAATGGTGAGAGCTGGGCAGAGACAGGGAAGGACAAAGGAAGTGGGTGACTTGGGTGAAGACAGTGGAGGTTTCCTGGACACCTGGATGGAGGTCATTTGCTCACTGGTGCAGAACATCATAGATGGGACGCCCAGGCCACTCAATACATGTATTTCACGTGAATGGATGAATGGGTGGAGGAATTCATTTTACTCTGAGTGCTGCTCCAAGGGGCACATAAAAGGTTCTCAATGATTCAGGTGCAAAATCAGTGCCAAGTAACCAATGGCAGTTTTGAAGCCATCTCTGGAGCCCACACACCACCCATGTCTGACCCGGTAACGACCTTGGATAGAGTATCCTTATGACTGCCCGCTCCATGTGGAGGGAGAGAGGGGAGGAAGCAGGCCTGAGACGGAGGAGTGTGATGAGAAAGATGCACAGGAGGCACTGCCGTTTGGATTGGGAGGAAGTGGAACGGATGAGAAGGGGGTGGGGGGGAAGGGAGGACTGGGATCCCAGTCCTTGCACCCAGGACTTAAGAAAAAGTCATGACTTACTTCACTCTGAATGACAGTCTCTAGGTCCATCAGAGTGAAGTATGTCAGAAAGAGAAAAACAAATACCGTATACTAACACATATACATGGAATCTAAAAAAAAAAAAAGGTCATGAAGAACCTAGGGGCAAGACGGGAATAAAGATGCAGACCTACTAGAGAATGGACCTGAGGACACAGGGAGGGGGTAGGGTAAGCTGGGATGAAGTGAGAGAGTGGCATGGACATATATACACTACCAAACGTAAAACAGATAGCTAGTGGGAAGCAGCCACATAGCACAGGGAGATCAACTCGGTGCTTTGTGACCACCTAGAGGGGTGGGATAGGGAGGGTGGGTGGGAGGTAGACGCAAGAGGGAAGAGATATGGGGATATATGTATATGTATAACTGATTCATTTTGTTATAAAGCAGAAACTAACACACCATTGTAAAGCAATTATACTCCAATAAAGGTGTTAAAAAAAAAAAAAGAAAAAGTCATGTAAAATCTCCTTGAGGTACCACTTTTTACCTCTCTAATCTAAGCTCCTGGTTTCCCGCCTGCTTACCTCCACCGTCCTGCTCCTGTACATTTCCTTCCCCTCTCCTCTCCCTCCCCCGTCTCTTCCACTCCCCTTCCCCTGCACTCTTGCTCCATTACTGCCCCCCCTTGAGCCCCTCCCTCTCCACCCCTTGTCAATTTTCTCTTGACCCCTCCCTCTGTCCCTTGCTTGCTGGTCCCACTTCTCAGCCCTTTGACATCTCTGATTCCCACCAACCCTCTCCCCGATACAAAAGCACATGCACACCTCCACCTAAACTCTCTCTTTCTGAGGTCCCTCTGCCCTGGTATTCTCCCTCAGGACTCTATCTCTGGCTTCAAGTTTTCAGGTGCAGTCACATGCGACTGTGTGAGTCCACATAGAGATTAATGTCAATGAGGAAGGCAATATTGTTACACACGCTCAAGTCTATAGACGTCCAGTGTCATGCTGTCGCCTGGGGAAGGACCAGCGTTTCTCATTCAGGAAATCTTGTCAAACAGGAACAAAAAAAATAAGAACGCTTCTCATTCTTTAAATGCAATTCTTCTCATTCTTTACATGCCTTTACTTGAAAAAGAAGAAAAAAAATGAGAACACACCCCACAAAGAGTTGATTAAGGAAATCACTATCTTTCCAGAGATATAAAATCTCCTTTGAAAAGTTTTATGAAACAAAGTGGTTTCCTTGTTGAATCTATTCCTTGATGAATGTAATTCATCCATCATGCGAGAAATACGTTGTGCATTCAGTTTTAAACAGTGAGTGACTCTACAAATACAAAATATGCAAAAGAGTAACAATGTTTACACGCAAGGCATTAAAGTCAGTTTTCTTTTCAAAGTGATTACTGTATTGTTTTTGTGCTCCTTGGTGCCAAAAACCAAATGGATTTGTTCCCCGTGGCCCAATTTCTGCCAGGACCCTGACACTTGAAGGGAGGAGTGGGTGAGCTCCTGGTGAAGGAGCTACTGAGGTTTCCTAGAACCATGGAAAGCTTGGGCTGGAGAGGCCTTCAGTGGTCATGAGACCACACTCTACTTATAGATGAAGACCCCAGGCTCCAAGAGCTCATGGGAACATCACTCTGTGTCTTAGAGGCTCTCGCCCAAGCAGAAAAGTCCCCCTCAATCCAGACCATCTAAGCCAGAGGTCGGCACACTTCTTCCGTGAGGGGTCAGGGAGTAGATATTTCAGGCTTTGCAGGCCACGGTTTCTGTGGCAACTACTCACCTCTGAGGTTATGGTCCCAAAGCAGCCATAGATGGTATGTAAATGAATGGGTTTGGCTGTGTGCCAATTTATCAACTGATATTTGAATTTCATATAATTTTCACATTTTGTAGTATTATTCTTCTGTGGGCTTTTTTCCCCCAACCATTTAAAAATGTAAAAATCATTCTTAGCTTGTGGGCCATAAAAAAATAGGAGGCAGGCCAGATGTTGTCCATCAGCCACTATTTGCAACCTCTGGTCTAAGCAAATGAGCCCAAGTCTCCTGCCAAAGCAGGTCCCAGAGAAGCTGAGGAATCTTCTACCTCTAATGCAGCTGACGGTGGGCAAGGCATTACCCTCCCACTGTGCCCCAGAGATGCAGGCGAACAGCAGCAAGTGTGTGTATTTCATCACGGTCCACACCCAAAAGAGTAGTAGTTAGATGGGAAACAGATGTTGCATTTTTACCTATTGAGAAAACCCCCAATCTCTGAGGCTGAGCTCCCAGGAGGGCTCCACCAAGTCAAACCCTCACAAGATCTGTGGTCAGTTCCATCAGGCCACCTGAGAAGGGGACCGGGGCCACCACACCTGGACTTGACCCCGAGGCAGAAGAGGAGCCCAGGCAGAGATCAAGGGGTGGCTGGTCATTTCACAGAGCTGCTTCTACTGCTTGGCCTCCTGCAAGATGATCCCCACCCAGCAGGCCACCCAAGCATGGCCAGAGAGGGCTTCAGCCTCTGGGGGGTCTTTCAAGGAGGATGAGGGATGCAGAGCCTGCCCTCGGCACCAAGACCAGAGAGCTGGCTGGCCAGCAGGAGCTGCCAACAGAAGTGCAGGCAAGGAGAGAAAGCTGCAGAGACCTGCAGAAGCAGCTGGATGAGCGGGAACAACAGCTCAGGCTGGGGGCTGAGAAACAGCTGACTGGGTTGCAGAACCAGGGTCCTTGCAGTAAGCAATGGGACTGTCCTGGCCACGAGGCCTGAGGGGAAAATGCACACAGAGAGGACAGGACAAGATGAAGCAACAGAAAGAGAGGAATCGGGCCTGGCCTGCAAGAAGCGCCGGCCAAGCTGCTTCCGCCCAACCCCACCCATAGCCCCGACGAGGGACGGTCCTGAAACGGGCGTTCTGGGAGGAGGCTCAGAGCAGGCAGGGCCCCTCCGTGCCACCTTCAGGATCCTGAAGGAAGCCCCGCAGCTACTGGGGAAAGGAAAGGCCAAGGGGCTTTCAGAGGAAAGGCGCTGGCGGGAAGAGGGCCTCGGGAAGACTGCCCTGGAGATGGGGGGCGGGGGGGGCTGGTCCTCTCGTGACCAGGACATGGGCAGGAGCAAGGGCCATAAAGACTCCACGCAACCCATCATAACCCTGCTGTTCCCGGCAACCCACCTGTTGGAACAGCGCCAGGGCCTCTGGAAGGAGACCTTGTGGAGCAGGCAGACGGCCTGCTAATCGCAGGGCCTGGGCTGCTGACTTTGCAGGGACAGTTCGGGGTCTGACTTCTGGTTCTGTTGTTGCCTTTGCAGTAAGTCCCCTACATACAAACAAGTTCCATTCCGAGAGCGCGTTCGTAAGTGCAACAAAGTTAGGTACCCAACTAACACAACCGGCTGTATAGTACTGTACTATAATAGGTTTATAATACTTTCCATACAAATAATAAAAAAGAAACAAAAAAATTAAAAAAAATGTTTAATCTTACAGTACAGTACCTTGAAAAGTACAGTACCAGTTACATCACTGCTGCTTTTACGCTTGCTTCTGGACATCCTGGGTTGGAAATAAAGATACTGTACTACTGTACTCTAAACAGTACTGTATAGTAAAGTACACGAAAGCACAACCACTTGCACAGGATACACACACGTGACAATGTTCGCCAGACACGTGAACTAACTTATGTGACTGGATGTGCGAATGCACATTCGCATCTTTGAAAGTTCGCAACCTGAAGGTACGTGTGTAGGGGACTTACTGCATCTGAGGGATGGGGTGGTGGCGACAGGTGATGGTTGTCTTTCTTCAGAAGAATTCCACTGCATGGTTCCCCTGACTGCTGCCCACTGCCCCATGGCGGGAGGTCAGGGGGGCGGGGGCTGTGATACAATAACCTGGTGAATGACATCAGTGAAGATGAGCAGAGTGTCGGCTGGTGGAAAACTCCCCTAGGACATGGTCTGAGGTTGGAGAACGTGGGATTCATCCCTGTGCACGCACCACCCAGGACAGGGCCCAGCACAGAGCGGGGCAGACTGAGCTCGTGGGTGAGCTGACCAGGGAAAGTTGCACAGGCTTTCCCAGGTACACCGTCCTCCCCCCACCCAAGGTCCGGACAGGCTGCCTAAGTGACTGCTTTCAAGTTTCTGGCGGTGCGGGGGATGGAGGAGGATATTATGACCCTCATTCCCACATTCCCAATCCTGACGATTTCTCTGTGTCACTAAAGCTAAAGAGACCACCTGAGCAGAGCAAAACCCCAGGGTCACAACCAATATCCTTGAAGCATCAGGCAGATCCAGCCCTTCAAAGACATCAGGAGAAGGGTATGGAGAAGCCAGGAAGGAGAGCCTAAACCATTTACACGTCAAATCTGAGACCGGCGGTGGTGGCATCTGGGGTCCTCTGGGCTCGGTCTCCTCTGGGCTTGTTCTTCCTGGCTCCGGGGTATCCCAAGAGGGAATACACCCAGGGAGCTTTTGGAGGGGAAGAACTTTGACTTAGGAGCTCTGCTGTGGGTTTGACTGGTTTGACCATACAAATGACACATAGTTGACCTTTCCATTTTCCCACGCGTCTACCTTAGATCCAGGGTCTGGAAGGAAACTGGCCAGCGTGGCTGGGGGACAGGGGAGAAGAGAGGCTGGTTGGGCCTGGGAAGTGGGGAGACCACCTAGATCTCAGAGCCGGGACCACACACATCGTCATACGACCTGCTGACTC
This sequence comes from Mesoplodon densirostris, assembly GCF_025265405.1. Lineage (NCBI taxonomy): Eukaryota > Metazoa > Chordata > Mammalia > Artiodactyla > Ziphiidae > Mesoplodon > Mesoplodon densirostris. Next base: position 151,372,193 of record NC_082664.1, read on the forward strand.
ATCTTAGAGGGTGAAAGCCCAGTCACAGATTTGGTACCGATTCAGAAGGCCTAGGAAGCCATGGTGGTACCAGGAACAGAGGCTCTCATCCTGGGGAGGAGACCTGAAGGGCAAGAGAACCCTTCTGAGGGGATGAAAAGATCCTGATGACGGCTGGTGGTCCCTCACCGGCTGCCCTGTTGGCACTTCTCAGAGGGACAGTGATGTCCTGTGGATGTGACTCCAAGGGGGGCAGAGTAGGGAAAAGGACGAGATGCCAGGCAGGGGTGCAGGGGTGCTTCTGTCGCTTCCTAGGACAGAATGGTGGTCGTGACCCTGGCTGGCACGAGAAAGGGCCTGGCTTTCTTGATTGGGCGGAGGCTCTGCTGGGAACTTCGACCCAGCAGTATTAGGCCACAGCATCCCTTTGTTCTGAAAAGCTGTGTCAGTCAAGTTCATTTCCTCTGCTTTCTATCCTAAAAGGAGGCTTGGAACATAGAAAAGGCATTCTGAGAAGAAAGAACCTTCTGGTGACTTACACTGTATCAAGAAAACCCTGCATATTTTCCAGGCCACTTCCTGGCGCAAAGGATGTGTCAAATAAACATTGAGGGTTAAGTTCATTACACGTCACAAAATTATTTTTGTCTATTTCTAGATCCAGGGGCCAGATGTGGATATGAGCAGATGACAGAGAATGAAAGTTGGGAATTGCATGTTAAAGGGACAACGCTCACTTTGAACCGAAAGTGGTTCTCTGCTTCCTCAGAATCCTCTGCATCTCTCTTCCAGAAGAGAATGGAATTCGCCCCTATTAAATTGAAGAATCTGCTCTGTGAAGGCATGTGTCAGGGACGTGGGACACAAAGCTCACGGTCTCAGTTCTGCCAGTTCCTCCTCTGTGTGACCTGGACCCTCCTTCAGTATCACTTCTCACATTTATCAACTGAGGGCACTTCGGCGGACAGTGGTTTCAAGCAGCTGAGATCATCCCTGCGGTACAAGGTTGTACCGCAACACAACCGCAATACAGCTGCGGTATAAGGTTGAACACAATGCTGAGGCTGGAACACAAGAACATCCAGGTCCCTTCTTTGCTCACCTGTGAAGCTGGGTGAGCCACACTCTGACCCACCCCCGCTGCATCTGTAAATGATGCAACCCGTGTACTCATGCCTCATGAGATAATGTCCAAGAAACAGTTAGTAGGTCAATATGGCAATGCACATACGAGCATGGCTCACTGCTCAGCAGTCTCCCTAGCGTCCTCCAAGTCTGTGCACAGACATGGTCAGGGTGAACCATTCCACAGCACTGCCTCTTGCAGGGTTGGAGGAAAGCACCCAGATCTTGGGCCTCTGGCCCACAGTGAGTGTTCCACTCAGTCATTAGATGAGTCCAGTCCTTATTATGCAAACACCAGTGGTGTGTAAGTCCCTGTACTCAGCCCGCAGGTCAATACAATAGACAAGCAGAGACTGTCCTTCACCATCATCAGGACCAGCTGCTGAGGGTGGGTGATCTAACCATGAATGCCAGAGAGACACGGCGAGGCAGAGTGGGGCTGGCTGGGCAGGAGGAAGGGAAGCTGGATGCAGACTGTAAGCCCTCAGGTGACAGGAACGAGGAGGAATTATAGTAGAACTGAAGGGTAGCAGAGAACGTTCCAAGAGCTGGGACGGGACTGTCTAAATGCCTTATAAATGAACACGTCACCCAGCACGCACCAGGCAGGGCCTGGGGTGGGGAGCTGTTGGGCCATGGCTTTATCATAGGGATCCCTGCTGTGACTACAGGGTTAAAATCAATGACCTGTATCTTCCTAAGACGTACGACTACATGATCTTCAACTACTTGGCACTTGGCAATGATGTATGGACTAGAGGTTCCACGGTTCACCTCAATCTTTATATTCTAAAACGGAACTCAGTTTTTCCTTCCCGAACCATCTGGTAAGCTGACTTCCATTCCTTCCATCAGCAGAACCTCACTTGTTTTCAATCTTGAGGCTCAAAACTCCCTGCTTTCCTTCCGTTAAGGTTTTCTAGGCAGCCGTCTTCTATCAGGTGCCATGCCAGGCACTACTGCAAACTCAAAATTGAGCGGGATGGTCCCATACAGACTCAGTTTGAGCTGTGAACAAAGAAGTAATTTTTAAATGTCTTAGGAGAGAGGGGGACAGGGACACAGAGCACACAAGCTCAGGTCTCAGCAGGATGAGCCTCAGCTCTCTACAAGCCAGACAGTGAGCTCCCGTCAGGAACCAAATGGGCCAGCACCTTGATCTTGGACTTCCCAGCCTCCAAACTGTGAGAAAATGAATATCTGTTGTTGAAGCCACCGGGTCTGTGGTATTTCGTTATGGCAGCCCAAGTGAATACAGTTGGTCAACAGCACCTAGTCCAAAAGAATGCCTTTCATTTGTGAAAGGTGTTCTAAACAATTTAACCAGATTAAGAGTAGTGAAAACTTTTTTACTCTTCGTGGACACCGAGGGAAACCAACCCAATGAACGATGACCACACCCCTGTGTTAACCAAGTCTTCCCTCTCCTCGGCCCTGCCCCCTCCTAGGTAGTGGCCTCGGGAGAAAGGGGCCATTAAGAAGTTGGCTTTTGCTCTGATGGAAAGAAGGTCAAGAGGAGCTGAATTCTGATGGCAGCCTGGGGCTCCTATGATTGCTGTTCTAGGTATCCTATTAAGATAATATCCTAAAACCCAACTCTACTTGTCCAGCTATGCTCAAAGTAGAAAATATGGGGACCAGGGGACTTCCCTGGAGGTCCAGTGGTTAAGACTTCACCTTCCAATGCAGGGGGCGTGGGTTTGATCCCTGGTCGGGGAGCTAAGATCCGACATGCCTCAAGGCCAAAAAACCAAAAACATAAAACAGAAGCAATATTATAACAAATTCAATAAAGACTTTTAGAAAAATGGTCCACATCAAAAAATCTTTAAAAAAAATTAACAAAGAAAATATGGGGGCCAGCATGACCCAGGAGCTGTTAGGAGCTACCGATAATCCACATTTATCTTGAGAAGAAGCACGGACCTCAAGAATCTACCTCCCTGGCCACAGAAGGCAATCAATCACATTTCCATCTTTTCTCTTTTATCCATACACCAAATAAATGGTAAATCTCCATTTCTAAAGAGTACTTAATTCAATCGAGCCTCCTGGATAGACTGGGGAACCTGAAATAGGGAGCAAATATGGATCACGACCCTCAGAGGTCACCCTGTAGAGATGCTATTGATATAGCTATCTTCATCGAAGAGAGTGGAAAAGAAACGTGCGTCTTAGGGTTTCAGATTTTAAAACAGCCATTTAGAGAGCCACACTAGCAGAAACAGGAAGTCTGCTCTACATTTAAGAAGTCAAAGATTACACAGCATTTCAGGCTCCCAGGAAGGACATTCTTGTCTTGAGCTATTTAAAGGCATTTGAGTCCCTGTTCATCCTCATCTTGATTACCTCATTTATGTACATCTTGACAGAAACAAGGCTACTCTGAGCAGACCTTCAATATTGTAAAGCAAAAACACCCAGTGTGCCAAGACTTGGTCAAGAGCAGCTGGATATGGACTAATATCCCGTTACTCTGCAAAAACATCTTTGTGGTAAGTGTTTATTTTAACAACTCGCTTGCTGTACGTCTTATGTGATCCTTCAACTTCAGCGCTTTGTGCTGCAAAACAAGATTTATTTTTCACAAGGAATGTTACAAAATTCATGTCAGATTCGTGGAAGCAACCATAGATAGAGACAGCTCCACATTCGCATCTTTGAAGCAAAGATTCTGGGTTTCAGTTGTGTCTGGAAGCCTGAGTTTGTGAGACAAATTAGAAATCCATCCTCTGCCTGTTTGTCTTTTTAGAGCTCTTTGGGAGGAAAACAGTAAAAGCTGTTTTGTCAATAAACCAAAGGAAAATTATGACTCAGACAACTGAAAGGAAAGGTTTTAGGTGACAGTGAAGCAGTAAGGGTACAATCACTTTGGCTTCTACCCGCAGGCAGATTTTACAGCACTATTACAGACAAGAGGGTGCCATAGTAAAACCACGTGGGACACTGACAATGACACTGCCGTGGCTGGCCTGAGAGCATCTCCAGGAGACGTGGCACAGGCTGTCCTGACCAGAGAAGCAGCCCCACTGAGGGAGAGGAGTCCTCAACTTGGACTGACTTTACCACTCTATAGTCCTGCCAAATTGGGAAAGCTTCTGAGCATCTCCCCAATAAATACAGGAGTAAAGTGACATAAAACCAAACTTCATGGGAGTGGTGTGCAAACCAAATGAAGTAACCACAACCTGGGACACACAAAAGCACCTGATCAATTACGGATAATCAATCATCTGTTGAACTGCCTGTCCCGTCCCCTTCTGCACTTTGGTGACAGTGCTGAGAACCACGTTTGAGATATGCCCTCCCACACACACACTCACAGTCCATGTGGCTAAAGTGGGACCCCAAGAGGGCTCCTCGGGTGGGCACATGCCCAGATCTGGTCCGTCAGAGTACTGCATCCCCTGGCAACAGACCCTGGCTCAGTGACATCATCTGACTTCTGCAGGAGTTTCGCTGATGAGATGTAACTGGACCACCACTCGGGGAGAGCCTGCCTGAGATTAAAGCCAGCACAAGAGGAAGGGCTAGAGGACCGAAGGAAAGGCAAGCAGTGCCGTAGGTACAGTGCTAGCACCTCTGGATCTTTATCTGAAGCCAAACGCCCGCCTGGCTATCCTAACTTTAGGAACAATTCCTGCATGGTTTGTTTAAGCTAGTTTGAACTGGGCCGTCTGTCTTCTGAGAGTGAAAGAATCCTGGCAAACATACTGTGATTTTATTTTTCTCTGAGTCTCCCCCTCCTCCTCCTCCTCCCCCTCCTCCCCTCCCCGTCTTCCTCCTCCTCCCCTCCCCCTCCATCTCCTCCCCCTCCCCCTCTTCCCCCTCCTCCCCTCCCCCTTTTCCTCCTCCTCCCCCTCCCACCTCTTCCTCCTCCTCCTCCTCTCCCTCCTCCTCCTCCTCTCCCTCCCCCTCCCCCTTCCTTCTCCTCTTCCTCCTCCTCTCCTTCCCCCTCCCTTTCCCCTTCCCTTCCTTCTTCTTCTTTTTCTTCTCTGTGTCTCTCTCACACACACAATAAATACTTGCAATCTGTATATATGATGAATTATTGGACAAGCACAATGCTTCACTGGTTACACTACAAATTCTGTATTTGCAGAAAAATCTCACTCATTAATATGGACGGAAAAGCCCTAAATAAAATCTTAGCAAATCAAATCCAGCATATCTTACATTAATAATATTAGAAGAACCATGCAGTGTTACCATGTACCTTTTATTCCAGGAAGATGCAGATAATTCACCATTAGGAAATCTATTAATAGCTTAAATAAGAAAAAAAAAAACCTGTGCTTATCTCAATAGACACTGAAAAGGACATGTGACATAACGGATCACGTGACTCATTCCTTTGACAGGTATGTGCTCCTAGTGTTAGGAGTTGCTGTGTGCTTCCACACTGACTGCTCAAAGCTGCCCTTGTTCAGATTACTTGAGAATCATTTCTCAGCTCCATGTGGAAATGGTCCTCATAGCCAGAATGATTCCAGTGATGGGAACAGCTGACATGTACTGGGCTAAACAGACAGACACCATGCTAAACACTTTACATGCAGCGTCACATTTCAACAGCTCAGCTCAACTGCTCCAGAAGGCAGGTATTGTTCTTATTCCATTTCACAGATAAGGAAACCAAAGTTAAGAGGCTAAGTAATCTGCCTAAAGTCACACAGCTAAGTAATGGCTAGAGCTAAAATGCATGCAAACCAACGTACCTTGGATTTAAAAGCTACTGCTTTTAATCACACAATACGAAACATGGCCTCTAAGTTAGGAACACATTCTCTATTTAAAATTTTATTCTATTATAAATTACAAGACCAAAAAAGCTGGAAAATATGCTTACGCAAAAAGAGGTAACTATAGTTAACTTTTTGTTGAATATGAATCCAGACCCCTTTCTGTACATATATAAATACAAATAAATATAGATATATTTAATATGAATAAGATCATATTATTTATAGAATTTACTTTTCTCAACTAATAAATCATGAAGCTTTTTCCTGTCAATAAAAATAGAAGTATATCATCATTGTAATGCCTAAATGATAGGCCATTTAAAATACATACAAATAATTTAACCATTATTTGTCATTGTTGGACATTTAGATTGCTTCCAGTTTATAAACAACACTGCAAAAATCATTTCTGTATGAGCTATTTTCTCACCCTGATTATTTTCTTAAAGTCGATTAACATACTTGAATCAGAGAGTTTACACATTTACTACCACCAGAAATAAACGAACTTCCCGGCCAATGCAAGATTCTATGTGCTTTTTTAACTGTTGCCAAACTGACAAGCAAAATGTATACCTTGTTTTGACTTTTATTAGTTATCAGTGAATCTAAACATAATTGTGATTATTTTTATTTATTTTCTGAATTGCTTAGTTCTTTATTTCAAAAATGGTCTTTGAGGTTTTAGTCTTCCTTTTATTGTTTGTGTATACACACATAGACTCACACACTCACACATACACACATGTGTACAGATATACATACATTGATATTAACTCTTCCTCACATACTTTAAAAATATTTTCTCTATTGATATGTAACTTGGTCTAAGATGATTTTTTTTAAAAATAAATTTATTTATTTATTTAATTTTTGGCTGCGTTGGGTCTTCATTTCTGTGCGAGGGCTTTCTCCAGTTGCGGCGAGCGGGGCCCACTCTTCATGGCCATGCGCAGGCCTCTCACTGTCGCGGCCTCTCCTGTTGCGGAGCACAGGCTCCAGATGCACAGGCTCAGTAGTTGTGGCGCACGGGCTTAGTTGCTCCGCGGCATGTGGGATCTTCCCAGACCAGGGCTCGAACCCGTGTCCCCTGCATTGGCAGGCTGATTCTTAACCACTGCGCCACCAGGGAAGCCCTAAGCTGATTTTTAAATTTTAACTTATGAAAACTGTTAAGATATGCAAAAGGGAATGCAATTTATACAAAAAATTCCCACCTTAAGAAATAAAACATTCCCTATTGAAGCTATAAACTTTTCCAATGGAAAAATTTCACACTTCCTTGTATTACATTTTAAATATGATTCTAGTAAACCACATATGTCTATATATATACATTTTCCAGAATCTAATTTGACAATCTTTGTTTCCTAATCCAGAAACAAAGGTTTATTAATTTATTGGGACTATTTATAAGTACAGACTTATTTCTACTGCTTTTTTTCTTTTTGTCCCACTTTTTCTGTTTCTTTTCCCCTCCTTTGTTGCTGTTTTATTGCAGATGGGGGTTATATACACCATTCTGTTGTTGTTCTGCTAGTTCGAAGGTTATATACTCTATACGCATTAATTACTACTCTAGAAATATGATTACACATACTTGGCAGAGTTCAGTAATCCTGAATGGCATAGCTTTACCTCTGATCACTCCATAAAGTACATGTTAGTATTATTTATTTATATGCAAAGCATACTTCTGTTTATTCTGTGTTCATCACTCTCTTTGCTCAGCATTCCCCCCTGGGCCTGAGAACTTCCATTTGGGGTTACTTACCATCTCTCAGAACTAGATCCTTTACAAGCTTCTTTGATGAAATCTGTAACTCTCTTGATTTATTTATCTTGAAATGTTTTTATTTTCCTCTCATTCTTAAAAGGAAAATTTTGTAAAGTTTAGAATTCTAGGTTTACAATTATTTTCAACTAGCGTATTGAAATTATTATTCTATTGTCTTCCGGCTTGAATTATTGCTGTCAAGAAGTCACTCATCAATCTACAGCTGACCCTTGAACAACTCGGGTTTGAACTGCATGGGTCCACTGATACGTGTATATTTTCAATAGTAAATACTACAGAGCTACGCGGTCTGTGGTGGGTTGCATCCACATATGCAGAGGAACGGGGATACGGAGGGCTGACTACAGGCTGTATGTGGGTTAACCCTCCGAATTGTTCAAGGGTTGGCTGTCACTGCCACTGCTGTGTAGGTGATCTGCCTGTTCTTTGTTACTGCTTTTAGGATTTTTCGGTGTCCTTGGTGTTCTCTATTTTCACTACATTTTGTTTAGGTTGGGATTTCTTGGTATCTTTTCCGGGATTTGTTGTAGCTTCTGAATCTCAGGCTCAACGCCCTTCGTTACTTCTGGGAAATTATCAGCCTCTTGTCATCGAATATTGCCCCACCCCTGTTCTCCCTACTATCTCTGACTGGAATTCTAATTCATGCACATAAGAAGGAGGAAGCCTAATGCAAATCAAAATTACAGTGAGGTGTCACCTCACACGGTCAGAGTGGCCATCACCAAAAAGTCTACAAACAATAAATGCTGGAGAGGGTGTGGAGGAAAGGGAACCCTCCTACACTGCTGGTGGGAATGTAAATTGGTTCAGCTACTATAGAGAACAGTATGGAGGTTCCTTAAAAAATTAAAAATAAATTGGGAGATTGGGATTGACATGTATACACTACTATATATAAAATAAATAACTAATAAGGACCTACTGTATAGCACAGGGAACTCTTCTCAATACTCTGTAATGACCTATAAGGGAAAAGAATCTAAAAAAGAGTGGATATATGTATATGTACAACTGATTCACTTTGCTGTACAGCAGAAACTAACACAGCATTGTAAAGTAACTATACGCCAATAAAAATTAAAAAATAAAATAAAATAAAAAACTAAAAATAGAGCTACCATATGGCCCTGTAATCCTACTCCTGGGCATATATCCAGAGAAAACCATAATTCGAAAATATACAAGCACCCCTATGTTCATAGCAGCACTATTTACAATTGCCAAGACATGGAAACAACCTAAATGTCCAGCAACAGATGAATGGATAAAGGAGATGTGGTACAGGGACTTCCCTGGTGGCTCAGTGGTTAAGAATCTGCCTGCCAATGCAGGGGACATGGATTCAAGCCCTGGTCCGGGAAGATCCCACATGCCGCAGAGCAACTAAGCCCGTGTGCCACAACTACTGAGCCTACGTGCCACAACTACTGAAGCCTGTGCGCCTAGAGCCCATGCTCCACAACAAGAGAAGCCACTGCAATGAGAAGCCCGTGTACCACAACAAAGAGTAGCCCCCGCTCGCCGCAACTAGAGATAGCCTGTGCACAGCAATGAAGACCCAACGCAGCCAAAAATAAATATAAGTAAAGAAATAAATTTAAAAGAAGATGTGGTACATATATAATATAATGGGATACTACTCAGCCATAAAGAAAGAATGAAATAATGCCATTTGCAGCAACACAGATGGACCTAGAGATTATCACACTAAGTGAAGTAAGCCAAAGACAAATATATCGCTTACGTGTGCAATCTAAAAAAAATGATACAAATGAACTTATATACAAAACAGAAATAGAACCACAGACATGGACAACAAACTTATGGTTACCAAAGGGGAAAGTGGCGGGGGGGGAGGGATAAATTGGAGTTTGGCATTAACCTATACACACTACTATATATAAAACAGATAACCAAGAAGAACCTACTGTGTAGCACAGAGAACTATACTCAATATTTTGTAATAACCTATAAGGGAAAAGAATCTGGAAAAGAACAGATATATGTGTATGTATAACTGAATCACTTTGCTGTACACCTGAAACTAACACAACATTGTAAATCAGCTATACTTCAATTAAAAAAAAAAAAGAAGTAGGAAGCCTAGTCTCTTTGTCTCATAGCCACTCTTTGATATGTTCTAACTCTGATCCTTATGCTGACTTCTGTCATTTCTTTCATTCCACTTTCTAATTCATTAATTCCCTATTCATCTGTGTTTAGTAGCTATTTAACTCATCCATCAGTTTCCTAATTTTTGTTTATTTTTCAATGCTATAATTTCCTGACAGCCCACTTGGACTAAATGACAGCTAGCCAGCAGGTTGCCTTCAATCAGACCTAAGGGTCTGGGTAATGAGCATCTCACTGGGAACTACCAAAGACCAGAGGCCTGTTTCCAATTTTCCTGAGTTGTGTAAGGTCCAAAGGTGTCATAAATGACCAAAGGGTGTATCTTCCCCGGAAAAATGAAAATGGATGTTCCAACAGCCAACCTGGCAGAGATGAGGCAGGTTTAATTTGGTGGGTAAAAATAAAGCAATAAGATGGGGTTTCCACGCAAGGTATCATAAGAAATTCATATCAGTTATACAGTGTTGTTGGGTGCCTTAAGGTTCAAAACCAATAAATTATAGGGTAATAATTTCTCTGTACCATTAGATGCTTTGGCAATAATTTCCTTTTTACTGATTTTAAAATTGTGATCACAGCTTTCCTTTTGTCTGCACTGGCCTGACAGACCATGGTCAGTCCTTTTATTTTCAAACCTTTAAATCACTTTTTTCAAGTTGTAAATAGTAGTACATGGTGGTATAGTTTGGCTTCTCTTGTTTTACACAGTTAGAGAATCTTTTTCTTTTAAAAGAAAAGTGAATCTAGATGCTTCTTTTAAAAGCCACCGTTTTCCAGTTAAAGGAGGCCCAGTGACACATGCCTCATCCCCCCTTTCTTCCTGACACACCATTAATGACAGGAAGGAACGTCTAACCCCTAATGCCAACAAGCTGGCATTTCCCCCAAGGAATGAGACTGGAGGTTTGTTTTCTAAAGAAATATAAACCTCCCCAAAGCAATCAAGGAGCTGGGGAAGGACAGAAGAGAGAGATGATCAATCCAGGAGGTCTGTGTCTAACTAACAGAATTTCCAGAAAGAGAGGCTAGAGAGAAAGAATTTACTAAAAAAAAAAAAAAAAAATTTCAGCCCTAAGGCCAGTCTCTTGATTGAAAGGGCCCACTGAATACCCAGCACAATAAATGAAACAAATCCCCACACCAAGGTCCAAACCTTCATTTTGTAGATGAGAAAATAAAAGCTCAAAGAGAAAACGCGGGGTGCCCAAGAACACAAACCAGGCCAATGTCGGATAGAGCCAGGACTGGGCACGAATACAGCCCTCTTCCCACCTCTCCTGCCGCCTGGAATGCTTATCACACTTCTAGTTCACATCTCCCCAGGTCCGCTCAGTCATTCACCTTCCTCCTTCTCTCCCAAACCACCCAGGGAGAGCCAGTGTGACAGTGGAAAGAGGGTGAACTTAGGATCAGAATCGGTGCCAGTCTCAGCTCTGCCTCTTACCAGCTGTCAACTTCCTCATCTGTGAAATGAGGCTATTACGTCCAGCCATCAGAACGATCCATTAAGTTCACAGATCCAGAAGCCTTGAGACAGGTTGAGTTAGCTGGCAGTGGGCACAGTATTGGCTTAGCTGCTTCTGCTTCTGTGGACCTGAAGGGTGGTCCAGAGACCAGCAGCATCACCTGAGAACTTGTCAGAAATACAAATGTCAACCCAACCCCCCTCTGACCCGACCCAGACCTACTGACAGAGCTTCTGGGACAGGGCAGCACTTGGTACTAACAAGCCATCCTCCTGGTGATTCTGAGGCAGGTCGAGTTTCAGTGACTGAGCTACCTGTGTGAGTGCGCCACCTAGTGGTAGACGGGCCTAAGATCCTGCGCGAACATTCAGCCTGAATGACTCAGGGAAGGAGCTGCCCTCTACAAGACTGTAAATGCTTGAAGGCACAGACTGTGCCATTCTTTCTAACCAGTATAATCCCAGCACTTAAGCACCATGATTAATAAAGGGCATACAGTTAATGAATATTTATTGAATGGATGAAGACGAATGAATAAACTTGAACAAAGAAAACACACGTCCTAACTCCTATTCTGTCCACAAAGTATTGTGCAAAACTGAAATGTCTTGGGATGCAGCCTGAGGCCCAGTGGCGCCAGTTCAAGAGGTGGAAGGAGACAGGGGCACCAAGCCACCACCTGCAGAGGCCACTTCCAGGCGCCCAGGCACCGTGTCTGAGGTCACAGCAGCCCTAGGCATTCAACAGGGGACCCCCTTGGGTGGTCAGCCCATCCCAGTCTGTCCAGAGTATGAAAAGGCCAGGAGGGAGACTTGTTCTAGGGCGATGGGACCCTTCCCCCACCCCACTATGCCAGTGAGGACAGGGAGCAGAGAAGTGGGGGACAGGGCATTACATACTGGTCTGCACTTAGGGGCAGGACCAGGGCAGAAAGTCTAGCAAATAGGGAGGGACGGCGAGAAGGACAGTCACAGCACGACAGGAGGGAAAAGCCTGGAGTCCAGCAGGGTGGGGGAGGGACTGTCCCTGTGGCCAATGTACTTCTTCCCAGGGCTGTAAGCAGCACAGGCAGGGCGGGGACTTTCCCAGCATTGAGCCTGGGAGGAGGAATACTGGAACGGGGACAGCTTGTGATCCCCACACGCGCAGAAGAGCCCCGGTAACACCAGACTGCCTGCTTTCACAAGCACATTTGGTTATTTGTTCCCCAAGTTTTCCCTGCCCAGCTGGAAAGATGCCCCTCACCTCTGAACCCTGGGCCCTGTTCCGCGCCCCCGTGAAAAACAATTACCGGGAGCCAAGTCACCGCTGACCCATCCCAAAAGGTGTTCAACAGAACCATCTAATCCACAATGCAACCAAATGAGGTGCACCACTGTACATGTGAGGAAGCGGTGGCAACGAGAGGGTAACCAGCCAGACCACGAGCCACGGTCACCGCGTCCGCCGTGCCTCGAGCCCGGGGGGCAGTGTTCTGCTCACCTCTGAATCCTGAGCACACAGTACAGTCAGTGCCCAGTGAAGAAGCCACTGCATTTTACAGATGGGAAAACTGAGGCCTTTGCCTGTACTGTCCCCCAGTAGATGGTGTTCACATCGTCACCACTCACACACAGTAGAGGAGTCTGGGTTTTTAAATACTGGTAGCAAGATGACCCAGCATGAGCTACTGGGGTCACCCGAACATCTCCAACCTCTCTGGTTCCTTTGGGTCTTTGACGAAAAGGAAGGGGGAGCGGGGAGGGAAAGAAGGACCAAGGGAGAGAGGGAGGAAGGACAAATGGAAGAAAGGAGGAGAAGATGAAGGAGGAGGAGAAAGAGGGAGAAAGAAAGAAGGCAAGAGGGGGTAGAGGGAAGGGGGGAGGACGGGGATTCTCTGATCTTGGGGAGAAACTCAGCAAGTTTCTGCAGGCAAATTATGCACCCAAATATCTGATTTTTAAGTCACTAGGTCTTTCTTTGAAAGTAAAATGAAGTAAAATGCAAACTTGTTTTTAAGTGGACTAGAGAAGAAACAGCAGGGGACTTCCCTGGTGGTCCAGTGGTTAAGACTCCACGCTTCCAATGCAGGGGGCCCGGGTTGGATCCCTGGTCGGGGAGCTAAGATCTCACATGTGGTGCAGCCAAAAAAAAAGCAGCAGCAAATTCACTTCCTAAAGTAAACACAAATACAAATCTAAACCTGGATATGCACCAGCCACAAAGAGCAGGACAAATCATACACTAATTACTGTTTGAAGGAAGATCCGATTGTTAATTGCAGTGTGTTTCAGCCATTCCACATGAGTAACTTACCTGAAAAGCTTTCCAATCCATATGTCAGGAAAGTTGGTAATTAAACACTTCAACTTCCTATTGACTTTATTAGAGATAGGATAACCCTTACACAGTAAGATTACAATTATTTTATTTGTCAAGTGAAGTTGATATTTAGTTAGGAAAGTGTTATCCTTACAGCCTTTAAAAAAAAAAACCCCAAAACCCTGGGACCTGCACTCGACAAGGAGCATCTGAAGCTGCCTACATATGGTGTATAGAACCCAAAGAGGTTTGCCAAGCACGCAGGGAATGGCGCGTGGAACCACTAAGCATATTTCCTTAGCTTTATCCGTACAGGACCTTGACTTCATCGACTCAGAGACTCGCTTTTAAGTAATGCCTGCTAAAAGCAGCCTTGTGATATAACATCACTTGGGGGGGGGGTTCTTGATAAAAATTTTAAAAGCAAAATCCCAACGTAATCGTGAGGCAACATCAAACAAAACCAAATTGAGGGATATTTTATAAAGGGACTGGCCTGTACTCAGCAAAAATGTTACAGCCATGAAAGGGAAAAAAACAAACGAAAAAAGACAGCAATTATTCCAGAATTAAAGGAGACTAAGGGACATCATAACTTGTAATCCTGGTTTAAACCTGGAGCCAAAAAAAAAATGGTTTTGGCTATGAAAAACAACTGGTAAAATACGAATAAGGTCTGCGGCTTAGATGATACTGTTATATTAATGCCAACTTCCTGATTTTTAAACATTTTTAAATTTATTTATTTATTTATTTATTTTGGCTGCGCCGGGTCTTAGTTGCCGCACACGGGATCTTCGCTGCAGCATGCAGGATTCGTTTCGGTTGTGACACGCAGAGTTCTTAGTTGTGGCATGCACGCGGGATCTAGTTCCCCGACCAGGGATCGAACCCAGGCCCCCTGTATTGGGGAGCACTGAATCTTACTCACTGGATCACCAGGGAAGTCCCACTAACTTCCTGATCTTGATCATACATTGTAGCTCTGTAGGAGGACGTGCTTATTCTTAGGAACATACATTGAAGTATTTAGAATTAAAAGGGGCATCGTGTCTACCATGTATTCTCAAATTGTTCAGGAAAATAGAGAGAAAAACTGAAGAAATTGATGAAGCAAAGGTGGTGAACGTTAATACTTGAGGAATCTAGGTGATGGGAATATAGGAGTTCTGTGTACTATTCTTGCAACTTTTCTGTAAGCCTGAAATTACTTCAGCATAAAAAGTTACTAAAAACAGGGCTTCCCTGGTGGCGCAGTGGTTGGGAGTCCGCCTGCCGAGGCAGGGGACACAGGTTCATGCCCTGGTCCGGGAAGATCCCACATGCTGCGGAGCGGCTGGGCCCGTGAGCCATGGCCGCTGAGCCTGCACCTCCGGAGCCTGTGCTCCACAATGGGAGAGGCCACAGCAGTGAGAGGCCCGCGTGCCACAAAAAAAAAAAAGTTACTAAAAACAAAAAAGGAACCTTGTAGTGGTCATGCTGCTTCTCATTGGTTCACAATTTGGGGGACTTGGAGACCAATCCATTCATTCATTCATTCATTCAGTAATATTTATTAAGCACCTGTTATGTGGTAGGCCTCATTCAAGCCACTGGGGATACCGTAGTGAAAAAAGAAAATCCCAACTCTAAAAGGGAAATGAAGCAACTTGACGTTTCTGGCAAATCCCTACTTGGATGCCTTGAGCTCATGATGTCTTCAACTCAACGTGTCCCAAGGCCAAGTCTGTCATCTCCCTGCCACCTCCACCAAAATACCAGGACCTCATCAACGTTCACCGTCTTGGGAAATGGCACCCTACCCTTCCTGTGACTGAATTGGGAACCTAGCCACTGCCGCCTCTATCAGCTCAATCTGATCCATCATCTGGTCCTGATGGCTTTACCTCCTATATATATCACAGGGATCCACCTGCTTCTCTCCATGTCCACTGCCACGTGGAGGAGGCCCCGGTGGTCCCCTCCCTGGATGGGGTGGATGGATGCCCTCACCAGGCTGGCCTGATTCAACAGCCAGAGGGATCTTTTCAAAATCCACCTCCCAGTACGTCACAGCCCTGCTCACAACACTTCAATGGCTTCCTGTTGCATTTGGACACAAAGACACCTTTCTTTTTCCTGATACTTACTTAAATAATACCCTCGTGCATGTGACTGTTTAATAAACGGCCGACTCTCCCCACAGTGAGCTCCACGGGGGCGGGGACCACGCCTGGCTTTGCACACCACTGTGAGCACAGAGTTGGCATTCAATTAATATTTGTTTAATTAGCTGGATAAGCAATTAAAATACTTAATGTCGGGCTTGGACCAGTGAATGGAGTGTGGTGCCATTCACTGCCACAGGACCTGGGGGAGGGGGGCGTGGAGGAGATGCTGGCTTTGCAAAACGTGAGGGAGATGTGGACAAGACGACCGGCAGGCAGCAGGAAACAGAGGCCTGTGGTTTGTGAGGCTGACTTCAGGGAAAGGTACGTACTCTGGTGCTAAATCAAGCTGTGTGCCCCTGAGCCATTCCTGTAATACACTCTCTCTCTGCCCTGCAGGAGGAGCTGGGGGGGGGGGTCACATTCGCCCCTGCCCTCTAACAAGCCACCAGTCATTTGCATAAAACTGTCCTGCCCCTGCCTGCTGTGGACACTGGCTGAACACACGTGTGGCCAACCTACTTTGCTCAGCATCTCTCTACACACCACCCCCAGCACTGGGCGCCTCACCCTTTGTGCAGAGGTGGCAGAGGGGTGCCCGGGGAAGGCTGGCTTTAACAAATCAGAAGTTTCCTGGTGTGAAATGCTTTCAGAGAGAGAGAACACAGCTGTGATCCTTGATCACATTCATTCATTTCATTCTTTCTGGGACTTGGAATCCATCAAGCATATCAAATTATGGCAAATGAGTCCAGACTATGCCTCGTTTTAAACCTGCTGATGTGATAGAAACATCAATGCTGTTCTAAAAATAATAATAAAAAATTCGGGCAGTTCTGTTATTTCACGTTTAAATTAACTTCCATTACGGATATCATAGTTTTCTGAGAAGTACCATCTTGTTTCTAAAGCCACCATGTTTTCGTTCTCTGCAGTGGTGGTCTCGGGGGCCAGCCCCTTCGTTCCTGCCAGCTGTGTACCCCACGGAACTCCTGGCTTCCTTTCCCAGTTGCCACTGCCCAGAGGCTTACGAGAAGTCCTGTCGGCATAGACCGGGGTTTCTCAACCTGGCACTGGTGACATTTGGGGCTGGGTCATTCTTTGTTGTGGGAGCTGCCCTGTGCACTGTAGGATGTTTAGCAGCATCCCTGGCCTCCACCCCCAAGATGCCACCTCCCACCCTACCTCCCCACCCACCCCTGATGTTGTAACAACCAGGAATGTCTCCCAGTCAATAAGCACTGTGTGGACACCTCTCTGCCCCCCCCCCCCGTGCCAGGGTTCTTAGATGCTCCGCCACTTGGCTCAGTCAGAGTCTCCAAGAGAAGAAAGAGAATAGCATTTGATGACAGCTGTGAATGAAATAAATGGGGGCAAAACGAACTTCGCTACTTGCTGTTGCCTCAAAGTCTGGAACCCAGCTCATCTATTGCTGTCTGTAAGGAGCAACCATGTGGCTCTCCTGATAAATAATCAATCATTTATCGATTCCAGTGGATTTTCTTTAACTGCTGTTAGGGCAGCTTGGCAGGCCAGACAGAAACCGGCGGGAAGTTGCATTTCTCAACAGGCAGAGAGCCTCTGATGGCCACAAGTATGCCACTGTAGGGCCCCCAGGAGTGCCCCGTGTACGTAAGACTACCCTCCTCTCCGCTGGTCCCTCACTAGGCTACCAGCAAGGTACTCCACTGACCTGGCTCCCGGAAAGCTCTGAATCCACCCACTGAGCTTGGTTTTGGCTTGGGCCAACCCCCCGGGGTGCTCTTCACTCTGGACACAGCACCCCAGAATCGTCCCAGGCTGCCAACATCCAAGCCTTTCTTTTTGCTACCTGAGCCTGGGTGCAGAGGTGCCCAGTGCCACCTGCAGCTGGTCTCTATTTTTTTAGAGTTGTGGAAGGCAAGCAGGGATCATCAAAACCAAAAGCAAACACATTTACCCTCCGTTATTAAAACCTCCTGAATCTGCATCTGAAGAGGCAGTAACTGCCACAGCTTGTCTAAGGCCACAGAAGGCAGGCAGGAAGGACAACACCCTACCGCGCCCTGTGCTCTCTGAGTCTGGGGGCTGGGCAGCCAGGTGGTCTGGTGGGGGATGGATAGTTCAAACCAAGGAGGATGTGTGGACAACAGACAGGGATCGAAGGTTTCCAGGACAGTTAGAGCACGTGTGTTTGGGAAGGCCATATGAAAAGAGGGAACGGGTAAGGGCAGGGCTGGGGTGCAGACAGAACCCGGGGGCAGAGGGGAGCCTGGCGGGGGCTGCAGGGCCCTGCCCAGAGCAGGAAGCAGAGCATCTGAGCTCATGTCCATGTATGCCCTAGGGACCCCAGGTGAGTCTCTGAACCCCTGTGAGTCTCTGGTTTAACCTCTGTGGAAAGCAATATAAAATAAAAACATACCAACCCACTTGGCTATTTAATTCCACTTCTAGCAGTTACCCGAAGGAAAAAAGTCATGTAATTATATATTTACATACAGGGAGGTACACTACAATGCTGTGTGTAATTCTGACAAATGGAAAAGCACACCAAATATTACATGCCTAAATATGAGACTAAGTCAAAAAATTATGACAAGGCCATAAATCAGAACACTTCAGTATCTCTGGTAAGATACACTGTTCCCATTAATGAAGGTAGAAAAAAATGGTATGTTCTGAACAATTCTGTGTTGATTTATGACGTTTTTTAAAAAGTCTGTAACAACATATGCAAAACTCGTAATAGTGGGTAGTAGAACTATCTTGGCACTTATGTATAGTTTACAAATTTTTCATAATCCACACGTATCTTTCTTGTTGTGTTCAGGAGGAAAAGTGATTATGGGGAAGAAAGAAGCCAACTCCTCAGCGGGGGCTAGAAGACCCCTCCCAAGCTCTGCTTAGCTGCGCTCACAACACAACTGGAGCAGTAAAAGATGCCCCATGTTACTGTACAATGTACAAGAGCAGGAATTACCTACTTGTCAACGTTTTTGCTTTTTTGTGGATTTCCCTGAAAAATGTTCCAGTTGTTACAGTCAGTCTTGAAAGCCACGCAGGCTCTGCTTATCTGCAAAGGGTCTCGCTTCCAATTCCAGGGCCTGTGGCCCCTCAATGCTGCCTTCCTGGGACCCGTGTCAGCTCCTCCGGGGGGGGGCAGTTGGATGGAGAGCCAGCCCGGGGGACCTTATCTGTAACTGCTGGTGATTACACAAGCCACAGCAACAGTTTCGCACACAGAGCAGAAGGCCCAAAAGGGGAGGACCTTTGTGGGGCTTTCACAGGGAATCTGGTGGGGATATGGGTCTTCCACCACTACCAGCTGGTCTCCAGGCTACTACCAGTCTGCCCTGCCCTCCTTCTGGGGAGAAGGATAATATTTGTGTTTCCAAGGCCTTATTATAAAGTCTAGAGGCACTGGTGTGGGGACAGATTATTCTGGTAGGATTTTCAGATCAAAATCAGTTCCCACCAATAAAAATCAGAATCTGGATTAGATAGCACTGGTGTATTTGGTTTCAGAGACCCACAGATACAGTGCACATGCTTTCTTTTCTTCAAGGTGGGCATTTCAAGGCAGCCACATACAAAACTGTGATGCAGTTGTCTGGCGTCCAGACATTCACTCATCAGCAAACCTTCCTGCATATGCCTGCTGTACAGGAGGCAATATGGTGGATGCTGGGGCCACTTCAGTGACAGATACCTTCCCTGCCCTCAGGGGGCTCCCAGACATGCAGGAGACCCAGGCATGGATCAAACATCTAGGTGATTTACTGTTTCATTCCGCATGACAGGAAGAGCTCCAACCCAAGTCCACCCTGCAGGGGCCTGGCGGAATGCATTACAGGCACATTTTATCTGCATAAAGGGGTCAGGGGGGCTTTCTCCAATGGAGTAAGAATTCAAGCTGAGGCCATAAGGAAACAAAAGGAGTCGGATGGGGAAATGGTTAGGTGTGGGGAGGGGGTGGGAGAGAGGAGGAAGGGACAGGTGAGCAGTTTATCATCCCAAGAAGAGGAACACAGCACAGGCAAAAGCCCTCACGTGGGAAAGGGCTTGACTACAAGTGGGAGTCCATTTTTATTCATTGAACAAGAAGTTCTGTGTGTTAAACTAGTGCATGAGCCTGACCTGCACGGCTCCTACCCACTTCTGTGTGAAAGCGCCCTCACCTCCTCACACAGCATATCCCATTCCTGGGCAACTCTGCTGGACGTTCCTTTCCTAAGGACGGCCCAGCACAGAGCTGACACTGTGAGTGGAGTCATGGTTCTGGAAAAGACACAGAAATGATTTCTCCGTGCATCTTGGTGAATCTCAGCACAGGCCGATGATGAAGCAGTAATGGAGGCCCTGCTGGGGAACTGAGGGGATTTGGTCCAAGTGCTCCACTCTCCTTGATCTCACTTTCCCCAAGGAAAGCATTTAGAGAAGCTGCTCTTTACTTATTTCTCCAGCCCAGATCCCTCAGGCGCACACGGCCCTCGGTCTCCCCAGCGACTCCACCTCTGTGTCTCCTGGGCACCTGCACCCAACAGTCTAATGCAGGAGCCTCGAGCACACCCCACGGCCACGTGTACCTCACTATCTGCCCGTCACCACCCGGCTGTCAGGACAGAAAGCTGGGACTCATCCTTGACTCTTCCCTCCCCCTCAGCACCTTCTCCCAACCCCGTACCCTACAGTTATGGTGCTACCCGCAAAAAAGAGGTGCTGCAGGCACCCTGCCCGACCGCAAGGATGGCCGAGGATATAACTGGTGCCCCTGGAGCTGCTCGGCATGGCGTCCTGGCCCCCAAATATATCTCAACTCCATCTCCTTCTCTCCACGCCCACTGCCACCCCCCGTCCACGTCAGCAACATCTAACGGGACCCTTGCTTCTCCGCCGGCCTCTTTCCAGTCTGCTCTCCAGACAGCAGCCACTGCAGGTGGGATCACATGCCTCCACTGCTCAAGACCCCTCTAGCTCTCTGTTGCTTTTAGAATCGAACCTCAACCCCCTACCCCAATCCGTGCCTCTCCGTGAGTGGTCTCCCACACCCCCGTCGCCCCTGCTCACCCACCGTCCTCCGGCCACCCTGGCCTGTTCTGGCTCCTCGAACCAGCCCAGCTCTTCCCAACCTCAAGCTAGCGCAGCTCCCCGTAACTGACACATACTAGTTGCTTAATAAATACTGACTGAGGAATAAATCAATCTCTTTTTTAGATATCACTCCTATCTTTTGACAAGTGCTAAAAGGCTGTTGGTTCATCACTGGGCTCCCTGGCACATGCCTAAAGGGCAAACTCTGTATCGTTTTTTACTGGAAAAAGAAACCATATGTTTTACCTACAGGTGGTGAGGCAGCAAAATTGACTTTTTCTTAATGCACAGTATTTTACTGGTTCTAAATGCAATCTTCTGAAACATCACTGAAATGGAGGAGCATTTTACGATTGATAGTACGTCATCACTGAACTGGCAGCAGTTTTTTCTTGGAAGCACATAAAATAATGATGTATCTTGCAATCAAGAGACTTCTAGAAAGCACGAAATGCAGTGTGTAAAGACGTTGGACGTGTATGTTCAGCTCCTTTGGGTGTTCCACCTCTAGCTGGAAGCAGTGCTGCTGGGCAGCTTGCAATCACAGCAAGCATCTCTCCAAAGCTCTAACTCTACCCCATCATTCTTGGGGGTCCATCTGGGTCCCTGAGAGCACTGAGAAGACAACCACTTGACGGTTCCCCAGACTTTCACAAATCCACCCACCCCCAGCTCTCTGTGACCCTTCCTAAATTCTCTATAGGCCAAACTCTCTCTTTTTGAGAGGCCCAGTTTCAGAAGCTACCTCCCTACACAGCTTCCTCTCATGACACATACACACCTAGTCAAGTTCATTTCATTCCTCCTTTTGTTATAAACGTGGTCTTGACGTCTCCCCTATTAGACTCAGAACTCCGAGGTTGAGGAAGGGATGCTCACATTGCCCTCCGCCCTGCACGGTGTTTGGTAGGTCAAAGGTGTTCAATATGTTTGTTGAACCGACCCAAATATCCCTCCATCTAAGGCAATTTGCACCAAGAATCTTCTGCACTATACAATCGATTCCAAACTAAAATGCCAGAGACCAGAAACCTGGAGGGAAAAAAAATCTAATAGTTGATTTCAGAAAAAAATAGAAATTCTAAATCTCTTAAAACATACCTCTGAAGTTTAAAAATGTGCAAGCTTTATTAACACTCTGCAAATACTCATTTCTGAGTGTGCTCTGATAATGCATCATTCCTAATGATCACTGGTCTGAATTTGAACCTGATTCCCTCATGCTTAAGTTACACAAGATTAAGGTGGAAACAATGGAGTTGGAAAAACAGTCCCCTTCCGAACTGTGCCATTTCAGCTGCACATACCCTTTCAGGCATGAAACGAATTCAAACCTTCATTATTGCATACAAATCAGAAAGGCTTAAATATCACCCAAAGGAAGTGAAACAAATAATACATATATACGGAACAGAAGATTCTAGAGTTCCATTCTCTAGTCTAGAGGACATAAGTTCTTCCTATCTAGAAAGAATAGAGAAAGTCAGCCACTACCATAATATCAGCAACCAAGGTAGGGACTGCAATGACCTAGAAATAGGGAGGGGTCAGAGGGCCCAGGAGATGGGAACCAGACTGTGGCAGATGCCATGAGAAGAATGTCTGGAAGCCAAACCTTTCCTTCTCCAAAGACCACTCCTCCCCCAGAGTAACTGGTAGAATCTGAAAACCCAAACAGGGGACCTAGAAGGGGCAGGTGAGAGGTTTGAACCTGGCTCAGATCACCTGAATACATGAGAGCAGGAAGATTCCAACTTCATCTGTCATTACCTAGACCCCCGAGTGCCCCTGCCGTACATCACAGACAAGCATCGTTGCAAATGGGTCTGCTGGTGTGCAGTGGTCAGCTTCAGAAAAAGGAACAAGTGGGTAGGGGTGGGGAAGTGATGGCCTGTCACCTTTGTACCCTGGACACAGATTAGCAGCAGAAATAAACCTCGGTGCCTCCCAGTGCATTTGCCTGTGTTCACTGAGCTCTGGTTCTTTGCAAAGCAACAACATCTGGGGAGAGGGGGGAGGTGGGAGAAAGAGGAGGAGGCATTCAATGAAGCATCACATGACTCACGCCTCTGAGAGGTGGACTCTGGGTGTCCAGCTTGGGCACCTCGCCTCTCTTGGTTGTAAATTGCCAGAAAAATCTGAAACCTCTCTCTGGGCTCTAACCTTTAGCTGTATTCCTTGAAACTACACCCTTTCCCCAAAGTTCAAGATTCACACGGTGAGAGGACAACCTGCCCCACAGATCTGAGGGTTACCGCAGAGGACCACTCAAAGAAAAGACGGGTGGGTAAGAGAAAAGGCGACCCCCTCAAGGAGTTTTCCCTTGAGAAGGTCTCACCATGCTCAAGATCTCTGGTATCTCTGCGAACAGAGAAAAGACACAAACATCACTGTCCATCAAGCAAGCCAAATTATTTTATTATTTTTCAAATAATAAAAACAATGCCCTGCACTTGCTTGATTCAAGTGTCCCACAGTCCACGGCACAGGCATTTGTGTGCTCAGCACCGCCAAGCCCAGCAGCTGCCCTGTATTTATTCCATTAAGCTCACGGAACGATGTAATGGACAAAATGCCTTAAACAGAGATGTAACGGTATGTACATATATGTGTATATGTGTAAACATATATATACATATATATAAAATGTACATTGCCTCTGATTTTATTCCTATTTCCAATATAAACCTACATTGGACTAAAATATCCTCATTTAACTTCCTTTGCTTTTTCTAATGTCATAACATTTAAATCGATCAAGTTCCTATTGATTTTTAAGCAGCTGAACAGGTTGAAATGGCAGGCTTCGGTCGCAAGCAAACTGGCACAGCTGTTTTCAAACTCAGCGTTCTGGACAGGGAACTCATCTGTTCTTCCAAGACTCCCTACTTTGCTAATGCAACCTCCGTCCTTGGAACGACTGAGGCTCTTCACCTCGGTGTCTCCATGGCCACCCCACCTCAGTGCCTCCTAGGCCACCCCCTTCACCCTTACCCCCAATCTAAGCAGTGCAAGTCTGAGCTCCTCCACCTGCTCAACGGTGCTGTCCTTCCTCTTTCTGTTCCAAGCCAGCGCCGCTAAGTCTCACCTCCCCAGCACCTGCCTCATTTTGACCCCGCCTCCCCGCCTCCAGTCCTGCTCCCGCCTTTCCATGGTACCTCAACTGAGCTGACAAATTAATCTTCCACAAGTACTGTGACCATGTGGCCACCCTATTCAGTACCACAGAGAACTCCCTCATAATGTGTAGGGCGAGAGTCCATACTCCTTAGCCTGTCCTTCAAAGCCCTCTAAAGCCTGGCCACCACCCAACCAGTCTGTGTGATATTCCGCTGCTCCCTCTTATACCTCTAATGCCCCAACCACCCACTGGCATCTACACATGCTCAGAGTAAGTCCACCATAGCTCACGCCGTCCCTTGTACCTGCAAGTCGCTTCAGCACGGGGCTCTGTGTATTCAAACCTTCCAGTTCTTTAAACTCCAGTTTTAAAATGTCCAACCTCCAAAAGCCTTTCCCTTACCACTTTAGATGGAAGGAATCCTTCACCTCTAACTCGGATGACACATTTTTTTTCTTTGCTAGGCATTGTGGGTGTTCACCCTCCCACCCACCCCACGACCTCCCTCTACGGGGAATTCCCTGATGGCTGGCATCTCTCTTACTCTCCCTGCATCCTCCACAGGGATCTAGCACCATGCCATGGCCATAGCAGTCACTGCACAGCACCCAAAACTTTGTAGCAGTCTGTCTAGGTGTCCCCCTTTCCATTCTCGGACACCCTTCAGGCTGTCCTATTCACAAGGTAGGGCATTTTCCCAACTAAAATAGAATCTCCCTGCTACAATTCCAAAGCAGGTCAATATTCCCACCTGATCATGAACTCTTCCCTTTTTTGAAATCTGCCCATTGAGCAGAGTTGTCATAGACGGCACCCCGAGAACAGGTCAGCCTTAGAAAGCAGAGGATGTTGAACCGGCCTGGGCTTCTCCACGCTGCGTTTCTACAGACTGTCTGTGTGTGTCCATTGAAGATCAGGATACATAGTAGCTAGTCGCAAAGGTCTCAAAGGACCAGCGCTGGGGGAGCGGGGCGGGCAGGGGAGCATCCGGGGAGTTCCACCCTGTTGAATCCTGGGCCCAAACTTTTCCCTCGGTCAACGCGGTACCCTCCTACCCGCCAGACCGGCCAACGCCTGATGCCACAGGGGCCGGAACAGGAAGAGAAAAAGGCGTCGGATGAGGAAGGCAAAGCTTGGTATTTTCGGAACTTAAGTGGATCCTGGACTGGCCCTTCTGGTTCCCAGGGATGCGAGGCCAGCGTCCGCCGCCCGCGGGTAGGAGCTGGCGCGTCCTGGAAACCGGGATGGGGCAGAGATTGGGATGAAGATGCCGCTGCTGCTGCTGATGCTGAGGCTGCCGCGCAGAATGACAGCCGCTCCCCCCACCCTGCCCCAGGGGGTGTCGAGCGCCCGGCTCCGTGCTCCCGGGGGCGCTCGGCTCGCCCAGTCCCTCCGGCCCACTCCGGCCCCGGGCAGGGCCTGCGGGCTGCGATGGGGCCCGCGGCCACTACTCACCCGGAGGGTTGACCGCCGCCGGGGTTGCCATCTTGCTCGGAAGGCTCGGCGCGCGCCGGGCGGGGACGAGGAGGGGCGGCGCGGAGCCGGGCGCCCCACCCGGGGCAGGCGAGGCCGGCGCAGGCCCAAGCGCCGCCGCCGCCGCCACCGCCACCGCCACCACTGCCACACAAAGGACAGCGCGGGCGGGCGCTGCCTCCGCGTTCTCCCGCCGCCGCGGCCGCCCGCCGCCCCCGCCTTTATCGCCTCCGCCCCCTCCTCGGCCTCCTCCTCCGGCTTCAGCCTTTGTCACGCGGCGGGGGGCGGCGGGCCGCGGCTCCCCCGGCCAGGCCGCAGCACCGCGAGACTTGGGGCCGCGGGCAGGGGGGTGACCCCCGAGTCTGGGGCCGCCCCCTCGGGCCCGCGCAGGTGCCCAGGCTCGGGCCGGAGGCGCGCCCCCTCCCTTGTCGCTGGGTCCGGGTCTCCCCCACCCCCGGGTGTCCGGGACGCATCACGGAGGGGCGCTGTCCCCAGGCCAGAGGGCCGGGGCAGAGAGGCTGGGGGGGCAGCCTCTTAAGATGCAGAGGGACGCGGGTCTCGGAGACGGAGAGAAACAAAGGCGCCCCAGTGCTGCCCACTTTGCATGCCAGGGCCGTGCCGCTCGGCTCCCGCGGCTAGAGACGCCCAAGGCCACGGCCACGGACAGCTGACGAGCGCACTAGGCAAACACCCAGGCAGAGGCAGCCGGCCCGGGAATTTGTGGATGATTTGGCTTTGAGAAAGGCTCTCAGCTCTGCTTTCCTTCTTGCGCGGTGGCTGTCATTGGTTATCACCTGAAGTTCTTGCAGGAGCCTTATACGACCACCTGAGCATTTAAAAGATCCTCTAAATGCTTTTGTCGGCATATCCTGGTAAAGTTAGGCTGTAGGGATCTTGGAGGGATTGTATCTCTGCCAGACGGTAGGCTGGCTCTTAGGAAGAAGACTGGCACCCTAGTGGGTGCCCTGTGAAGGTTCCATGGAAGAGTGAACACATCCCAGTGAGAGCC
The DNA here is from genome assembly GCF_025265405.1 of Mesoplodon densirostris. Taxonomy (NCBI): domain Eukaryota; kingdom Metazoa; phylum Chordata; class Mammalia; order Artiodactyla; family Ziphiidae; genus Mesoplodon; species Mesoplodon densirostris. Next base: position 151,398,563 of record NC_082664.1, read on the forward strand.
ACAAAGGGCAAGATGGCCCCTAAATGTAGACGTGTTTGCCAAAACATCGAACTGTCTTAAATCCTTACGAAGAAGCATTTGGAGGGGCGGGTAGAGAAAAAATGCTTGGGATATATTTTCGCACAAGCATTGTCTTCCGGAGAGTATTTGACACTACTGATTTGACTAATACGTGCTTCATATTCATTTGTTTATCGATTTCACGAAATTGAATGTCTGCAGCGTGCCTGGCACAAAGCTAGGTATTAGCCAGACCATGGAAAGAGAGCCACAGGGGCTCTGCCCTCCCTGGACTTCTAAGGTATTTGCACTCAAGAAGCACACAGCTGCCTGGGGCACCTTGTGGTCACTGGTGAATGAATGAGGCCAGGGAGAGGGTGGAGTGATCAAGAAAGCACAAACTAGGCTGTGAAGAAATGAGCAGAATGTGGAGAGGTGGAAAAGAAAGACACTTCAGGTGAAGCCTAAGGCATGTGCGCATCCAGCATCACGATGGGCCAGCTCCAGACACATAATGAGAGGGAGAGAGAGAGCAACTCGGGTACCAGCTGGGACCACCCCATCCTTGTATCAAGTAGCTGCCCCTGATTTCCCCAACATCAGTCAAATGAGAGCTCAGGCTCTCTTCCACATACTCCCAACCAGCAACACCCTCAAATACCCATGTGCACTTAATAAATACACAGTATACTTGACTGAAGATTTGTTAGGGTAAGTGGAAGAGGAGGCTTATTGCACTCCTCAAGCAAGGTAAAAATCCACCTTCAATGTTTCTGCTACCCAGAACGATCCCCTTTTAGGACCCGCTCCCCACTGGCAGTTCTGTCTCTGGTGGCGCATCTTTACATAGCCCCGAGCATCACTGTACCCCTGCTCCCACCAAGCTCTCTGCATTCTCCAACTTTCCACACCCCTCAGAGGTAAGCAAGTCCCTCTCCTTGGTGTTCACGCATCATCCACAACATGTGGCTCATTTTGGTATTATCTCCAAGCAAATACATTTTTAATAGTCTCCCTAAAAAATAAAAGTGTAGTAAACATGACCATTATAGCTGCATGCACACATATATTTAACTGTGTTGCTGCCCTCTGCCCATTTTTCTAAAATGTTGCTCTGCAGATATCTTTAATCCTTCTTGCATTTGTCCATGGCAATAAAAGGTAGAATATGGACAGCTACAAGAGGCTGGGACACTTACCATGGTCTGCTTGGAGTCTGCCGTGCTGTGGTTTTCAGTAAGTAATAAATATGTCTGCGTTTGAACAGAGAAGGAGGCATTTCATCCTCTCCCCCAGTCACTGCACCTTAGAGGTGGAAGGGACCTTTGGCATCACCCAATTCAGCCCCCAGAGTCTGCAGATAAGGAAACTGAAGCTCAGAGGAGGGAAATGACTTTCCCAAGGTCACACAGCTCGGTAGCCAAATAAGACTTGGAATTGAGTCACCCACAATGCTGGGATTTGGGGTGGTGGAGGAGGGGTGGAATGGGCAGGGTGTTGTGAAGGGATAGAAGAGTGGGTGGTTTGGGCCCTCACCATGTCTCTTGTCTCTCGGTGTTAAATAGGTAACTACCCAGAAACATCGATTGTGGATGCGAACCCCCCACTCTTAAGTAAACAGTCTGAAATGGAGCAGTTAGTCATTGGTGAATACTGAATGGCATTTGCACAGTACAGTGGTCTTGTGCTAATTATGAAAGCTAGCAGACTGTGACCGGTTAACAGGCTCAGGAATTCCACTCAACGTTTAAACAACCTAGAACTCTTTTAAATTCCAAAGGAGGCTATTGCTTTTGAAGCTGAGATTTGCATTTTAAAAAAAAATTAACCGCTGAACCGCTGGGCCCATAGCACATGATTCTGGGTACGGTATTCCCAGAAATGACTCGGGGTGTAGGCCACAGTGCTGATAACACTAGGTAGGGGAAAGAAATCCCCTTGCCTCTGCTTCATATCCCTTTGATATGAGAGACACGACTTCCACTGTATAATGTATAATGATCCCAAGAATTGTTATCTTCTTTTACCTTTAAGATAGCAAGAGACCAGGAAGCATGACATGAAAATGTATACAGCACATGCTACTAGAAATTCAAGAAGGAACTGACAAAAAGCACAGTGGCAGTGCAGGCTAAGCTTTTTCTGGTTGTTGATGGAACAACAACAAATGCTAAATGTAAGATACGTTGATGTGAGGTTTGTTGTTTACTCTTGGCAGTAGTGTGGGACCGTAAGACTCTGCTCCGCTAGCCTGAGCACAACTCTTCCTCTTAGCATGGGCCAGAGCCACCCAGCCCCAAGGGGAAAGCATGTGGCTGTGACTGACTGGGTCTGGAGACAATGACTAGACCATAATGGGACAGGCATAGTCTTCCTCCCTGGAGATGTCTGCCTCTTGGGAGTTGCTCTCATGCTCTCATCCTAAGGCCTGAACTTCTTTAGGTACTGGTGAAACATGAGGGAAGGGGGGCAACCATTAAAAGAGCGACATAGCCATAGAACGTGACAAAAACTGGTTAGAACCAACTAAATCCAAGGTGGCGGAAGATTTGACTTCCAGTGGACCTTGAGCCTCATTATACGTTCATTGTAAGGCATTAGCATAAGCTAAGTGACACACCAACCAGCGCCATGATAGTTCCAAGGCTGACCATCAAAGACCAAAAAGTGGGCAGTGGCCCAATTCCTGGAAATCTCTGCCCCTTCCCCAAAATAGTTGGAATAATCCTCCCCCTCATTAGCCTACGAAATTACCCAGCCCTTAAAAACTAACCATGCCATATTTCAAAGAACCATGCGTTTTGGGGGAGTCCTGTGCCCAAGGTTGTGGTTGAGGCCTGAAAGGGCAGCCTGAGCAGAGCTGTTGAATCACAGGTACTGCTCATCCGCGTCGTGAAAATCAATTTCTTTATGAGGAGAAAAAAGGTTGATTCTCTCCATTTAAAAGAAAAATCTGGGGCTTCCCTGGTGGCGCAGTGGTTGAGAGTCCGCCTGCCCATGCAGGCGACACGGGTTCGTGCCCCGGTCCGGGAAGATCCCACATGCCACGGAGCGGCTGGGCCCGTGAGCCATGGCCGCTGAGCCTGCGCGTCCAGAGCCTGTGCTCCGCAACGGGAGAGGCCACAACACTGAGAGGCCCGCGTACCGCAAAAAAAAAAAAAAAAAAAAAAAAAGCACTTATCAGTTACTCCAAGGGCTGAGCCTTTGGAAAAGACCTTCGTGTATCCGCTCCACCTCCCTATCCATTTGACCTCTGACACTCACTCTCCACCCCCCACCAACAACTATGCTCCAGTAAAGTCCAGTACTTGTTATTTCCTACACACACCATAATGCTTCCTTTGCCCCTCCCACATGACCTTCTCACTCATCGGTCACCATTTGTTGATCGGCTTCTCCCTTCCAAGCAGTGACTCCATGACTTCTTTAATGGAGGGGCTCCATATCCCTCCTTTTCCTTTACTTTAGCATATATCTCACTGTACTGGGATTGATTTTTTTATATGTTTTTTGCTTCATTAAGCTGTGAGCTACTGCCTTCATTTTTTTTTTTTCTCCTTTGGTACCTAGCTCATATCCTGACCCATAAGGAGTATTCTAATATTTATGGAGAGAGTGGTTGAGTATCTTATCAGACATGAGTGATCGTATAACCCACCATGCCTCCCCACTGTGACTGCCTTGATAGGATACACAGAACGAAATGTTGCATCTCTCTACAACATCTTACACATTTCCAGCGATAGGGAACCCCAGCAGCTCTATCTTTTAACTCCTCTTGGCTGGGTTTTTATTTTTAATTTCCTGCTATAGTTCTTTTTTTTCCTTTTTTCAAATTAATTTTTATTGAAGTATAGTTGCTTTACAATGTGTTTTTCTGCTGTACAGCAAAGTGAATCATCTATACGTACACATATATCCCCTCTTTTTTGGATTTCCTTCCCATTTAGGTCACCACAGAGCACTGAGTAGAGTTCACTGGGCTATACAGCAGGTTCTCATTAGTTATCTATTTTATACATAGTAGTGTATGTATGTCAGTCCCAATCTCCCAATTCATCCCACCCCCCTTTCCCCCCATTGGTAACCATAGTTCTGATCCATATTAAAAGCTACATCAGTTACCCTTGGAGAACCAGAGGGAAGTGAGTATGAAAAAAGATATTCTACCCAGTGCTCAGCACTGTATGCAGTGTAAGTCTTCCTTTTCTCCAGGTGCATGAGAACGATTTCAGCAAGTCCATTTCCAGTAGGAATTAGAACTCCTCTCTTATGTGCCCCACTCTCTGACTTTCACATCACTCTGACACTACTATTCCACAGGTTCACGCTTTTTTTTTTTTTTTTTTTTTTGCGGTACGCGGGCCTCTCACTGCTGTGGCCTCTCCTGTTGCGGAGCACAGGTTCCAGACGCGCAAGCTCAGCGGCCATGCCTCACGGGCCCAGCCGCTCCGCAGCATGTGGGATCTTCCCGGACCGGGGCACGAACCCGCGTCCCCTGCATTGGCAGGCGGACTCAGCCACTGCGCCACCAGGGAAGCCCCAGGCTCAGGCATTTTTGATTTACTTTATTAGTGAAGAAATACAACCTATGTGAAATTATTCATATTTTGATAGATAACCACTTTCCTGTTTGTATTAATCCATTTTGGAAACCACCTCACAAAGGACAACAATTTTCTTTTTCAGCCTAACAAGATTCTCTGGGTGTTTTAGTAGGTAGTGCTAACTATTTGCATTGGGTCTTTTCCCATGTTATACATTTACAGAGGTAACCTTTGCTTAAAAATACCAAGTGAATTAATGGAGTTAATGATTAATCTCCCTTTCCAAGTGATATTCAACATTCTGTTGGCATCCACACTGGTTACTCTGATACAATACGTCTAGACCAAATTCATTATCCAACCAACTGGTCTGCGACTGTTCAATCACTAGCATGCAAATTACTACAAATAAAAGACAGGTGACAATGACTTCCCTTCCTGTAGGTCACACTGTTAGAGGGAAATCTGTTTCTATTTAAGAACATTTATTTGGCAAACGTTCAGTCTCACTCATTGAGGGGTTACGTTTTGTTCTTCTGAATATCTACCTGTTTTAAACACAGTCATAGACTTTTAGAGGTAAACTTGAAAACCCATCTTGTGTGTAATTTAGACGTAAACCTTTGAAACTTTCCAGTTCTTTCTGCTTATTGTATCTATTAGGCAATTAAAGGTTAGAAACGGCAAGAGACATGTACCATGTGAGCATCTTGGGCAAGGTGGGTGTCTTATGGCTAGAAGGAAGGGGAAGAAATCCCTAGTCCTCCATTATGGTGCCTCAGAGTACGACATAAATACCCACCTTATTAGCAAGAAGTCTAGTCTTTCACCAGGTTTCCCATAGCCAGGCATCTCTGGGGGTCCTCGAAGAATTTGAATTTCCCACGAACCTGTCTTAGTTGCCTCTTGCCACCCCAGGTGGCCACCTCCCTGCAACATCTTAGTTCAGACTTCTCTCCTGGTCAGCACCTGTCTCTTCTAGGAACCCTGCTAGATTTCTGCTCTACTGGGCACTGCTGCCAACACCCTGGCTGCCGTCCTGGCTTGGCTCTAGGGCAGGCTCTGCTCTCGTTTACCAAGGGCAACTCTGTGCCTTCTTCTCACCTGTGAATGCGACCAGACCTCAGAGTATCTCTAACTACAGGCCCATGTGCCGACTGCTCCAGAAACTGGCCCTTCTCTCTGCTGCTAAGTCACCTGCCACTTGCACTGAACACCAACTTGCCATCAACTGAAAACCAAGCCAAACCAAATGAAGCACAAACCAGGGGCATGTTGGTACCACGTACCTGGGCTTACCTCCACGTGCACACCTCTCACCACCCAATGCTCTAGCCTTCTCTGCTCCTTGAAGTCCAGAGTCCCAATGTCTCCCAGCTCCCAGAAACCTGGGAACATCCCTCCCTCAGACAGTTCAGAGCCCACCTCAATTCCTGGTTTAAGATTTCCAGCTTCCCTAGAGAACTGAAAGTGGGAACACGCATTCCCTTCCTGACCTACCAAGATGTGGGTTCCTCCCCGCCGTTCCTGAGGACTGGATAAGACAAGGATGAGGCTGATAATGGTACCCTTCCCTAAGCATGGGTTTCTCAATCTTTAAGTCAGATTCCCTGTTACAGAGACTGTGGGATGATAGCAAGGGTGGGGCCGGGTCTCCTCATCCTCCTGTCACTGTTTAAGCATAGCATCCTGCAGGATGGAGGGAAAATGAGCAAGGAAATGCTTAGGAGAAAGCACAAATCCTCATATGGTCTCCATTTCATCATGTGAGTTTCTAAAATCTTAATTTAAACAGAATATTTGTCCATCAAATTATATTTGTCTTACATGATCCTTGAATGGAAAAGTAATACTGACTATCCCTATATTCATTGTGAGAACCATTCGGCTTTGGCCCCTGGATAGTCCCCTGGCACTTTGTTGACATAACTCAGGAGAATTCGGTCAGAGGGAGAGCCAACCCACAGGACAGTAGCATCCTCACTGTGACAGGTCCCAGACATTGTTAATACAAGGTATCTTTGAAACCCTCACTTTTTTCTCTTTTTCAGGTGCATTCCTAATTGGGAACTTCCCCAGTCACCCTCTCACGGTGCCCAAAGAGAGGAGCTGTTTGCCGAGTTGCCATGGCCATTTCTGAAGTTCTGATCAGAGCAACGGGATCCTGTGCTGAGAATGGGACCCCCACCTCCACCCCCAGCCCAGAGCTCAGGGAGTGGGAAGTCAACGTAAAATGGATAAAGTTGTTTCAAGCAGACATTGACTTAAAAGAAGATCTTTATTTGTTCTAAAGCAGAAAGAACAGGGCTAGAAAATCTAAGCAAGCCCTGCCGAAGATAAATACATATTCAAATAAACAAAGAATAGACTAGTTACAACTAACAATTAAAAAACCAACCAACCAACAAACATACTCAAGAACTCCTTTGGCAGCAAAAAGGAATGGTCTGCGAGGAGCCTTATCAAGCAACACGCAAAAAGCAAAGTGTGTCCAAGATTCCAGTGGGATCTTGGGACCTGTTCATGTGGCTGGTTCCTCCCCTTGGATGTATCAGGCTGTCATGACTCAGTGATACTGGCGTCAAGGCCATCTTTCTAATCTCCTATCACTCAGCATCTGGCCTGTACCCCCCTCCCTCCCCCGCCCCAAAACACACACCACCCTGCCCTCGCAGCCTTCAACCTATGATCTGGTTACCTAAGGAAGTAACAAATTGACCGACCCTTGGGAGCACCATGGTATTTATGTTCCCTATTAAAAATAGATTGGCGGGCTTCCCTGGTGGCGCAGTGGTTGAGAGTCCGCCTGCCGATGCAGGGGACACGGGTTTGTGCCCCGGTCCTGGAAGATCCCACATGCCGTGGAGCGGCTGGGCCCGTGAGCCATGGCCGCTGAGCCTGCGCGTCCGGAGCCTGCACTCCGCAAGGGGAGAGGCCACAGCAGTGAGAGGCCTGCGTACGGCAAAAAAAAAAAAAAAAAAAAAAAAAAAAAGATTGGCATTTGGTCAGTTCAGTCTGTCCCTCAACACCTGATAAGCTCTGCTTAAATTAAAAACAAAAAAAACAATGTTCCAGACCATGGGCAGTGCCCCGAGGTGACGCTCAGCATCTGGTGACCTCCCTGGAGAAGATCCTGGTCTCACCAATGTCTAACTTAAATCAACACAATCTATAGGACAACTCTATGACATTTGTATTCATGTGACTATCCAGGCCTTTATCTACACATATACCTGTAGAAAGAGTGCCTAAAGAGAGAAAAATTATTTCTGTATATATTTCATTTAACCCTTTATGTAAATCTTTGCTTATTATCATTTTACAGATCTGGTGACTGATATTCATAGAGGTTAAGCAACTGTCCCAAGGTCACACAGCTAAATCTTTGAACCCAGGTGGATCAGACTCAAAAATTCTTGCTCACTCAATCTCCAAGTGTTAATGTATGCAAAAAAGAGCCCCTCACTGCTGATAGATATTATAACATACAAACTAGAAATGTAACTTCCCTGGTAAGCCCTCAACGCCCCAGATAAGCTCTGCTCACGCAGATGGTGGGAGCCTGCGGGCTGCCCACTCTGAGACTCGGTTGTTGTGGTTTTGCTGGTCACTAGCTGAACAGACACTGTGATGAGTGCCTTGTCCCTTATCCTGTTGACAATGTCACTACACAGATTCGACCCCAGATTGTTGAACTTTCTGGTGAGATCAGAAGTGAACTGAAATAACTTCTCTAAACAACTTCTCTCAAGTACAGAGTCGGGTTTCCTAAGGTTTATGATTGGACTTTGTGTTTTATACCCTCAACAACTGGGCAAGGAAGCTCTTTGGGTCACAGTAGCAGATGAGCCCCCAAATTGCCCAGGGATGCAGAGGGACACAGCGGATTCGCAAAAAGATGCTGATGGCAGCATTTTATTTAATAGCTCCAAACTGGAAACAGCCCAAATAGCCATGGATAAGAGAATGAACAAACACAATGTGGTGTGTGCTCCAGAGTGGAATAATACACAGCAGTGAAAATGAATGAACAACTGCTACTAACATCAACACGGTTGAATCTTAAAAACAACTTTGAATAAGAAAAAATAAGTTTCAGAAGAATACGTAAGCATGATTTTGGTTACATAAAGTTAAAAACGTGCATGTTTAAGGGATACATACACATGTGGTAAAATTAAAAAGCTAGCAGAGGAATAATAAGCACACAACTCAGAAAAGTAGGGAGAGAGGGAGAGGAAGGAGATCCGGGCTGGGGCACATGGGGCTTAGACATCTGTCACGTGCTATTCCTTGAGCTCGGTGGTGGACACGCAGGTTACACAGGTGAGAACTCCTTTTACGGCTGCTCCTCACACCCTGCTCATGTATGGTAATTACAGTACGTCATGTGCCCCTTGCAAAGGGAAACACGCAGTGAACATATGTGCTCCTCTGCAGCCACAGGTGTACAGTCTGCTCCTCGGCATGAACACGCTCACCCAGGTCTTTCATTCGTTCACGTTGCTGCACACAGACAACTGGACTCATCCCCTTGCCTTGTCTCCAAAAAATATGAAGGGATTTTGTGTGGACAGAAGCTATTCTAGTCAGCTATTCGGTTTTGTTTCTCAAGGATACCTGATGACCTCTAAGTGGTGCTTTGTGAGATGCCCAGGGGCCAGAACTCACAGATTCAGTGAGAAAGTGAGAGCAGGTGCAAGAGCGAGAAGTGTACAGGGAACTGGTTTTTCACAATTACTGATGATGGTATTAGTATTGAGATAAGATGATAGATAGATAGATAATACATACATAGATGATGGATGATGGATGGATAATAGATATAGATGATAGATAGATAATAGCTAGATAGATGGATAGACAGGTAGATAGATAGATGGATAATAGATATAGATGATAGATAAATAGATAATAGCCAGGTAGATGGATAGATAAATAGACAGATGATAGATAGATAATAGATACATAGATGATAGATGACGGATGGATAATAGATATAGATGATGATAGATAATAGCTAGATAGATGGGTAGATAGATAGATGATAGATAATAGATGCATAGATGATAGATGACGGATGGATAATAGATATAGAGGATAGATAGACAGATAGATAATAGCTAGGGGCTTCCCTGGTGGCGCAGTGGTTGAGAGTCCGCCTGCCGATGCAGGGGACACGGGTTCATGCCCCGGTCCGGGAGGATCCCGCATACTGCAGAGCGGCTGGGCCCGTGAGCCATGGCCGCTGAGCCTGTGCATCCGGAGCCTGTGCTCTGCAACGGGAGTGGCTGCAACAGTGAGAGGCCCTCGCACAGCAAAAACAAAACAAAACAAAACAAACAAACAAAGACTTGCAGAATGTCCTGAAGACAATAGTAGGACATTCTTGTAAGAAGTGCTCCAAATGCCACACTGCTGATGGCCCACATGATTATACTGTAAAGAAAAACATGGACACTGACAGCTCTGAGGTGAAAGTGATTCAGAAGAAGAACACTGAATGTGACCAACTTTTAGGAGAAGATTAAATAATAATAAGAGTGATATATGATTTTCTAAAAAGTCTCTGTCTAAATAAATCTAAAAGATCTCTCAATAACATGAAATAAAAATTTAAATGCTAAGAAAGTATCATGTCAGTTTAACTGTCATTGTTTCTTGTGCATGTGTGTTTTTTGTTGTGGTACATCAATCAATAACGTATTTTACAATTGATGGTGTCTATGAAATACAGTACTCTTCCCATTGTTCAGAAGAGGAAAGAGAGGCTGAGGGTGATTAAATAACTCACCAAGCAAGTAAACGACAGAGCCAAGATCTTCACTCGGGTCTGACTGCACATCCCAGCTCTTAGCCAGTCTGCACCCCACTGTTCACAGCTCAGTTTTTGATATTATGGTGTCAACTTCCTTTGCCCTATGAGTCACCTAATACAGAGTACTCACACAGATATTTGGCTCTGTCTTGAGGCAGTGCAGGTTAACCAAATACCTTCAAGCCCATCAGGATAACCTTGGGAGCAGGGAACTGGCATTCCTGAGTTCTTTCTACTCATGGGACCGTATGCAAATTAAAACAATGGATTCTTTCAGTCTCTTTTAAGAAATATTCATTATCTCAGACAAGACCTGGGCCTCAGGTCTTTTTCTGGAATTTCGAAATGAAAATCAGAAGCAATATTAACATGCAAGATAATGAAAATGTCTGTGTAAACTGAGTCAAGAAATAATACAACAAGATATAACTTCAAGGAAAAGATGGCTTTGGGGGAAACATAAGCAGAATATTCTCGGCTTGTGTCCCCATAGTGTTCCCCCCAAAACATTATGACCCACAGAGCTGCACGCTCACTGTTACTGCAGCTTGAATGGTGAAGGCAAGGCACAACACACAGCTTGAATGCTCTTTTTTTATTTGCTTCTTGTACCTCATAAATATGTTCAATTATTCAAATTAAATTGTATCAAAGCCAGCTCAGCCCCAAAGATAACATTTCCTGCCCTCGAAAGGTATTTGCCCTATTTATCCCAGAACAGAGTCAAAGAAAACATACTTTGAGAACTACTCTCTTGTTTTGCTGAAAGCAGAATGCACAACAAAGGACATTGAACTTAATTAGCACATTAACATAATCACATCAAGCATAGACGTAGCACTTGACAATAGGAAATTGGGTAAATCAAAGCAAATGATTTCAGCCCCACACTTTATAATTAGACCAAAAAAAAAAAAAAAAAGGATAGCTTAAATGCTGTCAGATGCATTTACTGTAGTTGTTCCTAATTTATGAGGTTGGAATTGTTGACACCAAAAGAGTGCTTAAATTTCTCTTCATATTTAAATCAGTCAAAAGTTTAAGCACACATACTTTCCTACTTAGAGGCTTCCTTCTGACCTTCTGTGCTAAATGTAGATGCTCTTCTGCTTTCAAAAGCATCCGCCACTGGAGCTATAATGCTATTGTGAGAAGTTTTACAATGAAAACACGTGGTCATGCAGATTTCAAGAACTCTTAACCCAAGAGGCAGAAAGTGGGCAGAAACCTGGTGGGAGTTTTCTAGGCTGAACTTGTATTTTGGGTTTTTTTTGTTGTTGTTTGTTTTTAAATCTTTATTGAATCTGTTACAATATTGCTTCTGTTACATGTTTTGGTTTTTTGGCCGCGAGGCACGTGGTATCTTACCTCCCTGACCAGGGATCGAAACGACACCCCTTGCATTGGAAGGCAAAGTCTTAACCACTGGACCACCAGGGAAGCCCCTTGTCTTGTATTTTGTACCAGACTTTTTCCAGGGATTTGTTTGTATTTACCAGTCTCAGTTGCTTCTTTTCAACCTATTTAGGTGATTTGCAGTTATAGGTCATTTTCTTAGTGGAGGCAGAAAAATGTGATACATCAGATGCTATTTTTGTGACAACTCAGAAGTTAACCGGCAAGAGAGAGAACCCACAGACACTAGAGTGACTACAAAACATAGGTGTTGGCATCACACAGACCTGGATCTGTCACTTAGTCGCTGTGTCACCCTAAGCAACTTGCTTAACCTCTGCATTTAAAGTGGGAATGACACCTAGTTCACTGCACTGTTATGGGAATCTGCTGAGACAGTGTAGGTAACACAGCACCTGGCACATGCCAAACTGCTCACCAGATGTTAACTAGTCAGAACAAGAATGGGAAGGTCACTATGAGGATAAAACGTGAGAGGTTCTTTGAAGATGAATCCAAGGAATGGGCACGGGGTAACTGCAGAGCCAGCTCTTTGAGGATCTCAGCTTTCCTATGCACATCACAAAAGGAAAACTTCAGGACAAGCTCAGTCCCAGTTTCCTTCTGAACCGCTTTGCCTCATCTAATTCCCGGCCCCTCATTAGATACTGTGTTCAGTCTCTCCAGTTGCTGTTTGATTATCCCTTAGACTCCGCTTCACCCTTTGGGTTTGCGGTTCCTTCCAATTCCTACGCTGGTTGAAATATTCCTTCAATGCTCCATTTATTCCCATTTCTTCCCTCTCTTCTCCCTCTGACCTCCCCCAGCACTTTATCTGCACCACTCTTCCAGATCTGGTGATATTTTGCCATTTCCATCGCTGTCTGTGCAACTTGAGTAGTGTCACTCACTGGACCGTAAGCTTCTTGAGGGCAAAGGCTGCATCCCCCATTTATGTCCCAACCTGATGATTTACACTATGGGGATGGTTTACCCAAGGCGTGACTCACTTTCCCTGAGAACTGCCCATTGCGAGCAGAGTGCCCTGCGGTTGCCATGTTGCTATGTGGCTACAGTTGTTTGAATTTAGGGAAGACATACTTAGATGTGTGGGGCAGCCATTTTCCATCCTCTTCCTGGAGAGGCAGAGAAAGAAAAATGGAAGAAAGGCAAGAATGAAACAGACACGCAGGGAGAAAGAGATGGGGAGAGAGAACAGTTTGAGTATCTGAGGGCTTTCTGGCTCTTGGGTACCATGAAGGGTCCTGTGACCTTCAAGCCTTAGGGCTCCCCAAAGCATTCCAGAGACCATCTCTATTTTTAGTCCTGAAGCCACTTGAGTTGCTTCCCTTTACCTGCAACCAAATAAGTTTAATTAAGACAAATCTGCATTCAACAGAACTTCTGACTTTTCCTTGTAAAATGTATGACGTTTTGTCCTAAAATTGGATTTGAGTTATGTTAAGAGTGGCCTCCTTTACCTTTGTGCCATTACAAGGACTGCTCTTCCCTCCTGCATTGCACAAGCTCATATTTTAAACTTGGTGGCATTCTTTCTGCACAGTCACTTGATTCAATGTTTACATGCCTGCAGACCTCACCCACTGAGAGTCCTTGAAGGCAGGACTCTACAACCTGAGTGCCTACGGCGCGTAAGAGTTCATTCCTCTTTCCATCTGTAAATGCCAAATGGGCACTTTTCAGGTCTCCACACTTGAAGGTTTGCAAGCATGTGCCCAAGCTGGTGTTTTGGGAGAGGCTATGGCTGCTATGGGAGAAAATGCTGTTCTAGAAACAGTACTGAAAGATGGGAAGGGGTCTGGTTTCCCACTGTTCTATATTCTTGGACTTGAAGAATTCTCAAGCACTGTCTTCCAGGCAAATACTTTGTTCATGATAACCAAAGAAAAAGAGCAACAGTTTGGTAAGGGTCAATGAATAATTATTGATCGGGCTTCCCTGGTGGCGCAGTGGTTGAGAGTCCGCCTGCCGATGCAGGGGACACGGGTTCGTGCCCCGGTCTGGGAAGATCCCACATGCCGCGGAGCGGCTGGGCCCGTGAGCCATGGCCGCTGAGCCTGCATGTCCGGAGCCTGTGCTCCGCAACGGGAGAGGCCACAGCAGTGAGAGGCCTGCATACCGCAAAAAAAAAAAAAAAAAAAAAAAAAAAAAAAATTATCGATCATTTTAAAATTCTTAATATCACTGATGCACAATAAGAGACCATAAGTGTAAATGAGAAAAACACCATATCAACTTTGTTCCGAATGGGGCATAGCATTCTCTACCCTTTTTCTAGGCCAAATGCTACCTGAAATTTTGTTTTCCAGCACAGTTTAAAACAGGTTCTAAAACAAAAATGCTTGACTTTGAAAACATATATCCACTGCGATTGAACGCATCACACACGTAACTCATTGGGAGAAATTATAATTCTTACCGGGGAGTTTTGGGGGGAATCTTGAAAACAAGAATAACCACTTATGGGGTGTCCCTTCTGCTCCTGGGAGTCTATGTGCATTATTGCTAACACACCTGATGACACGGAGAATGTATTTTATCACTGCCCTTTATATTTGGGGAAATGGAAGATTGCCCAAGGTAATATAGCTGTAGCTTGAGATTGGCTACAGCATATTCATACATAGGTATTGGTAGGTGCCACAAATCTGGGCATCCCCCCCCCCAAACCCTCAGTGGCCAGTTGTTAAACATTTAGCCGCACGTCACTGGCTGCCAAGCCCCTGGGGCTCCAGTGGCTTGAAATCCCAATGATTTGAAAGATCCTACCCAGGAGGTCAGCTAAACAGTCTAGCCTCCCCTTCTTACTACCTTATATTCCTTTTTAAAATATTTATTTAGTTTGGCTGCGTCAGGTCTTAGTGGCATGCGTGCGGGATCTAGTCCCCCGACCAGGGATCGAACCCGGACCCCCTGCATTGGGAACGTGGAGTCTCAACCACTGGACCGCCGGGGAAGTCCCTCTCCCTTATATTCTGACGGGGCTGCTGCCCAAGAGCCTCATGGAGATAACTTCCATTTGGCCCCCACAGCTCCCAGTTCGGGGGATCCCTGTAAAAGAGAAGTGATCACCACCTAGACTAGTAGCTCTCAAAGGGAGGCCCACACACCAGCAACATCAACACCACCCGGACACTTGTTAGAAAATTTCAAATTCTCAAGCTCTTCCCCAGACGTCCCTGATGAGAAACGCCAGGGGTGAGGCCGGGAAATGTGTGTTTTAACAAGCCCCCTAGGTGGTCTTAATGCTTGCTCGACTTTGAGAGCCACGGGGCTAGGTTGTCACGATGAGGGTTGGGTCCGATCCATGAAAGAGACAATACATTTAAAACCAAAGCTCTGCATCAGAGGATTGGAAAGAAGCTGGAGCTGGAGGCAGGATGGCAGAGCAGGTGGCTCAGGGTAAGTCTGGGATTCTGTGAAGGATTGGCTGGCGTTCCGATCCTGGGTTTGGGGAGAAGCTGATTAAATGCTATACTGATCTCCCAGCTCATCCCACCACCCCCTTCCCGCCCTGGTAACCATAAGTTTCTCTTCATCTGTGACTCCTTTGCTGCTTTGCAAGTAAGTTCATCTGTATCATTTTTCTAGATTCCACATATAAGTGATATTGTACAATATTTGTTTTTCTCTCTTTCTGACTTACTTCATTTTGTATGTATATATGCAGCATATATATATATATATACATATATATATGTATAAAATAGATAACTAATGAGAACCTGCTGTATAGCACTACTCACTGCTCTGTGGTGACCTAAATGGGAAGGAAATCCAAAAAAGAGGGGATATATGTATTCTTATACCAGATTCACTTTGCTGTACAGCAGAAACTAACACAACATTGTAAAGCAACTATACTCCAATAAAAATTTTTTTTTAATTAAAAAAATTAAAAATAAAAAAGCAAAGCGTTTCCTACCAGCTCCTTACCTGAGAGGGTCTTTGTGAGGATTTCATCACACACGTGTAAAAGGACACAGTAGCTGCTGTCTTCCTTACCTCTTCCCTCCTCAGGAAGCAGGAGTGGATGCTAACAGGTCAGGGCTCATGTCTCCACACTCCTTTCCTGGTTCCATTTCTCACTTGTGTAATAAAACAGGGAATCAAGCTATCAGCTGTGAGAAGATGAACCCAGGAAGTATTTCTAGGCCAGAACAACTTCGAGGTCCAATAATCCAAGTTGAGGTCAGCTGATGAGCTTGAGACTAAAATGACGGGTTCTTTACCAGCAGGAAGAACAGGTGGTATTAGGCAAGGCCTCCTTGAACCATCAGGCACCCCAAGAGGCGCTGGAGGTTTATATCGTAAGTCAAAGGCACTTCCAATCCAGTTGAAAAGGTTCAGGGCAAAAGACTTTCTCCTTTGAAAGTAGAAAAGGGCCCAGGACCCACAAGTTTAGTGTACTTCACCTGGGGCCAGCTTTGCGAGTTTGGGTCTCTGTCCATGGCTGCCTTCAGAATCAGGACTTTCTAACTGTTCATCTCTCTCCTTCCCAGTGTTTCTGTGGCCTCTGCCAGTCTTAAAGTTGTGGTTTACACAACTGTTTGCCCAACCTCAGAGGTGGCATATTTTCCGGGTGCTAGGCACAAAGCAGAAGTGCCCTTAGGTCTTTTAACAGAAAAGCTGCTAAAAGGGACACAAGGACCAGAATAATCCTGAGACCCCTGATAAGAAGAAATCAGGGTGGAGGGCTGTCTTTGACTATGGGAGGTGCTCAGGGCTCAGGGGCTCAAGGTCACTGGGGACATGCCCATTGCTGGGAAGTCTTAATAGCTCTGCAGCTTGGTGTGTTGAGTGTCAAGTACAGAGGCCCAGGGAGCCCAGGAGGACCTCGGACAAATGCCTGACCCAGCAGTGGGGGAGATCTTCTCTAGGTGACAGTAATATTCCTGGGATCTTTATTCCGAGGATTTTAGTTTGTACACTCTTGAGTGTTAGGAGATAAGAAAGCTGGGACCAGGGAGGTTGCCTAAAGGAAGAGGCTCATTTCCCGCCCTTTGGGATTTTATTCAGGGCCCTTTTTCTTTTTGTTTTGTTTGTTTTAGCAAATAAAACTTTAAGCAGGAGTTGTTGCTACTGTTGAATTTTCTAAGTTCATTTCTTACCCAGAAGTGAGATCTGGAGAGTCTGTTTTAAGCTCATTGAGACAGTTCTTTGGTCTAGGAATAGGACAGTCTGTTCACAGCCAGTGATGACAGTAGAGAAAACTGAAAGACCAGGCAGGCTTTGCTGCAGATTCCTTGTCGTTTAGCGCCATCTCCTTCCCAAGTCTTCCATCTAAACCACACACGACTGTGGAGCTCGTGGGAAATCAGAGGCCAGTCTCACAAGGGACCCTATAAAATGCAAAGCTCCCACTTTATCAGCATTGGAATTACCTGAAGATATTGCAAGAAATGCAGACCCTCAGGCCTCCCACCCCAAGGTCCTGGGCAGCTGTTAGCACATGGACCACTTTCTAGCATCTTCCATGGGATTCCTACAGGCTGGGCATCCAGGGCCTCAGAATCACGTGAAGGTGGGGACAAAGGAGAACTGATGGATTCTCCCAGGGAAATTAAGTGGGGGAGGGGTTGGGAAGTGAGGCAGGGGGCAAGAATAAAAGAAATAGAGCTGAAACAAGATCTAGGAAAGTACATCATTAGAAAGGATCCATAAATTCTAACCGTGGATCATGTGCTGGGCACAGCTGCAGTGGACAGGCCCAGGGCCAAGCGGCAGGGCGGTGCACAGTCATAAACCTGCTCTCCCTGCAGTGTCTGCTCCCAGAAGCCAAAACCCACCAAAAAAGAACCTCAAAAATGCCAGGATGTCCACAGGGGACAACATACAGCCAGACCTGCTGCAAGGGAGGCGGCCAGGCCCAGCCCTACGACTCCTGGCCCTGGGCACGCAGCAATGCTGGGAGGCTTCAGAAGAGCACAGTGTGGTCTCAGGCCCCCCAACTAGGGATGAGTGCCCTGGGAGGACCCTCCAGGGCAGAGCCTCCAACCTGGAAGAGTGTGACTGTCCTGACTGTCCTCCTCCTGGTTTTCGACCCCAGGCCCCTCGCCTGGGTGGAGGCAGGCACATGTGTGACCGTCCCTCCCTCACCCTTCCCGAGTCACAGTCCAGAAGCATGATGGCTGACAACCCTCCGCCATCCACCTGTGGCACAAGCACTGCCAGGGGCGGCTGCTACTTGGATCTCCCGGGGTCTGGGTTCCCGGCTTCGCCCTCCTCAGCCGCCAGCTTCCCCTCCTGTGGTTCGTCCCAGCAAAGCCCGGAGGCCCAGGGATATTGGGCAGGCTGGGCTGGTTGCTGGCGGCACGAGATGCTGGGCTCCCAACCTGCCTTCCGCAGGGTTTGCAACTGAGTGGGTGGTGATGCCGAGCTGCCGCCAGGTGCCCTTGGCTCATGCCCCCTACCCCAGCCCCCAAGGCCCTCCCCAGTGTTCATTCCAGTAATGCGTACCCTTCTGATGGGCAGAGCAAGGTGGGTAGAGTAAGACCCAATTTCCATTAAAAAAAAGAAAATACTAAACTCAAAAAAAAATCTATGTGTGAGCCTGTGACTGTATACAGATATATCCAAGCAAGGAAAATGCAAGGAAGGATACACAAGTATTTTTGAAAATTGGACACATTAAGACAGGAAGTGTAATTTACATATGAGGAGGTGGCTGCAACTATAACTACTTCTTTTTAAAAAATCTGTATTTAAACATGCTATAGAAACGTTAAGACCTTTATAAGTTGAAAAACAATAAATTTTTTAAAAGTTCAACAGACATACGCTTTGAATGTGTCATTTTAAAAAAGAATGACGTTCGGTTAACATCTTAAAGATAGAAATAAACTTATTTTGTCTTAAAGAAAAAAAAACTTAGTTGAATCTATTTAAATATGTTAACAAGTCTTGTAGTTGGATTCAAAGATTTCAATCAAAGAATGAAAGCACACATAGACGATACAAAAGTCAGACCCACCAGAATTCTACCGTGGTATTCAGAGACAATGACCCCTTTCTGTTCTTTATACCTCAGAATGACCAGAGTATTCTGTGAGGGTTAAAACAGCATTCTTCAACATCTACCGAGTGTACATGTCTAGTGGTGAAGAAGAAGGCTGGACACCACATGCAATTCAAAATAACGTGTGAAGGACTTCCCTGGCGGTCCAGTGGTTAAGACTCTGCTCTTCCAATGTAAGGGGTGCAGGTTCAATCCCTGGTCGAGGAACTAAGATCCCACATACAGCATGGCACGGCCAAGAAAATATAAAAATTAAAAAAATTTTTAATTAAAAAAATAATAACGTGAACCACCCAAGATTCTTTACTCTGATAGGCACCAATCCCAACTTCCTGCCCCAAAGGCCCTACTAGAAAATCCACCATGGTGCATTCGAGGCCTTTTTTGGACTGTACATAGAGGAATTTTACTAGGAGTATGCAGTTTGGGGGGAAAATTTTTTTTTCAGCCAAAAGGTTTTTTGGACAGTGGGAAAATTCCAGCCAGCCTCTGCTCATCCTGGAAATGCCAGACCATTCCCAATTGGTACCTCTGAGAATCACAAGCTTTCCTTTTTCATCATCAGAACCATGCAGAATGGATCCTGCTTCAAAGCCCCGGCTTCCCCCCACTACAGACCCTGTCACTCTCAGAATTCCTCTCCATCCCTCTGAGAAGTACAAACAGGACAGCCTATGGATGGATGTGTCAGGCCTGGAGCCCCTGCCCACACATCCTGGGCCCTAAAGGTTCCCTATGTCACTCCTCTCATCTCCCAGGGACATGGACACACCTCTGGCACCCCCAGGGCTTCCCAAGCCCTAAGAATTGATGCTGTGGCTGTGACTTTGGTATTTCTGCCCAAGATGGAATCTGGGCCTGAACATGCCCCTTCCCATCCTCACCTGGATCATCTGGGCCATCGCTATAATTCCAGGGTTGAGGGGCCTCACCCTCTCTTTTGCTGCTTGATTCTCAGCCAGGTGTTTCTTCCAGTTTTCTGATCTCAAGATAGGTCCTACCTTGATACCACAGGACAAAGAAAGAATAAGTGCCACGGATGTGTTCCTCAGCAGAAGGTAAAACCTGCTCTAAAGGGACGAACTAGTTTCTAAGCTGCTTCCATGGCACCTGAGAGGCTCCCTTGCAGAACTGTCCAGAACTGGATCTACTGTTCTGAGAAGAGCACAGCACCCAAGCCCAGCTGCCACCTCTACTCCACCCAAAGAGGCAACAGACATCCCTCCAACCCCAATTCTCCCAGGGAGGCCAGAGGACTTGGATGGTGAGCTGACCCCTTAGAGGCCCTGCCCTCCTCCTGCAGGGCCTCCTTCCTGCCTCTCCCTGGAAGTGACTGGGAAGGGATCCTGCTGTCTTGGTTAAGGGCTTGTTCCCATGGCTCTAGTGCAGGCTGGTTCCTCCACATCCTGGAGTCCTTCTGTGCCCTCCCCCAAGGAATCAGCTACACCCCCTTCACAGCCTCTCCTCTTTAGAGCTGAGGCCCCTCCCAGTCCCCAGAGTCCCCTGAAATCCGCTTTTCTTTCCCGACTTACGCCGTGGCCATCTTCAGGGTCTCCATGGGACTCATCCCCTAGGTGAGGCCTCCAATCTGTCCTGGCGGGCTAGCCTCTGCCCTGACTTGGTATCCGGAGTCGGCTGTCCCAAAGCCCCGGGTCCTTCCAGGCATCCCTCCTGGGCACATGGAGGGCGAGGGCGGACCCCGGAAGCAGCGGGTGCAGGGGCCCCGGAGGCGATGAGGAGCTTGCCCCGAAGGCTGTCGGGACAGACCCAGACCCCCCATACCTGCTCGCCGTCCGGTGTCTGAGCGCAGCCCTTCCAGCGCGCGCACCCGCCTCTGCCGGGCCTCCTCCAGCAGCCGCCTCAGGGCCCGGCTCCGCGCCCGCAGCCTGGCCTCCGGGCGCACCGACAGCTTTCCTCCTGGGCCTGCACCTCCCGGGCCTCGGCCGCCAGCAGGCGCCGCTGGGCGCGCGGTGGCAGCGTCGGGGCCGGCGTGGCGGCATCTGGGCGGCCGGCGCTCCAGTAGCTCCTCGGAGAAGACGCGGCAGTTGGGAAGCCCTCCTGATCCCGCGCTCGGCATGCGCCACCGCGGGCCGGGGCCCCGGGAACATCGACAGCAGGCCTTCCGGCGGAAACCCGTCTCGCCAGCCACTCGCGGGTGGCCGCGCGCCTCCGGGACAGCGGGCTGGGCGGGCTCCAGGCTCCGGAGCGCCGGGCAGGGACTCGGGGTCTGCGGGGCTGGGCAGGGAGCACAGGGCGCCTCCTGTGAAAACGCGGGGAAGCTGTTCCTCGGGGACGCTGGCGTTCTGGGGCTACCAGGCCACGGCCACCCCCTGCACCGTGCGTACTCGGGTGTCATGGGCACAGCGCACCCGCCGCCTCTCAAATCGCGCCCAGTAGCTGGACGAGTGAGAGGTCCACTCCGTGGAAGCCGAGGACCGAGACCTCTGTGCTAGTCATGGGGTCTTCCTGAGCCCGGCGCTCGGGCTTCTTGATTCGGACGTTGCAGGCTTCATGGCCTTGTCCTCCGGGGTTGAGGCTTCTGAGAACGGAGTGTGAGTTACATGAGATCTGGGGCCTGGGGCGTGGTCTCTGTGCTGAGGCTCTGGTTTCAGGGGTCCCTGGGGCCTCTCCATCCCTACCCTCCTCCACCTCTGGAAATCTCATCACATCTTGCAAGGTGCTGGGAACGCTGCTGGGGGAGATGGAGTCTCATGAGCACAGTGGTACCTTATACCAAAAGTCACTGGGGAGACACTATAAGACAGGTTGAGAGCTGATGTTCGTAATTGGAGGATCTTCAAGGTAATTTTTTTTCAAAATCCGTTTAATGCCAATGAATTTTGTCCTTTGGCACGTGGAAATCAGCTATTTCCCCGGAACCTTCATATTATTATGTTATTTCTGTGAGAGATGTTGTCTGAAGTGATTTTCTAGTACATTTAGGGTGTTAGCATACAACAGGTGAAATACCTCTTTCCAACCTCTCTTAAAGAGAGCATTTATAGAAGGATTGTACTTCAAGACATAATAATATGTATACTTTGTTAAGGTTCTTGCATGTACACTTCTTCCCTGTGCCCTTTTTAAACCAAGAATCAGTAGCAGGTGAAAAACCTTCTCCAAACAAGCTCCTTGAAGTTGTCCCCGTGAGATGAACTCCATCAGTATGGAGGCCTCTGGGGGCCCTGATCCCAGCCTCCATGGCCAGTGCGTAAAAACCTCATGTGTCGAGGCTTCCCTGGTGGCGCAGTGGTTGAGAATCCGCCTGCCGATGCAGGGGACACGGGTTCGTGCCCCGATCCGGGAAGATCCCACATGCCGCGGAGCGGCTGGACCCGTGGGCCATGGCTGCTGAGCCTGCACGTCCGGAGCCTGTGCTCCGCAACAGGAGAGGCCACAACAGTGAGAGGCCCGCGTACTGCAAAAAAACAAACAAAAACAAAAAACAAAAAAAACCTCATGGAGTGCATCTGCGTGGGTCAGACGTGCCAGCTTCAGGGTCTGTGCTTCTGTGTTTCTGATAGGAGGGTAGTTTGGAAAGCTCAGGATGCTGAGAGAGGTGGCGTTGCATGTTTCTGCGGGTAGAGAGAAGTGAAAGGTCCAGGGAGAGACAGCAGAGGGCGAGGAGGAGCCTAGGAAGGTGTTGGAGGCCAGGCCAAGAAGGGAAGGGGACTCAGGACTGCGCCAGTGGGGGCAGGACAGGGAAAGGGGAGAGAAGATGGCGGACATGGTCCAGATGGCAAACTGTCTGTGAAAGTGGGATCTGTGGCAGAAGCACCGGTTAAGTGGGAATTGACCTTGGGATTCTGATGTGACCCCATGTGTGCGCTGCTGAGGTCCTCGGAAGAAGTGGGTAGAGGCCATACAGGGAGGTCCGTGGAGCTGTGGGAGGGAGTCTGCCCAGGCCTTTCTTTCTCTCCGCTGGGGACAGCTGCAGGCCCACCGGGGCAGGGACCCCGCGGCAGCATGGGGTACCGTGCTTCCTCATGCCACCCACTCCCATAGCCTCCTGGTCAATTGTATTTCTTAAAGCTGCACATGATATCTTAACTCATTGTCAGCGGAAAACGTGATGACTTGAAGGACAAGACCCCAAACCACTTCCTCCCCAGCCCCACACCCACTGCCCCACTTGCCCACTTGCTCCCTTTCCAAGGACACAGGAAGGTCTCAGGCTTGAAGAGCCGAGTTCCTAGTTTCAGCGCATCCAGGAAAGGCCCTCAGACTCCCAAGAGGAAATTCTTAGGTTCAGTCACTCATTCCTTCATTTCATCATTCACGTTACACACTGAGTGAATTGTCTCCTAAAGGGCGGTTCTTTCTCAGTGAAAGCCTCAGTGAGCCTCACCCCTCAAGCCAAATCCTTCACCTTCACTCTCCTGGCCCCCTGCCCAGGGAAAGCAGACCCCTGGCTGCCAGGCTCCATCATCCATCAGACCATCTTCCCCCCTGCGCTTACCTGGACTCTTAGAGAAAGCATCTTCCTCCCATTGCCGCTCGTTCATCCTGTCGGGGTGAAGGTGACCTAAAACGTGGTCTCTTTTCAGCCTGGCACACGGCAGATGGTGCTAAGGTCAAGACCAGGAAGCTATTCAGTTCACTGAACACAGATGCCATTTGAAACTCAGCCCAGCTTCTTGCAAATAGATATCTTTGATCACTAAAAAGACGGCCCCCACCTCCTCCCATTCCAAGCCCACTCCACACATCCTGGCCAAGTGCATCCTGGCACAACCCTACCCATGCCACCCACATACTCAGGATGATCCGAGGTCTCCCCGCAGACACTTCCCCACTCCTCTGTGACTTGGTGGCCCCCCACCCAACACTGTGCCAGCCACACTGTCCCACTCACTGTTTCTTTTCTTTCTTTTTTTTTGTTTTGCCACGCCACATGACATGTGGGATCTTAGTTCCCCAACCAGGAATCAAACTCATGCCCCCGCAGTGGAAGCACAGAGTCTTACCCACTGGACCGCCAGAGCCAGAGAAGTCCCTCACTGTTTCTCCTTGTACATATAACTTTGAGATGTAATCCACATACCACAACATTCACCCTTTTTAAAGTATACAGTTCAGCGGGTTTCAGTATGTTCAAAGCTGTGCAACCATAGCTACCATTTAATTTCAGTATATTTTCATTATCCCCTAAAGAAACCACATACCCATTAGTAGTCACTCCTGATTTCCCCATTTCCCCAACTCCTGGAAACTACTAATCTAGTTTCTGTCTGTACAGATTTGCCTGTTTTGGACATTTCAGATAAATGGAATCATACACTATGAGGCCATCTGCCACTGGCTTCTTTAACACAGTATAATGTTTTCAATGTTCATCCATGTTGTGGCATGTATCAGTAATTTATTCCTTTTCATGGCTGAATAATATTCCATTGTGTGGATATATCACAGTTGGTCTATCCATTCATCAGTTGATGGACATTTGGGTTGATTACATTTTTCTGACTAGTACTAATGACACTGCTTTGAATATCTTTGTACAGATCTTCTTCAACTTAACAAACCTGAGGTCACATCCTGATAAACCCATTGTAAACTAAAAATATCGTAACTTGAAAATACATTTAATACACCTAACTTATAGAACACCATAACTTAGCCTAGCCTCCCGTAAACATGCTCAGAGCACTTACATTAACCTACAGTTGGGCAAAATCATCAAACATAAAGCCTATTTTATAATAAAGTTTGAATATCTCATGTAATTTGTTGAGTACTGTACTGACAGTAAAAAACAGAATGGTTGCCTGGGTCCAGAATGGTTGTAAATATATCAGTTGTTTACCCTCATCGTTTTGGGGCTGGTTGGGAGCTCTGGCTTGCTGCCTGTACCCAACATCATGAGAGTATCTACTGAATATTGCTAGCCTAGGAAAAAATAAAAATTCTTTTCTTAAAAAATATTTATTTATTTATTTGGCTGTGCTGGGTCTTAGTTGCGGCATGCAGGATTTTAGTTCCCTGACCAGGGATCGAATCCCGGTCCCATGCACTGGGAGTGCAGAGCCTTAACCACTGAGCCACCAGGGCAGTCCCAAAGTTCAAAGTACAGTGTCTACTGAATACATATCACTTTCTCACCATCGTCAATTCAGAAAATTCTAAGTCAAACCATCTTAACTCAGGGACTGTCTGTACAAGTTTTTGCATGGACAAGTTTTCAATTCTCTCTGGTATATACCTGGGAGTGGAATTTCTCAGCACTTGTTAACTCTTATGTTTAACATATTGAGGAACTGCCAAACTGTTTATCAAAGTGAATGTACCATTTTGTATTCCCAGCAACTGTACATGAGAGTTCCTATTTCTCCACATCTTTGCCAAAACTCTTTATTGTTTATCTTGTTTATTTTAGCCATCCTAGTGGGTGTGTAATTGTATCCCATTGTGGTTTTAATTTGGATTTTCCTAATGACTAATGATGTTAAGCATCTTTTCATGTGCTTTTTGTCCATCTTGAATAGATACATGATGATGAAGATTATGATAGATAGATAGATAGTTAGGTATTCTATCTTGTATACATCTTTGCAGGAAAGTCTATTCAGATCATTTCCCATTTTTAATTGGGTTGTTTGTCCTTTTTTTTTTTTTTTTTTTCCTGTGGTACGCGGGCCTCTCACTGTTGTGGCCTCTCCCGTTGTGGAGCACAGGCTCCGGATGTGCAGGCTCAGCGGCCATGGCTCACGGGCCTAGCCGCTCCGCTGCATGTGGGATCTTCCCGAACCGGGGCACGAACCCGTGTCCCCTACATCGGCAGGAGGACTCTCAACCACTGCGCCACCAGGGAAGCCCCTGCAGGAGTTTTTTAATATGTTCTGGATACAAGTTCCTCATCTGGCATAAGATTTGTATCAAATTTCACTATTGAACTTAAGCACGATATGGCAAGATATGTGTATACCTTCTTGGAAAAGATATATTTCACATATTACAGCAAATAGAACAGGCAATGTTTACAAAATCTTTTTGTGTAGAAATCATGCTGGCTTTCTGTTTACTGTCAACCCTGGAACAAAACCCTTCCCACTGAACCACCTCATACAAAGTATGGGAGGTATCATTAAACCTCATCTTGGATAAGCAATCATTTCTGCCTCAGGGGAGATAATAAAGGAGTTAAAACAACTCCTAGCTTTGGGGCAATTTCAGGCAAAACCTTCCAAGAGTGACCATCCCTCCTCAAAGAAAAAGAAGTGTCCAGAGATGCTCAAGATATAAACAAAACTCCCTTCACCCTCAAAAGGTAGAAACCAAGGTGGGTAACATCTGAACGGTGTTTGATCTTGCTTAGGGTGGAGGGTGAAGGGGTGACAGTAAAACACCTTTCTTTAGCCTCGCGTCTTCCCACCTTGAAATTCCCTCCTTATTTCTGTACTATAAATAAATTGAAATCTCCTCTGGGACAAAGAAAGAACTCAGTTTGGATTTCAGTAAGGTCCTAAAATACCTCTATAATAATAGATTTTGCTTTACTCCAATGGCGATTGGAGCCATTTAAAGGTTTTAAGCAAGAGAATGACATGATTTGATTTGAGTTATTAAAGATTGTTTCAACTACATGATGAAGAATGGGAAGGGCCAACCTGAAAATAAGAAAAGTTCGAAAGTTGCTGCAATAATCTGGAAGAGAGATGATGGTGGG
This sequence comes from Mesoplodon densirostris, assembly GCF_025265405.1. NCBI lineage: Eukaryota > Metazoa > Chordata > Mammalia > Artiodactyla > Ziphiidae > Mesoplodon > Mesoplodon densirostris. Next base: position 151,425,028 of record NC_082664.1, read on the forward strand.
TGAGGACAACAGGGGTGGAGAGAAGCGGACAAATACAGGGCCTTGGTTGTTAAGAGTGTGGAGTAGAGTGAGGTCAACTCACGAATGACTCCTGCGTCTCGGATTTGAGAAGTTGGGTGGGCATGGTGCCACTGACAAAGATAAAACACATGAGAAGAGGGCCGGGGTAGGGAAGAAGAAGATCGGTTGGGTCTTAGACACGTGGGGATAAAGCAGCTTTAAGTGCAGCTGATGGTGATTGGAGGTGTGGGCTTGAAGGTCAGGAGGGACAGGGTAGCTTGGTTGGTGGTCTGGGAGCTGTCAGCACAGAGATGGTCATTGGAGACTTGAGAGTGAGCAGGATATCTAAGCGATGGTACACGGACCGAGGCAAGAAGAGGGCCCAGGATAGAGCCCCGGGGAGCTTCGAGCCCTAAGAAGGACATGCCAACTGGGGAGCCTAAGACAGATATCAGAGAGGACAGAGGAAAGCCACAGGAGATGGGCAACATGGAATGAAGGGAAGAAGGAGGATGCTATGAACTGAACGTTTGTGTTCCCCCAAATTCATATGTGGAAGCCCTAACCCCCTATGTGATGGTATTTGGAAGTGAGGCCTTTGGAAAATAATTAGATTTAGATGAGGTCATGAGAGTACAGCCCCCAAGATGGGATTAGTACCCTTACAAGAAGATGAAGAGACACCAGAGCTTCCTCTCTCCACCAAGGAAGGATACAGGAAGAAGGTGGTGTCTGCCAGCCAGGAAGAAGTCTGTCACCAGAAATAGAACTTGCCAGCACCTTGACCTTGGACCCTCCAGTCCCCAGAACTGTGAGAAAGAAATGCATGTTGTTTAAGCCACCCAATCTGTGGCATTTTGTTATAGCAGCCCAAGCAGACTAAGACTGAGGGCATGGAAACTGAGCTCAATGTTGACAGAAGTAAAGAAAGAAAAGGAAGGAAGACGGGAAGGAAAAAAAGTAGGGCTGTTGGATTTAGTCATTTAAAGTCATTGACACACTTGGTGAGATAAGCCAGATCTTAGTAAATTGAGCAGTGAGGGGAAGGTGTAGACAGTAAGTGCAGAAAACACACTCGAGAACAGGAGCAGAGTGATGAGGAGGTGCCTGGAAGACCCAGCTAGAGGGTTGGTAATATAATGCCTTGTGCTCTGTCTTCTTGGTCATCCAGAATTTAATGCTTTGCAGTTGAACTTTACTTGATGATGTGTCTGCGTCTCCAACTGGTCTGTAAACACCTTAATTCCAGAGACAGTCTTATTCCTGTCTCTGGCCCCAGTGGTGCCTAATATATAAGAGCTGCTCAATAAAACGTGGAGGAATTTTTAGTTTATATTTTTCTGTGTGAGAGGTAGTGTCTGGGTTAGAAGACCCTGGGCTCACTCTCCAGGGCAGAATATACGTTGTGTCACTTGTTTCCACAGCATTTGGAAGGAGGCAACTGTGTTCCTCCACTTGAAGGAAAAGCATATTGAGCTGGCTCAGCCACATAGGGAATTCATTGTTCTTTCTACCATATGGCCTGGTGCTGACAACAACCGGGGGTAGTCACTGCCGGCTCCCACGAGCCCCAGGATGTGCAAGAAGTGAGGCAAAGGGAGGGTAATAACACAGCAAGAGCTGGAAGGGGCCTAACATCTTGCTAAGTCCAGACCCTAAAGATCTAATCATGCTACGGTGGCAACAATTGTTTGTACAACATTCTCTCAAGAATGCATTTACCTCCGCGATAGTCAGTGCGATAGGACCCGAGGTCCTGCTCCACTGACCCAGAAGCTCTGCGGAAATGGCACTCAGGTCCCCTTGCAACCATTACCTTCCACCTTCACCACTTGGAGGGCAGCTGGAGACTGGGACACACCACCATGTTATTCTCTTGGGAGGTCTGGTAGAGAGAGGAAAATACATGGTCTGGGAGTGAGACAGACCTGGGTCAACTCCCCAGTCTGAGTTCAAATCACACCCAACTGAATTGTCAATGGAAGATTGGTTCTCAATGGATTCTTTAATTGAGGTTCGTGGAGGGATGCAGGATCCATGGCGTCTGTATTAGTGCCTCACTACCCTTCCTCATTCCCTGTTACAGCCCTGCTGGACTAGAGGCCCAGACACACCCCTTTGTGAAATGCACACTCGCTGGCACTAGATAATGCTGTCAGGACAGTAGAAAGAGGAGTGACCTCTCCTACTTTTGAATCTTGTACCATGTGACTATTTACCTATTTAAAAATACAACTCAGGGACTTCCCTGGCAGTCCAGTGGTTAAGACTTTGCCTACCAATGCAGGGGGTAAAGGTTCAATCCCTGGTCAGGGAGCTAAGATCCCACATGCTTCCCCGCCAAAAAAGCAAAACATAAAACAGAAGAAATATTGTAACAAATTCAATAAAGACTTTAAAAATGGTCCACATCAAAAAATATATATATGAATCAGAAGAAAAGCAAATAAGTTGTGAGGGAAAGAATTCCAGTATACTTCTTGAATTTTTTTAAAAAAAGAAAAAGTAAGACAATTAATATACATTCAATCTGAGTGGCTGGCACCCAGTATCTGTTATAATAAGCTCTGTACTTGCCTATGATTTTTTTAAATATTCTTTTTTTTTTTCTATTTTGGCCGCGCAGCATGCAGAATCTTAGTTCCCTGACCAGGGATTGAACCTGCACCCCCTGCAGTGGAAGTGCAGAGTCTTAACCACTGGACCACCAAAGAGGTCCCTAAAAATATTCTGACATAGTGGAGAAAGAAGCAGATGCAGCAGTAGCAGTGGATGGAGAGAAGGAGGTGGTGATATTAAGAGGCATAAGCCAGGGCTTCCCTGGTGGCGCAGTGGTTGAGAGTCCGCCTGCCGATGCAGGGGACACGGGTTCGTGCCCTGGTCCGGGAAGATCCCACGTGCCGCGGAGTGGCTGGGCCCGTGAGCCGTGGCTGCTGGGCCTGCGCGTCTGGAGTCTGTGCCCTGCAACGGGAGAGGCCACAGCGGTGAGAGGCCCGCATACCGCAAAAAAAAGAAAAAAAAAAAAGGCATAAGCCAATGACCCTCGGTGACTGATTGCGATCAGGAGGTCAGGCAGGCATGACTGCGGCTGACTTTGCAGTGTAGACCTTAGAAACCTGGCTTGGGCAGTCGCACCCAGGATTGAGATGAGGAACTCAGGAGAAGTGATCTGAAAGGAGAGAGTGATGTGTGTAGTTTAAGCATGCCGAGTTTTGTTGCCTGAGGGCCATGGACAGGAATCCGTTCTTTCTTTTTTTATTGAATTATAATTGACTTACAATATTATATTAGTTTCAGGTGTACAACATAGTGATTCAATGTTTTTATATGTTACAAAATGATCACCATGATAAGTCTAGTTACTATCTGTCACCATATAGAGTTATTACAGTACTATTGACTATCTTCCCCATGTTGTACATTACATCCCCGTGACTTATTTATTTTACGGCTGGATGTTTGTACCTCTTAGTCCCCTCCACCTAGTTTGCCTGTCCCCCTCACTCTCCCCACCTCTGGCAACCACCAGTTTGTTCTCTGTATCTCTGAGTCTGTGTCTGTTCTGTTTTGTTTATTCATTTGTTTTGTTTCTTAGATTCCACATATATGTGAAACCATATGGTATTTGTCTTTGTCTGACTTATTTCACTGAGCATAATACCTTCTAGGTCCATAAAACTCCTAGAAGAAAACACAGGCAGTAAGCTCTTGGACATTAGTCTTAGCAATATTTTTTGGATATGTCTCCTCAGGCAAGGGTGACAAAAGCAAAAATAAATGTAACGACATCAAACTACAAAGCTTTTGCACAGCGATGAAATCAAATTTATATTTTAAGGCAGGACAAGAAAATTTAAACATAAAATTCTCTCTCTGCGTCCCTTTGGGTCTCCTCCCTCCCTAATGTGCAGGGTGCACGTGCATTACACATTAACCAGACCTCCTCAAAGACGGGAACGCCTGCTCAACCTTGGAGATCAATTTTTTTCCTCCTTCCTGATGCTAACAATGTAACTTCTTAAAAGAACAGCATTCTTTCCCAGCTCTGCAGGGGGTCATGGTGACTTGCTACTTGCTTTGTACATGCCTACCTGGACCATGTGTCTTTGGTGAACTTTATGTAAATATCAGTATGTCATCCTGATGAACGATCCTTTATCTCGAAAATGTGTATAACTGTGCTTTTGACTTTTTTTTTTTTTTTAAATCTTTGGCTGCGTTGTGTCTTCATTGCTGCACGTGGGCTTTCTCTAGTTGCGGTGAGCGGGGGCTACTCTTCATTGTGTTGTCCAGGCTTCTCACTGCGGTGGCTTCTCTTATTGCAGAACACGGGCTTTAGGCGGGTGAGCTTCAGTAGTTGTGGCTCGCAGGTTTCAGTAGTTGTGGCTCGGGGGCTCTAGAGCGCAGGCTCAGTAGTTGTGGCACACGGGCTTAGTTGCTGCAAGGCATGTGGGATCTTCCCGGACCGGGGCTGGAACTGGTGTCACCTGCATTGGCAGGCGGATTCTTAACCACTGCACCACCAGGGAAGCCTGTGCTTTTGACTTTTAAGAGGCAAAACAGTTCTCAGAGCTTCTGTGAGTCTCTCCTGGCTTATAAACCTCAGGTAGGCCTGAATAAATTTCCCTTTTTTTAATTCTAAACTTGATTGTTAATTGAATTTTTGTTGACAATAGCGAAGGAAGCCATCAACAAAATGAAAAGGCAACCTACTGAATGGGGGCAGATATTTGCAAGCAATATATCTGATGAATTGATATCCAAAATATATAAAGAACTCATAAAAGTCAATATCAAAAAAAATCAACCTATTTTAAAAATGGGCAGAGTATATGAAGAGACATTTTTCCAAAGAAGACATACAGATAGCCAGCAAGTACATGAAAATATGCTCAGCTTCACTCATCCTCAGGGAAATGCAAATGCAAACCACAATGAGATACCACTTCACATCTGTCAGGATGGCTATTATGAAAAAAGCAAAAAATAACAAGTGTTGGTGAGGGTGTGGAGAAAAGGGAACCCTCATGCACTGTTTGTGGGAATGTAAATTGGTGCAGCCACTATGGAAAACAGTATGGAGGTTTCTCAATAAACTAGAAATAGAACTACTATATGATCCAGCAATTCCACTTCTGGGTATTTATCTGAAGAAAACGAAAAGAGTAATTCAAAAAGACATATGCACCCCAATGTTCATTGCAGCACAATTTACAATAGCCAAAATATGGAAGCAACTTAAGTACCCATTGATAGATGAATGGTTAAAGCAGATGTGGTATATATACACAATGGAATATTACCCAGTCATAAAAAAGAATGAAATCTTGCCATGTGTGATGACAGGTCCTTTCATTATCCCCAAACCTTACTGATGAAAAATCTAAAACTCAGTGATACATGTTTCATAATTTCTCCACTCTTTCAAACCTCTGACCTCTCCTCTGCCTTCCTCACTCTTTGAGTATAACCTGGCCTCATTCTTCACAGAGAAGATAGAGGCCACCAGACAGGAACCCCCTTGGCATTAACAGACCTGCCTTTATCTGCACTCAGGTTTCGTCCTCCCACCCTGATGTGATAGAGGAGCCCCATGCCTCCCAGTAGAACTTAGTTCCTCCTTCTGGACCCTGGACCCCACTCCCAGCCTTCTCAGGGTTCTAGAATTACCTGTTACCCTCACTAGCCTCTCCTTGTTTGTTGGATCCATCCTCTCAGCATCCCAATTGCTTAAGTCATTCCCTGCTGAAAACAAAACAAAACAAAAATCCAACAAAGTAAAATAAACAAAAAGAACTTCTCCTGAAGTCCTCAGGCTCCCCCACCTCCTTCACTTCTGGAGAGTCGTCGGACCTTAGTTTCTCCATCTCATGCCCTCCTGCTCACTCCTCTGCCAGTTCCAATCTGTGTTCCCTCCATTCTCTCCACTGCACTTGTTCTAGTGAAGATGGTTTGGAACCCGGACACTGCTGAGCCCCAGGCTTGCTTTTCCGTCCTCATGGACTTGGTTTTCTCAGCTCTCAATGGCATCCACCACCTCCTCCTTGGTGTGGTTGGCCCTTTTCCTGAGATTCCCCTCTGTCACTCCACACCCCTCTCCTTAGCCAGTTCATCCTCCTGCACCCAGGATGGAAACACTGGTGTCCCCATGTTTAGTCCTCCGACCACCCCCCTTGCAGTTTCTGCTCTCTCTGGGCAGTCCGTTCTGGTGCATGACTTCAGTTACCCACACATCCCCCCAGTTGTACCTCTCTTCTGGGCTCCCATCCCGTGTATCTCACTGCATCTGTGAAATTCCAACTTGAACACCCCACAGATATCTCGGACTTGACGTATCAAGCCTGCACTAATGATCTGTTGTCCCCCAGAACTGCTCCTGACCTCAGCAAATGCCTCTTCTTCTGCTCCTGCCCCACCCCTGCCTGATGGCTCAAGTTAAAACCCTGAGCACTGTCCCTGGTAGGCCCCTCTGTTGAAACCCCCCAAACTAGTTCACCACCTAGTCCCCTTAGCTCTACCCTCAAACATATCTGGAAGTCCTCATTCGGTGTCATCCATCCCTGCTAACACCCTGGTACAGGCCCATCATCTGATGCCTCTGGATGGACCCCTGCCACCACCCTGCTGTCCTTTAGTTCTCCCAGGCTACTTTAAGATGCACATCTGGAGACTTCCCTGGCGGTCCAGTGGTTAAGACTCCTCACTTCCACTGGAGGGGGCACAAGTTCGATCCCTGGTTGGGGAAAGAAGATCCCGCATGCTATGCAGTGTGGCCAAGAAATAATATAAATTTTTTTAAAAGATGCAAATATGACTAAGTCCCCCTCTTCTTAGAACCATTCTCAGGCCCCCCATTGTTCTTAGAATGAGGGCAAAATCCTTATGGAGACCTCCAAGGTCGCTCATGGCTGACCCCTGCTCACCGCTCTGGCCTTATTTCCTGACACACTTACCCCTGCCCTAGTCCTCTTTCCATTCCTCCTTTGCTACATGGAACTCATTATTACTTCAGGGCCTTTGCACATACTGCTATCTTGGTCCGCTCTTTCCCCATTCCTTGCCCGTTTAGCTCCTTCTCACTGTAAATGTCAGCATGAATGGCACTGTCTCCAGGAAGCTTCCCCAAGTGCCCAGATCCTATCACATTCTCTCAGGGTGCCCCTGCACTGCTCCATCAGACACAACGGAATTGTAACCAGATATTTTGTACACATTTGTTTACTGTAACTCTAACCCACTTGATTATACATTTTGTGAGAACAGAGACTATGTCTTCTTTTTTTTTTAATTTTTATTTTATTTTATTTATTTATTATTTTTGGCTGCATTGGGTCTTTGTTGCTGTGCACGGGCTTTTCTCTAGTTGCGGCGAGCGGGGGCTACTCTTCGTTGTGGTGTGCGGGCTTCTCATTGCAGTGGCTTCTCTTGTTGCGGAGCACGGGCTCTAGGCACGCGGACTTCAGTAGCTGTGGCTCGCAGGCTCTAGAGTGCAGGCTCAGTAGTTGTGGTGCACGGGCTTAGTTGCTCTGTGACATGTGGGATCTTCCCGGACCAGGGCTGGAATCTGTGTTCCCTGCATTGGCAGGTGAATTCTTAACCACTCTGCCACCAGGGAAGTCCGACTATGTCTTCTTTATTCACTGAATTTACAGTGGGAACCCAGTAGATAGATACTTGTTAAATGAATGAGTGTGTGTGCATGTGTGAGAGAGAGACAGAGAGAGAGACAGAGAGACAGAGAGAAAGGGGGAGAGGAGAGGCATATATGTGTGTGGATAGGGAGGGAGAGAGGGAATGAGAGAAATACTTGTCATCCTTTTGTAGGCTCGTGGGGAATATGAAATTACCAGGCACAGGATAAGAGTATAGCAGACACAAAAAATTGGGGTCCCCTCCTTCTTCCGTAGCTAGAAATGACAGGTTATTGTCCTGTAATCTGAACAACCAGGCTCTCCTGAGGCAGGTCATCCGAGGGTCATCAGTAGTGGCCATGGCCATGGGAATTACTGTAAAGGGTACCCGGGACTCTCACCTCACTACTGCCTGGCTGACCCTTTTCAATGACAAATTCATCAACCTTAGGGAAGAAGACAAGAACTGATCACAGACACAGATTGAGTGGTCTGAGATTTCATTTCAGTCTCTCTCCTTTCCTACCCTAAGCTCAGACCTTTTTAAAAGTCTTATCTCTCAGCTTTTCCTCTCTTGCATCAGCTCTTACCTTCATGGGGGCACGGCTTACTTGAATTAGAAGTGCATCCCATCTGCTAGACAATGCTGAGATTTGGAGTCTGGAGGTAGATAGAGGATATGGGGAGATGCCAGCAGTGCCTGGAGCTGTACCTCATACCCAGCCCTGAAGGGGAGGAGGAGGCACAGGGAGTGAAGAGGAAAATGGTCTTTTAGGAGTGGGGATTCCTTATGGCTCTTCAGGGGACTGTGGGCTTTTGAGCAGGCAATGCTTCCTGGGAAGCATCCATCCAGGCCCACTCACTTGTAGGAGAGTCAGGAACCACAGACCTAGGATCAGGACTGTGATGAGAGCTCTGTGAGTTCCGGAAACTCTGCACTCCGCCCGCCCCCAGCCATTTGCTACTGCCTTCTGCTTGCCTAGAGAAGAAGCCCCTTAAAGCAACAGTGCGTGCCTGTCTCTGGAAGTAAAGCAGGAGGGAAGCTGGGGCTCAGCCCCACTCCAAAAGAAAGCCCAGAGACAAGGGTGGGATGAGGAGGCCAAGTTCTCAGACGACGCGTAACTCTAGACTCCAGCAAGGATGGAAAAGAGGATCCACAGTAAACGGGGACTCTGCAGCACCAGGGCTCCTGAGGGGCCACCAACTCGAGCCTAATCTTCCTGGGAGCAGGTACAAACCTCCACACCACCTCTCAACACACACACACGCACATACACATACACACACATACACACATACATACACACATACACACACACATATATACATATACATACACACACACACATGGTCACCCGTTCTGGGCTGAAGGAGGAGACGAGGGGCCCAAAGATCTCTGTACTGAATGATGCAGATCCCAGAGAGGTCAGACTCTTCTGGGCTGAACTTTCAAACTCGATGGTTCTTGAATCACTTGGGATCACGCTTGAACAAAGATGACTGGGCCCTTCCTCCCAGAGACTCTGATTCAGATCTGCAATAGGGCCCACGAGTTTGAACAGCTAACACAAATGAGAATTCCCAGGTGACGCTGATGCTGGGGTCCTGGGGCCACCCTTTGGGTTCTCAGGGGCTGCTATGGTCAGGCTGCAGGAAGATCAGTTTAGGAGTGTTGACAGACTGGGATGGCCTTGGGAAAGCCTGGAAAAGAGAGGAGGAGTCATGGAAATAGGTGCATGACATCCTGGCAGGTGCCAGGACAAAGGTGTGACAGCAGAAATAAATGGGAAAGGGTCAGATGGAGAACAATTGCTTTTGCCTGGAAAATTCTACAGCCCTTAATCCTCCACCAGTCACAGGATCTTTTATGCTTCCTGTGAACCTGCTGGCATTCCTCCAAAAGTTAAACACAGAAAACTACTATATGAGTCAGCAATTCCCCTCCTGGGAATATACCCAAGAGAACTGAAAACACCTGCCCATACAGAAACTTGTATAGGAATGTTCACAGTGGCATAACAGTCAAACAGTGGGAAACAACACCAAAGTCCATCAACTGGTGACTAGATAAACAAAATGGAATATTATTCAGCCATAAAAAGGAATGCAGGGGCCTCCCTGGTGGCGCAGTGGTTGAGAGTCCGCCTGCCGATGCAGGGGATACGGGTTCGTGCCCCGGTCTGGGAGGATCCCATGTGCCGCGGAGCGGCTGGGCCCGTGAGCCATGGCCGCTGGGCCTGCGCATCCGGAGCCTGTGCTCCGCAACGGGAGGGGCCACAACAGTGAGAGGCCCGCATACCGCAAAAAGAAAAAAAAAAAAAAAAAAAAAAAAAAAAGGAATGCAGTATTGATCCATGCTACAACACGGATGAACCTGAAAACATGCTAAGTGAAAGAAGCCAGTCACAATGGACTCATATTTTGTCATCCCAGTCCTATAAAATGTCTACAATAAGCAACTCTATGGAAACAGAATGCAGATTAGTGGTTACCAGGGTCTAGGGGATGAGGAGAAGAGGTACTATCTATTTTATGGGTGTGGGGTTTCTTTTTGGAGTGATGAAAATGTTCTGGAATTAGACAGTGGGATGGTTGCACAACATTATAAATATGCTAAAACCACTGAATTGTACATTTTGAAACACTTCAGATTGATATGTACACATTGCTATATTTAAAATGGACCTACTGTATAGCACAGGGAACTCTGCTCAATATTAGGTAACAACCTAAATGGGAAAAGAATTTGACAAAGAATAAATACATGTATATGTATAACTGAATCACTTTGCTGTACACCTGAAACTATCACAACATTGTTAATTAACTATACTCTAATGTAAAATAAAAGTTAAAACAAAAACATTTAAAAATAAAATACTTCAAATGGTGGATTTTATGTTATGTGCATTTTACTTCAATGAAAAAAAATTATTTAATAACCTGCTTACATTTTCTTTCTCTCTAGATCCCCTTCAGGAGGGCAAGACTTGAATCCAGGACTTAGAAAGGAGTGTTCACATAGGGAAGGGCAGACTTTGAGGGAAACAGCTCAGAGTGAGTGCCCTGCCTTCATTTACCATGGCTCAGTAACGCCTGTAACTATGGGGCATGTAACCAACAGATCTAGTGGCTGAATGCTATGAAGTCTATTTCTTGCTCAAGTTGTCCATGACCAGTAGGGGTCAGTAGGGAGCTCTGCTCTACGCAGTCCAAGGACCCTGACTGATGGAAATTCTACCACATTGTGGCTGTACTGTTTGGAATCCATGGCTTTCTCCATCACCTGGCAGGAGAAGCAGGTGCTGAGAAGCCTTTACATTGGCAATTAGAGGCTTCATCCTGGAGGGGACACACTCGTGTCCACTCACAATCCATTAACCAGAAAGAGTCAAATATAACCCTCCCATGTGCCCAGAAGGAGAGAATCACTGTGGATGAGCACTAGAAGCCTCCACGATAGTCACCTCCAGGGGAGAGCACACATTTCTTCCTATGGACTTGGTGGACACAAATATCATAACAATATAAGTAGTAAAAAATGCAAAGGAGGATGTTCAGAATCCCATCACCCTAACAAATCAACCATTTTTGGTTTTCTTTTTTTTTCTCTTCCTTTCACTATTCATCTGAATAAATAATTGTACATTGTTTAGTGTTTGTCATCATGTTTTGCTCATTATCATAGGACAAACATTTTCCCACAATCTTCATTAGCATTACTCTCATAACTGGCAACCATTTCAATTGATGTGTCCATCTTTAATGATTTTTAACTATTCTCTCACCCTTGGCGTACTCATTATACACCAGGCTCCGCACTCACGTTTTACCTGTGTAACCTGGTTCAGTCCTCACAACACTCCTAAAATGCAGACACCCGTTTATCCTCCTGTCCAGGGAAGGAACCCGGGACATGAAGATGGTGAGTAAAAAGCCCAAACCCTCTCAGTGAATAAGTAGCAAAGCCAGAATTTGAACCCACATCTGTCTGGCTCCAAAAGTTCACCCGTGGTCACAGCCAGCTCGTCTCTATTGTGGATCTTGCTTCCAGAAACCCTTCGAGTGTCTCATGGCACCAGAGCTTTTGCTGTTGCCCTGCATCCCACAGAACCCCCCCTTCCCTGGCACATTAAGACCTTCCCCAAAACGGGTTTCCAAAGAATTCCAGGTAATGGGATCTTTACTAAGGATTTTCTCCAGGAGACAAGAGAAGGTTACATTGTAAACCATTCAGCAAGACTCTCTGAAATCTTGTTCTAAACGTGTCTTTCTCAGAATGTGTGTGTGTGTGTATATATATATATATATATATATATATATATATATATATATATATATGTATAACTGAATCACTTTGCTATATAGTAGAAATTAACACAACATTGTAAACAACTATACTTCAATAAAATAAATTTTTAAAAAAATCATGTCTTTCTCTCTCCGCACAATATCAGCCCCTCGGGCAGCTGTTTGATACTCCCTCCCTCCACCCCCTTCCTGCCTCTCCCCTGCTGCCTCTCTCCAGAGTCCTCCCCCTTATTCTGCTCGAGCTGCAGCTCCAGAACCTCCCGAAAACTTGTCCTCTGCTTCCCAATCCTCTCCCAGATCGTTTCCTCTGGCTGCATCTCTTTCTGGGCCGGGATCTCGTACCCTCTCCCAGCTCTCCAGTTCTCTCCACCTCCCGCCCCCTTCAGCAAGAGGCGATCCTGGATGCCCATCCAAGATGCAGGCCAGCTACGAGTCCTTCCCCCTTTAAAAGGTGACAGGAGGGTGGTATGCAAGACTAAGGTGGTCAGGGGTCTTCCATGCCATACCCTTCCCCTCATACTTTAGTGTATTTCCTGAGGGCACGTGGGTCCCGCCTGGAAACAGGCTACAGAAGAGCAGCACCTCCATACCTCCTCCTACGGTACGAGGGACCATAGGCTGGGCTGACACCTCCCTCCTGCACCTCGTCCAATGGGGCTTCCCTCCCTTGTCTGCATCTCCAGCCCCGAGGGACACTGAGCATCGACACCCTTGAGTCTTCCCCTTCCAGCTAAATGCCCTGAGCCCTTGGCTTGGCAGAACCTAGGGAGACAATAGACCAGGAGGTCTGGTGTCACTTGGCCACACAGTAACAATTTCAACTTCAAGAGTGAAAACGTGACGATGGCAGGTGAGGCGGTTGGACATGGCAGAAACTGCCTCAGCCAGAGACTCAGGAGACGGGTTCTAGTTCTGGGATTTTGGACTGAAGTCTCAGGGCTTTGGACCAGCTACTTAATCTCTCTGTACTCTCCATTTCCTCATCCTCAAAACAGATATCGTTCCCTGCCCCCTCCGCCCTGCCTGTACAGATGATGTATGAGAAAGGGTCCTGCACACTCTGAGCTGGTCCAGCGGGCGGGCGCCATCTTCTTCCCTGGAGCCTCTTCATTTAGGACTGGGTCATCCATCAGTCCTTTGCAAAATGCAAAGAGGAGGGACGGGCCATCATCACCAAAACCTGCTGCCTGCTGCCCTTCTAGTTCACTGGGAGCATGAGTCCGCCTGAAGTTTCTGGCCCCGAAATGCAGGGTGTTGGGAGAGGGCAGGGGAGCTGACCCCACAGCTCTGGCTTGTCATGAGCAGCGGGAGGGAGCCCAGAGCAGAGGCAGAAATCGTACTACACTGCAAACAACAGCCAACAGCTGCAGATATTCCAAAGCTTTCCCTCAAAAGCCACTTCCTCCGCCCATCCCGGGATGGTATGCCAGAGCTGATGGGAAGCTCAGGGTGCTCTAGTCCAGTGGAGAAAAGGTGACCAGAGAGAGCAAAGGGTTGGTCCAAGGACATGTGCAGAATCCTGCCCAGTGTGCCCTTTCCAAGCTGCCTCCTGAGGTGGCCCCTGAGGTCTTTCCTGAGGGTCTTTGGGTCTCCTCTTCCCAGGTCTCGGAGGCAAGCAGCCCTCCTCTGGGCTAGGACATGGCCAGACAGGGAGAAGCCCACAGCTGAGCTTTCACAGGCAGACCCTGCCCCAGTGCCTGACACCCAGCACGGGAGGCAAGAGCTCTCCCATCCCCACCAGGCAGCAGCCTCGCCTCCCGCACCAGTTACCCAACCTGGGCATCCACGTCCTCAACTCGGGCCCATCGCTAAAAACACAGAACCTAAGAAAACAGTGACCCGCCCTCATGAACATGCACTCCATGACGAGAGACAGACCACACGCAACTATACAAGTAAGTACAGTGGGGATAAATGCTACAAATAAACAAAGCAAGGTAAGGGAGACACAGTGGAAGGGTCAGAGTTTCTATGTGTATAAAATGATCATGGAAGTTATCTGACATTTCAGCACAGGAGAAAGGGAGGGTGCTGCCCTTGTTGGTCTCTGATAGAAGAATGGTCCTGGTAGAAGGAGCAGGAAGTGCAAAGGCTCAAGGGCAGAATGAACTGGGGATGCAGAAGAGCCTGTTGACTCTCATGCTGAAGAGGCATGAGTGCAGGTGGAAGGGGCAGGAGAGGAGGGTGGAGAAAGACCAGGGTGATCTCCTGGATTTTACTCTGAAGTGGAAAACTAGTGGAGATTTCTGCAAAGCAGTGGTAGGTGTGGGGTTTTTTTTTCACTATTATTAGTGAAACATTGCTTTACAATGTTGTGTTAGTTTCTGCTGTGCAGCAAAGTGAATCAGCTATATGTATACATATATCCCCTCCTTTTTGTTTTTCTTTGTTTTGTTTTTTAAATTTATTTATTTTGGCTGTGTTGGGTCTTCGTTGCTGTGTGCAGGCCTTCTCTAGTTGCGGCGAGCGGGGGCTACTCTTGGTTGAGGTGCGCAGGCTTTTCATTGCGGTGGCTTCTCTTGCTGCAGAGCACGGATTCTAGGCATGTGGGCTTCAGTAGTTGCAGCATGCAGGCTCAGTAGTTGTGGCTCACGGGCTCTAGGGCACAGGCTCAGTAGTTGTGGCACATGGGCTTAGTTGCTCCGTGGCATGTGGGATCTTCCCAGACCAGGGATCGAACCTGTGTCCCCTGGATTGGCAGGTGGATTCTCAACCACTGCACCACGAGGGAAGCCCCTATTCCCTCTTTTTTGGATTTCCTTCCCATTTAGGTCACCACAGAGCATTGAGTAGAGTTCCCTGTGCTATATGGCAGGTTCTCATTAGTTATCTGTTTTGTACATAGTAGTGTATATATGTCAGTCCCAATCTCCCAGTTCCTCCCACCCCCCTTCCCGCCTTGGTAACCATAAGTTTTTTCTCTACATCTGTGACTCTATTTCTCCTTTGCATATAAGTTCATCTGTACCATTCTTCTAGATTCCACATATAAGTGACATTATACGATATTTGTTTTTCTCTTTCTGACTCACTTCACTCTGTATGACAGTCTCTAGGTCCTCCGCATCTAAAGCAGTGGGAGATTTTAAAGAGAGTAGCTGTGGCCACTGTTTGGAGGAGTGGTCAAATTCTGAATGTATTCTGTAGATAGGACCAACTTAATTAACTAGTAAGTGTAGAGTAAGAAAACGCATCAAAAATCATGGGAGGAGTTGAGGCTGAGTGGAATCTGCTGCCTGCGTTTCCTTACCCACAGCAGAGCCAGTTTCTCAGGCTATGCCCCCCACCGTGGGCTTCAAGAGAAGACCACAGTTGTCTGGAACCACGAAGCTACCAGCCACAGACAGCAAGCTGCGTCTCCCAGGCCCAGAGCAATCAGAACCTTGGGCTGGGAAGGAGCCTTGGAGACAGACCAGTATGACTCTCCTCCGCCCCAGCCCGTGTCAGAGCTCAAATCCCTCGGCAGCCCTCCAGGCAGTGGCCACCCCCCAGTGCTGTGCTGAAAATGTTACTGGTGATTTCCAGCCACCAAAATGCTGACAAACTGGCTTGAAATTTTCCAAAAATTTAAAACTGGCTCTTGCCAGCTAGTACAGGCTTATACTAGCACCTAGGGCACCACTTCCCTCCGCTCTCTTTTTGAGCATCTCCTCAGACGGAAAACCTACTGCGTTCATAATTCATCCCATGCTGGGTTACAGCCAGAAGCTTTGGAAATATTTTCCCCCAACTGTCTCCTTGCAAATCCCGCCACTGAAGTAAAAGAATCCCAGGGCCGGGCTTGCCTGGTGGCACAGTGGTTGAGAGTCTGCCTGCCAATGCAGGGGACGCGGGTTCGTGTCCCGGTCCGGGAAGATTCCCACATGCCGCGGAGCGGCTGGGCCCGTGCCCCATGGCCACTGAGCCTGCGCGTCCAGAGCCTGTGTTCCGCAACGGGAGAGGCCACAACAGTGAGAGGCCCGCGTGCCGCAAAAAAAAAAAAAAAAAAAAAAAAAAAGAATCCCTGGGCCACCAGCAGGAATTGGGAACCAGGAAGCTATATGCCTGCTTCATGATGAGGTCATAGATGCATGTCACCTGCTGCAGAGAAGGCATTGATACCTATAAATGTACTAGGGGCCCACGGGCACAGATGCTGGGCCTTCAGTGGCATCACTGGGGTGCAAGCTGATGCCAATGATGATTGCCAAGCAGGGAAGAGCAAACAGACTCCACAGGGTAAGGTTGGTGCCCCCCTACCTGTAGTCCCTCCCACAAAGAGGGCAGGCTTCCACATAAGCTGACTTCAGTGCTCAAATATCCACCAAAATCAGGTGCAAATGAGTGACACTTTAATCCTGTTGAAAGCAACCTGTGAATTAAAAACTCATTAGAGGGCTTCCCTGGTGGCGCAGTGGTTGAGAGTCCACCTGCCGATGCAGGAGACACGGGTTTGTGCCCCGGTCCGGGAGGATCCCACATGTCGCGGAGCGGCTGGGCCCGTGAGCCATGGCCGCTGAGCCTGTGCGTCCGGAGCCTGCGCTCCGCAATGGGAGAGGCCACAACAGTGAGAGGCCCGCATACCGGAAAAAAAAAAACAAAAAACAACTCAGTAGACACAGGGCATCCCTTTATGAATGATGCCACTGATTTGTTCCCGGTGGACGTTGTGTAGGAGCAGGTGGGCAAATTTCTCTTTTTAAAGGTCAAAAATAGGGCTGAGTCAACCCAGCGACACTCTGCTAAGTGGTTTACATTTGATGTTGCGTTTGATCTCTGCAACAACCCTGCAGAATTGTTATCTCCATTTAAGGATTGAGAAGATGCCCTGACTTGGCCATGGTTATATGTCTAATGAGCTGCAGAGCTGTCTGACTTCAAGTCCAGCATTCTTTCCAGTGTATCCCCAACTTCCCCCAGGGACCATGGAGCCCATTTCCATCATCACAGTCTCAAGCTAATGACCACTGTAGTCAAGAGTGATATAATTGTCTGCTTAATGTTCCCACCCCCTTTTCTCTGGATGGAGACATGTCAGAACATGGCATCACTGTTCCATTCAATGGTTGTGGTGATTAATGTCATACTCTATTATGGCCCCATCCCCTTGGCCACAGTTTACTGGCTATGGGAGGCTGTATTGTTGCTCTGGGTGACCCTGGCTTCACTGACATTAGGCTTGGCCAAGTGATTTGCTCTGGCAGCAGCTTTAAGACCTGTGTCCACTCTTTCCCTCTGCCATCAGGCCAAAAATATTCCATATAGAAACTTGTTCTTCAGCCTGGGTTCCCAAGTGGGGTTCCCAACATGGTACCAAGCCACAGCCCACCCACAATGGACACGCAGCGTGAGTGAGGGGTAAACTCTACTGTAGTGAGACGCTGAGATTTAGGGTTCGTTTGTGACCATGGCATAACCTCGTCTATCTTAACTGATGCCCCAGCTAGCGGGAATGTGTCCCAAGCTGGGTTAATGAAGCCATGACTTGGAAATTTAAAAACTAAGAACCAAGAAAATTCATCAGTTTGGGTGACTAAAGCTGTTACAAAAAACTCAGGAGACTGCCGTGGTTTCATGGGTTGAGGAGGAATGGAGCCAAGTGTCAGATTAAAGAGAAGAAGCAGACATGGCGAGGAGAGGGAGAAGCCTTGAAACCTGTGCTTCTCCAGCAGCCCTTTAAGCTAATTGGCATCTCGGTCCTTACTCCGCCTTGGTTGTCTTACTCTCCTTGGATTCTCTAATCCTTCCAGGAAGTATGCCTTATTTTTAAGCTAGTTTAAGTTGATTTCTGTCCCTTGCAACCAGAACCCTACCTTACTCATCTCATTTCACAGATGAGGCCCTAAGGATCAGAAAATGGATAGGACTTATCCAAGTTCTCAGTGTCCTCTGTGGCAGTACCAAGACTTCACCCGATTTGGTCCAGTGCACTGTCCTCATTCAGCTAGAGGGCAGGTGGAAGGTGCACAGGGGATGCTTGGGATTAATCTGGGGCTAAGAATTCTCAGCCATGGAACTGAGTTCTCAGAATTAGAAGAGAGAGACGAGATTGGGAAAAGCCTAGAATATCAGGATGCTGAAGGACTGAAGCATAAAGTGGGAACTTTCCCCCAAGATTTTTTTTCTGAATGTTTAAATAATATATGTTCATAATTTTTAAAACCTATGTCATTTAGAAAAGTATAAAAAAGAAAGTAAAAAAATCATCTGAAATTCCATCATTCAGAAAGAAAGCCTGTTGAACTCTTAGTTGATTACTCATCCGATATTTCTCTAAGCCTATATATATAATATATATATAGCCATATATAAATAGATTCAATTTTACATAAATGGGATTATATTATGTATGTGTGTCTTAGTTCGTTCAGGCTGATATAACAAAATACCATAAACTGGGTGTCTTACATGCAGCAGAAATTATTTCTCACAGTTCTGGAGGCCGGAAGTCCAAGATCAAGGCGCAAGCTGATTTAGTGTCTGGTGAGAGCCAGCTTCCTAGTTCACAGACATGTTTCCTTCCTGCTGTGTCTTCTCATGGTGGATGTAAGTAGGGAACTCTCTGGGGTCTCTGTTACAAGGGCATAATCCCACTAAGGAGGGCTCCACACTTATGACCTGGTCACCTCCCAAAGCCCCCACTTCCTATACCCTCACAGGGATTAGGTTTCAAAACATGAATTGTTCAGGGACATATTTAGTCTATAGCAATGTGGTTTTGCAAACTTCCTTTTACACTTAACATTATGTCGTGAACATTTTTTCTGCCAATAAGTACAGAGTCACATTGTTATCATTAATGGCTACAAAATTCTCCACGCTATGGAGGAACTCATCCTGGCACTTCCTCTGTGAGATTCCATTAAGTACACAACATAGCACAAGAGCTGAGACCTGGTGTCCGGAGTTAAACTGCTCAGTTTAAATCCTAGTCCCCCATTTTCCAGCTGTGGGAACTTGGGGAAATTGCTTGACTTCTCCGTCCTGTCTCCCCTTCTGTAAAATGGAGATGCTAACACTATCTTTCTATTCAGCTGGAGTTAGTAGGGGGGTTTGCAGAGATTTGTTTTGTTTTGTTTTGTTTTTGAGAATTAAGCAAGTTAATACACAGGAAGCGCCTAGAACAGTGCCTGCATCACAGTAAAGTCTCAATATATGTCATTATTACTTAATTAATGCGTCCCCTAGCTATAGACATTTAGGTTGTTTACAATTTTTCACTGTTATAAATTCTTTATGCAAAGCAATAAACATCCACTGTATGCATTTGGTTCCCTTGTCAAATTATCTCTTTAGATAAATTCTTGAAAATGGATTTGCTTGGTTTATGGCTATGCACATAAAGTATTCAATTTTTTTCTTAAACTGCTTTCTGGAAATAATATTAATTTACATTCTCAGCAACAGTGAGAAGAGAATGCCTGTTCTTCCAAGCCCCACACCAACACTGAGTTTTGTCAATATTTTAAAATTTGCCAATCAAGAAAGTAAAAAGCACAACATTCCAAACTTCTTATTTGTATTTATTTCATTGCAAAAGAGGATGGCTGTTTTGTCCTATCTACTGAATGTTTTGTCCAATTTACTGGATATTGTGAATTGCCTTCTGGTCTCTTTAATTCTCTGTTCTATTAAGGTGATCATCTTTTCTGGTAATGACTGTAAAAGTTCTTTGTAAATTATGTACATTAAAATGTTACTGTAATATTAGGTCTACTAGATAAAAGACAGGACATCCAGTTAAATTTGACTATCAGATAAACAATTATGGCACATACTCATACTAAAAAATTATATGTTGTCTACCTGAAATTCAAATTTAACTGAGCGTTTGTATTTCTATTAGTCAAATGTAGCAATCTCATATCATATATATACATATATATAGTAAGTATCTTTTCCATTTTGTCATTTACTTTTAAACTTATTTTATGGTGTCTTTTTTATTTTAAATTTATTTATTTATTTATTTATTTATTTATTTTTGGCTGCATTCGGTCTTCATTGCTGCACGCGGGCTTTCTCTAGTTGTGGCGAGCGGTGGCTTCTCTTGTTGCAGAGCACGGGGTCTAGGCGCATGGGCTTCAGTAGGTGTGGCACATGGGCTCAGTAGTTGTGGCTCTGTGGGCTCTAGAGCACAAGCTCAGTAGTTGTGGCACACGGGCTTAGTTGCTCGGTGGCATGTGGGATCTTCCCAGACCAGGGATAGAATCCATGTCCCCTGCATTGGCAGGTGGATTCTTAACCACTGCGCCACCAGGGAAGTCCCTTATGGTGTCTTTTTTAACAAAGAAATTTATTTGGATTTTTAATAAATCATACCTATCAGTCTTTTCCTTCATGGTTTCATGATATACTTAGAATTTTACAATCACATGTTTACAACAAATATTCACCTATATATTCATCTAATTATTTTTTGGCTTCACTTTTTTACCTTCAGTATTGGATGGATTTGGGATTTATTTTGGCCTAGGGAACTATGTAGAAAATAAGCTTCCACTAGTCCAGTATCATTTTTTGAAAAATTCCTCTATTCTATCAACTTGAAGTGCCACATTTTAACACCACAGCTTCTCATGTACTTCTAAATTTGGGCTCTTTGTCCTGCTCCATTGAACAGTCATCTCTGGGGCAGTAACGTGCTGTTTTAATTACTGTGGCTTTGTGATAAAGGTGGTGTAGTGTGAGAGAGGTTTAAGCACAGGTGCAGAGGTTATGGAGGCAGAATGCCTGCTTCACATCCCTAATCCCCCACTCCTAGCTGTGTGATTTGGGCTGTGATATTTATCCTACAGGGCCTGCATTTTCTTATCTGAAAGTGACAGCAATATTAGTATCTGAAGCACAGGTTTGTTGTGAGGATCAAAATGCATTAATACATGTAAAGCACTTCCTTAAATAGTAAGCCCTGCATCACTGTTGCATTTTATTTATTCCTTCATGCATGTATGCATTCTTTCAGTTTAATATCCAACAGGCCTAGTTTCTTTTATACAGAACCAGGCCTAGTTTCTCTTCTTTATCAACATTGTGTTGACTGTTCGCTCTTTATGCTTCCACATGAGATCTACAATCATTATGTCAAGTGAAAAAAAGATTCTACTTGGAATTTGATGAACACTGTATTGAATTTACAGGTAAAGAGGGTGTCACAAGGTTACAATGTTGGCGTATTTTTGTCCCAGAGAAAGGATTGTGTCTTAATAGATTCCAGTCTTCTTTGGTGCCTCAGTAGATAGTAGAAGTTTTTAACAAAGTAGAATATATTCCCTGGTAAACTTATATTCCTAGCTTTTTTGGTTTTGCTAGTAGTAAGAATGATATTTTTTTTCCACTGGCATTTCTAACTGGTTAGTAAATGCACAGGAACGCTGTTAATTTGGGATGTTTATTTTGTAACCTGCCAGTTCCTTGGAAAAGACGACTATTTCACTCAATCTTCAGTTTGGATTTTCCATCTAAACAATTACATCTGCTGCATATAGTCACTGTTTTTCTTCTACTTCCCAATTTTTAAAAAGCGCCCCCCCCCCATTTTTTCTTTGTTTTACAAAGGCACAACTTCAGTGTTTTTACACCTTTTTCCTTTTCTTGTCTAATTGCATTAACCAGACTTTCCAAACCAGCCTCTTGGTCTTGCTCCTAACTTTGATGGAAACGTTTGTCTCGCTATGAAGCATAATGCAGGCGGATCCTCTGAGAGACGTATCTGCTTTCCCATGAAAGAAAAATCTGATGGGAACGCTTGTGAACAGCATATCAGAGAAGCCCAGACTGGTCTGTGCCCCTGCAAGGGGCTCTTGGGCCCCCTCCGCGCTATCCACGCTCTGGTCTGGGGGCTGAAGTTTCTCCCTGCGTTTCCGCTTGAACAGCATCCAGCTGCCTCGCCTTTAAAATGCCAGGGCGGCCGCGGCTCCGCTCAGAGCCCCCCTCTCGGCGGCTGGCCCGCGCTCGCCCGCGCCGCCGGGGCGCTGACTCAGCCGCAGCCCGACCGCTGCCCGCCGAGCCGGGCCTGGACAGCTCCCTCCGCGCCCCGGGCCCCTGGCCGGCACGCGCCGCAGCGAGCGCTCGGGACGGCCTCGCCAGGTAAGCATTGCAGGAGCATCCCGGGACCCGCCGCCGCGGTGCCTGCGGGGCTGGGGCGCAGCGCGGTCGTTGGTGCCGCGGCGTCGCGCGGGTGGGTCCCCGGCAGCGGAGCCAGCCCGCCGGCCACAGGCGGAGGATCTGCTCGCTGGGGTCCCACTGGGCCCCGCCGCCCCCTCCGCGAGGGGACCCGCCTGGCCAGCCGGGACCGGGACGCCCCTCCTGGTGGCACGGCGCCCGGGGCGCGCCTCGGTGGGCACGGGAGGGCTGGCAGGTGGCAGCAGCCTTGGGCCGCCCGGGTGGGAGCCGCGCCGGGCTCCGCTGTTGCAGCAGCCCCAGTTCCGCTTCGGGGCTCGGGTCTCTAAAGCCTGGAAGAGAGGTGTGCTGTGTTCAAGGCGTAGTCACTCTCCTGGGCCATCCCCTCTCCCTTTGGGGGTCCTCGGCCCCTCTCCACTGGGGGTTTAAGGAGTCTGAGTTGAAACTGAATCAAAGTTAGAAATTTCTTCTCGTTAAGTTCAGTGCCTAAAATTCAGTCCCTTCTTGTGGCTGACAGTATACCTGTAACAGATTTTTTTCAGTGTAGCTGATGAAGGTCACATTTGAGGTAACTTCTGGGGAAAGTTCTGTTGGTGGCAGCCTTTCTAAAATGTCCGGCCCCGTTGGATTTTGTCCTGATCTGCAGCGAAAAGCCTCATACAACCTTTCAAATATTTTTTCCCTTGTCAGTGTAGAAGTGGAGGATGACTGGGTGATTTTGGGGGAATGCATTATGGAACTGAATTTTATAATAGTCTCCATTACCCATAAGGAAAGTTCTGGAAAGGAAAACCTGTCAGGAAAGACCAAGGTGATACACCTTCTCACTAGATGCTCAGTAAGGTCACAGTGTGGCTTTGGACCCAGAAATAAAGTCCCAGGCAGGGCCTTTCCTGGGAGAGATTCCATTCTAGTCCACTTCTGCATCAGCTTGAAGGATCTTCTTAATCACTGTGTGGGTTTACCTGAACGTCCCCAGACTCCAACCAGAAAATCAGAGTATCTATGATGCAATCTTACTCCTTTACATAAAATATGTACCCAGTAAATTAGGGGGTTGATGCCTAGGTGCCAGGTAACTTGGGTCTCCTGTACTCTCCCTCTGTCTCTTTAAGCCACCACTTGAGATGAACGGTAATAACCTGATTTGTGGTCTTTGCAAACCTACAAAGTGGGTTTAGGACATCAGAAAGCCAAACATCCAAGGCCTTAGATGTGATTTACGAATTGGATTTGGATTAAGGCTACATTTTCAGGGATGGCTCAGCCTAAGACATGTAGCAGCTTTGAGGAGAAGGAAAACTGTCAAGCAAAAACTTACCCTGGAAAACTGTTCTGGAACCAATGACTTCACATTTATCCAAAAGAGATATTGTGGGTAAGCTGTTAGTTGATTCTGTATGATCTTTAATACAGTCTTATTCCAAACGATTAATTTCCCAGTCACTTTTTTTTTCAGTTGTATTTAATATTTTCTGAACAACGTTCAAGTAATGAATGCCTGAAGTATAATGTGTCTCTGAACTCAAATATGTTTGGAAATTTATAGCAAATTTCCAGCCATTAGATAGTTAAGATGTAAATTTAAAATAGACAAGGTTATGGTATAATAAGGGGCTTTTAAAATAGTAGGAACCTGAATTCGCCTGAAAAGAAATAGTTCTATTAACTGCTTATACGTTGTGATTCAGAGGACTGCATATCTCTCCAGTTTATTTACTTACAGTGTTAATGAAAAAGGTAGCCACTCTGAATATACTGCCCTGCTAGTTAATTTTTCTCCAACAAATATTTACACTGCCAGGCCACACTATCACAGCACAGACTCAAAATCTGCAGTCCTAAGGTGGTTTGTGTGTAGTATCATTCAAATTCGACAACATTTCCAAGATTTAAATGGAAAATGAAATGGTATCAAGGAAAATGTCCTTAAGTTATCCTTCCGGCCACAATAGAAAGAACAGTGTTTCTAAAATTGACAAAGTTCCAAGACTCTGAGGCTAATGATCTAGTAAGTCCTGACGTGTGGGAAGACCATAATGGCTCTGAATTTTGGCATCGAAGGCCCTGGAACTGGTCCATGTCAGTGAATTTTTTAGATAACTGCAGTTTCTCATTAAAACATTAAAAGTGGCAACATTTTCAAATATTTGATTTGTTTGGGAAGGAAATATTCCTCAAGTGCATTCCGTGCTTCCCCACAATGAGAAAGCTGGCTAATGGGAATGTATGCATTTCCTGACGCCTGGGGACCAGCCCTGTGAAAATCAATTATCTTGTGTCCACAGGGGAGAAGGAGCCCTGACATTTGCATCCAACAGATCAGCATTTAGTCCTGGCTCTGCCTGTGGTCAGATGACCTTGACTTAATCTAGATGCCTTTCTGAGCTTCTATTCTCTCATTTGTAAACCCTAGGAGAACCGATACCTAAAAGTCAGTTCCATTTGTTAAGTACTTACTGGATGCTAAACATTTTATACATGCTGTCATTTAATTCCCAGAAAAACAATTATCATTCCCATTTTCCTGATGAGGAAACTTATGATCAGAGAAACAACTTGAATTACCCAAGGTTAAAGGGTAGGAAAGCTGCTCTTCCAGACTGGGATCATCTGATTTTGAAACCTATATTCTCCTGACCTATCATATGAAGTTGCTAAAAGGAAAACATCCCTGATGTAGAGTCAGCACTCGAAACAAACAAACAAACAAAGGTAGCTGCCATTAACTATGATGACCAGTTCCACTCTGTGAGGAAGTTAAATGAGGTCATTCACATTTGAGCCTGGGGAGTGGTCCCTCTGTAACTGGTCTCTGTACAATCAGTTATTACATGGAAGCTCCTAACTCCTTCTGAGACTCGGTTTCCCTGTTTTAAACTTAGGAAACCATTGCCTTCTTTTTTTTTTTTTGTGGTACGCGGGCCTCTCACTGTTGTGGCCTCTCCCGTTGCGGAGCACAGGCTCAGGATGCGCAGGTTCAGCGGCCATGGCTCACGGGCCCAGCCGCTCCGCGGCATGTGGGATCCTCCCGGACCGGGGCACGAACCCGTGTTCCCTGCATCGGCAGGCGGACTCTCAACCACTGCGCCACCAGGGAAGCCCACCATTGCCTTCTTTGCTGGGTGGTTGTGGAAATCATAGTTGGTGATGTATATGAAAGAGCCTAGCACATAGTAACGAAGTCCTTGTGGACCCCCCTTCCGGAGTCTGCCCCTGTCTTTACCATGGACATCCGTGCTCCATAGGTTTCCTCTGTGTGTTCTTGAACACAGGGCCCTATGCTGGCCATTCCTGAAGGTGGTCCCCCCAGGGACAATGATGCTTCAAGCCCTTCAGATGGAGCCCCCTTGGAAAACTTATTTCAAGGGAACTATCGAAGGCCAACATCCTTGATGAGAAGAGGTGAGGTTGGGATCCCTCATGCCAGAATCTCGTAAGAGACCCCTGTAACACAGAGCGGCGTCCATACAAACAAGCATCCTTCAGCATGCCTGTCCCCTTTAGTCATGTCCTGCCCTCTTGCTGATCCAATGACAAAAGAGTGAACATGCCCCTGGGTCTCAGTAAATGACTGGCCTCAAGGCACACATTTCATGTTCAGTATATAGTTTACACTCTGTTCTTATGGGAATTTTAAAAATTTTTTAATTCTTTTGATTTTTTTTTTTTTTTTTTTTTTTGTGGTACGCGGGCCTCTCACTGTTGTGGCCTCCCCCGTTGTGGAGCACAGGCTCCGGAAGCGCAGGCTCAGCGGCCATGGCTCACGGGCCCAGCCGCTCCGCGGCACGTGGGATCTTCCCAGACCGGGGCACGAACCCGTTTCCCCTACATCGGCAGGCGGACTCTCAACCACTGCGCCACCAGGGAAGCCCTCTTTTGATATTTTTTAATGTTTACATTATTTTTAAGTATTTTATTCTACTCCATAATACAACTTTGTGTCAATATAGAGCAAGGCAGCCCACTACCAACACCACTCTGGGAAGAAGTGCCCTTCTATCCTGGGCCACACTCCTGCACCCTCCATGGTATGCATACCCCAGGTAGGGAGGCCAGGCCTTAGAAGGGTTTGGACCCTTCCTCTAAAAGATCTGACTCCTAATGCCTTGGCACATAGAACCCTACAGACTCCAGAATGGCATTTAATCCTTGCCCTTGGGATGGAGTGACAGAAAGGAGCCCTGATTTTCCCCTACAGATTGAGCAGGGTTAGAGAAGCAGCCACTCCTGCAGCCCACGCCCGTGGCAGACATTGGGGTTGAAATATGATGTTGTTTCCATGCACATGAACGTGGACATGAATTTTCACGCACACGTAGCCATAACAAGTTGACCAGAGGTGACATTCTATTTGTCATCCAGCGGTTGGCATTAATAGCCAACAAGTGTCCTGGAAGTGTATGGCCTTCATCATGACATCCAACTCTCTCCGGTGACACTGACTTCTCCTTGGCTCAGATTGAGCTCCCTGTGTTCTAGAAGACTGCAAATGGATTGGACACATCTGTCATGCCTCCTTCACTTGCCCAGAGCAGAGCAGATATCCAAAACAAAGAATTGATCTCCCCTCTTACCACTCCACTCCCCGTCCCCTCAGTGCCTCCACTCCCCCATTCAGAGGAGGGGTTCCCCACCTGTGATTCCAAGGAAGGAACCCTTCAACTGCTCACAAGACAAAAGCTACCATCTTAGAGGCATCTTAGAAGCAGAGGTGGTGGGGGTTATGGGATAATTGAAGGAAAGGGCTTCCTACATGGGAATGTGGCCAGGATGATGGAAGATGGGGAAGAGAGAGATCCAGTAATCAATTCCTTGGCTGGTGAGACTCAAAAATTATGGGACCTTGGAGATATTCTCCCAGGAGGGACACAAGGGACTCTGGGTTGCCAAGTTCCCCAGACCTGGCTCCAAATCTTAACTCCACTGCTTATAGCTTTGTGACCACGGACAAATCACCCCACCACTCTGAGCCATAGTTTTCTCACGCATAAAATGGAGATATGAACGCTGAATTCTGAAGTTCCAGGAGGAGCATACAGAAGAGAACATGTGAAATCAAGTAACACCATGCTTACCATGCAGCAGGCCTGCGGAAGTGTGTGTGGAACCTGACTCTGATTGTACCTGACGTTGCAAGAATGAAACAGAGAAATTCTCGAAGAATCAGGTGGGAGGCTCGTTGTAAGATTCACATTCAGAGGCTCAGCTCTGAACCCATGAATCAGAACTACCCGGCACAGAGCTGGCAATGCACATTTCAACAAGCTCTGAGAGAGATGATTAGCAGGCTAAACTTTGGAACCTAAAGTTTGAGAATCACACCCCTGCTTGGGGAAATTAACACTGTTTGCACCCTTACTTGATTTAAACTGTGGACCCCTCCCGGTCCACAGCTCCTTCTGTCTGGACAGAAACACAAATGCTCTCTCTCCCTCTCAACCTAGAGAGGCACATTCGTTCCCACAACGGGCTTCACTCAAGGGCATTTTGTAATTTCCTGTTTTCCACAAAAGTCACAACACAGCCGGCTGTCAGAACGACCTGTAGCCAAAGCTTTGCTGTCCAGGCTGACTTGGCCTCAATCTCCGTTGCACCAGCCCTGGAAAATCACAGAAGGACAAACAGCAGAGGCTGTATCTGGAAAGAAACCTGTGCTTCTAGGTCTAAGGCAATTGTGTCTTTGACCATTACTTTTTTACCACAAAAGTCCAATTTCAATCTATTGCTCCAATTTCAATCTATATATTCATCTTTGATCTGTCTTGTGGTATTTTTTTCACCTTTATACAGAGTAAACTTTGAAATTATCTCAGTTTGCTTCTTTGGAGGAGAAAGATTTTAATAGCTTAATAGCTGAGTCCTTTGGATTCAGAGCAAGGAAGGTTTACCATTTATTTTTAAAGGTATTTGCTCTGAAAAAATTATTTTCTCATTATTCAAGTGACAGATATACTTTGTAGAAGTTTGGGGAAATACCGAAAAATAAAAAAAGAAGGAAATAACAACTACCTACAATCCCCAGCACATAACTATCATTTTGGTAGTTCCTCCTGTATATACCTTTTTCCCCTGTATACATACCTTTTTGGTGTTATTGCTCATTTGCTTGTTTACATAACTGGAATTTGTGAGCATAAAACCAATGACTTGTGGTCAAGAGCAGAGGATGCTGTAGGGTTCGGGGTGGCCTGGGGCAGGGCTCACTCTTGGAGAGTGAGTTTGATGAGGACTTTGGACGATGGGCAGGATTTGAGCAGCACAGGTAGGCAGGGTGGCATTTCAGGCAGTGAGAGTGGTGGCGGAAAGAAATAGGTGCAGCAGGGACAGAGCCTCAGGGTGGTTTTGAAACATGTCCACAAATTCTTTGATACTCATTCCACCAAGAGGTGGAGCCCGTGCCCCCACCCCCACCCCCGCCTTGAGCCCAGGTGGGCCTTCGTGGCTGCCTCAGTGAATAAAATTGTTAACACAAGTTTGTGTGCCCGAGGCCCAGTGAGGATGCACAGTGAGGCCAAACAAACTGAAACATCAGAGTTTGGAGCAGAGAAAGGTTTATTGCAAGGCGACCGGTGGCTCATGCCCTAAAAAGGCTCGAGCTACCCGAAGGGTTTTGGCAGAGCCTTTTTTTTTTTTTACATCTTTATTGGAGTATAGTTGCTTTACAATGGTGTGTTAGTTTCTGCTTTATAACAAAGTGAATCAGTTATACATATACATATGTTCCCATATCTCTTCCCTCTTGCGTCTCCCTCCCGCCCTCCCTACCCCACCCCTCTAGGTGGTCACAAAGCACTGAGCTGATCTCCCTGTGCTATGCGGCTGCTTCCCACTAGCTATCTATTTTACATTTGATAGTGTATATATGTCCATGCCACTCTCTCACTTCGTCCCAGCCTACCCTTCCCTCTCCCCGTGTCCTCAAGTCCATTCTCTAGTAGGTCTGCGCCTTTTTTTTCTTTTTTTCTTTTTTTTTTGCAGTACGCGGGCCTCTCCCTGTTGTGGCCTCTCCCGTTGCGGAGCACAGGCTCCAGACGCGCAGGCTCAGCGGCCATGGCTCACAGGCCCAGCCGCTCCGCGGCATGTGGGATCCTCCCAGACTGGGGCATGAACCCGTGTCCCCTGCATCGGCAGGCCGACTCTCAACCACTGCGCCACCAGGGAAGCCCGGTCTGTGCCTTTTTAAAAACTGGGTGAGGGAGGGGATCGCAGGGTAGGTAATCAGATCGTGCACAGTTCACTGATGGGCTGATAATGAGGGAACAGGGTGGTGTCACAGGGGTTAACTTTGTCAGTCCTTAGGCTCTGGGAGGCCTGGGGCAATGTGCTCATGGTCATCAACTAGTTAACATCTTCCATTTGATGGGAGGTTTTCACATCTGCAAAACAACTCCGGAAATTTGCATCAAATACTGTTACCTAAGTACTTCAGAGAGGACCTAAAGCAGAGGATATGGGGGAAGGAAGGCCCCATAGGGTCCTGCTCGGTTACAAAATGAGGTGCAACGGATGCTTTGTGGCTTCTGGACTGCGTTAGAAAAGGCCATTCGACTAATGCTGGCCTCTCTTGGGACACTTGCTCTGTGACCCTTGAGCTGCCTGAGGTCGCCACGTGGAGAGACCACGTCACTGAGGGCAATGCCCGAGGAGCCTGGCTGCTCCAGCTCCCGCTATGAGTCTTCCCAGGCTGGACGTGAGACCCGTGAGTGATGGAGCCTTCCAGAGGACCCCAGCCCCACCCAGCACCCGACCTTAACTGAACGTCAGAACTCTGAGCAAGAACTACCTAGCTGAGCCCAGTCAGCCTCCAGCTTCATCAGCAAAACAAATGACTGTTATTTGTTTATGAATAAATAACCAGAATAAGTCTCTTCAGGGACCATGTTTATTTCAGTCTCGAGGCAAACACACAATGGCCAAGGGCAACACGAAGATGGCTGGGGTCAGAGCCTAAAGGCCCTTGATGCCCAAGGCCTGATTTCCACAAACTGCTCAGCTACAAGTCATCACCTGCAGAGGGATAGAATAAGAGCAGCTGGTGTTTGCACCATCATCTCTACATGTGGGCACCATGCTTAGTGCTTTCTGTGACGTTACTCCTCTTATCCTTATCTTGACTCTATAAGGTTGCTGCTGTAACCATCACCCTATTTTACCCGTGAGGAGATTGGGGCACCAAAGATTAAATAATTGACCCAAGGTGCATTGCCAGGAAATGGGATCGGGGCTGAGATTCAAAACCCAGGGACTGGCTCCGGTTCCTAGTCTCAAACTTTATACTCTCTCCCTGTCCAGGGAGGGCTGGAATACAGACGAGATTGTATATCTGAAGGTGTAGGTACTTAACGTATCAGGGGCTGAACTGACCTTCTTTGCGGGAAAGATCTAGTCCAAAGAGCTCCGGGAGGGACTGCAGGAGCAGCGGCATCACCAGGAAACTTATCAGAAACGTAAGTCCTAGTCACTGTGTCACCTTTGCTTTGATTGCAGAGGACAGTGTCTGGGTCTGATTAACCTTTCTTACAACCAGCACTGTGCAAAGCTATCCAATCCTTGCTGACCAGTCCACCAGCATCACCCTTTGCTGTGAGCCCTTCTGTACAGACTCAGAGGAGAGTCTACCCAGTCTTCATCAATGACGGTCCTTTACTTTCCCGAAAAAGAGACCCCTTAATTTTCTGCATGTCCTCCTGGGAGAGGGAGGTCTGGCTTTGCCTCCCGTGTCTTACCTGGGGAGCAGGCAGCTACAAGCCCAGCCTGCCATAGTCAACTGTGTGTCACGCTGCCCCTCCCCACGGTTCGGTTTATCAAGAATAATAAAAGGATGCTTGTAGGGCCTGTTGATTTCAACACATCCTTTACCAGCGTAGCCCCCATCGTCCTGAGCTGAGGGCTTTGCACATACATTCTCAGGCCTCATCTGTTCACTTGAATCTGGCTTGCTGGGCTCAGAGGAAAGAAAGCATTAGCAGACTGTGAGAGGATTGCTCTATGTTCTGCAGAAAACAAGCCAACATTTTCAAGGACTCTAAACAGAGAAGGGTGATGAGAAATAACAGGCTGGACTCATCTTCCCATTTCCCACACCCTTGGTGACTGGGATGTGAAATTCGTCCAGGTGCTGTGTGACGGTCTCTGTGCGGATGGGGAGATCCAGAAGATGGACGCTGCGTTGCGCCGCGCTCCAGCGGAGCCGGACTCCTCTCGCTCTGCAGATGGCCCAGAGCGTCAGACTCCTCCAACACCTGCTGCTTTCCCCCAGGAGCCGCCAACACCATTCTTTCCACTTGTGCAAAATGCTCTCCCATGTTTGTTTTGTTTTTTTAATAAATTTATTTATTTTATTTTATTTATTTTTATTTATTTTGGCTGCATTGGGTCTTCATTGCTGCGTCCGGGCTTTCTCTCTAGTTGTGGCAGGCGGGGGCTACTCTTCCTCGCGGTGCGTGGGCTTCTCACTGCGGCAGCTTCTCTTGTTGCGGAGCACGGGCTCTAGGCATGCAGGCTTCGGTAGTTGCGGCACGCGGGCTCGGTAGTTGTGGCTCACGGGCTCCAGAGCGCAGGCTCAGTAGTTGTGGCGCACGGGCTTAGCTGCTCCACGGCATGTGGGATCTTCCCAGACCAGGGCTCGAACCTGTGTCCCCTGCATTGGCAGGTGAATTCTCAACCACTGCGCCACCAGGGAAGCCCGCTCTCCCATGTTTCCTGCTCCATCGAAGCCGGCAGCCCCGAGAGGTGGGTGTCACTGCCCCATTCTCGTGAGGAAGCACAGCCACCCACCCAGGCCGCCCCACTGGTCACTAGCTCAAACTGAGCCCAGTTTGAGACGGCCACGTCTGGTCTGCATGCCACCTCATCTCACGGGCTCCCAGTTGGGAAGCATTCTTTACCCAAGGTGGCGGAGAGAGATGCTTTTGCATCTGAAAGTTTGGAGGAAAGGTAGGAAAGGAGGTGATGACATGAAAGCGTCTGGATTCTCTTAATGTGTCACTACCTGGCTGGCCCTAGAGAATATCCCTGACCTCTTGTCCAAGGCATTTGCTGCAGCTCTTGGGCACCAACCTGTGAAGACTCTCCCATTTCAGGGTCCTGCCCACCCCACTCCTCATTCACCCACCCAGTGGCCACCCTTCTAGGTCTCCTGGGGCCTGGTTCAGAGAACAAGCCAAGGTGACAGTGGACAAAGGGAATTCTCTGGGTGGTAAAGTGTCTAGTAACCATTGGAGTGGCCACTCCCAATGTGTAACTTTTCCAGCATACCTTGGAGAGACCTAACTTTGCATTTACCAAGCTGGGGGAGCTTAAAAGCCCCCAACAACTAGGCCACATAGGAGACCCTGGAAGCTCCTGAAGCCAGGCCTTGCTGGTTGTGCTCACCCACATCTGTTCTGGGGGACAGGTCAAGGGAAATGCACAGCCTCCTTCCTGAGTGAAGAGGATGTGGTTGAAAGGAATCAGAGGATTGGCAGATGGAGGCTACAGCTCAGCGTGGTCACAGACGAAATCTCTGACAAGTCCAAGGCTCTGGACCTCCCTGGGTAACAAAGATTGCATGTTCTAACGCATGACCTGCTTCTTTAAGCAGCACATGCCTGGGATAGCAAAATCAAATACCTCTAGAAGCCGGGCAGGTGACATAATGACTGAAGGAACTGGGTCTAAGACAATAGGGAGTGGTGGAGACTGTGGAAAATGAGACCCAGGAACAGTCTAAAAGGGACACTGGCAACTTAGCTCCGACTACACGTTGCCGAGCAGATATGTAGACCCAGGATCGCCAGAACCGACAATCTTCCAAAAGCAGAAATTCTGAATCTTATCTAAAATCTCCCAATGGCCAATTCTTTAAAATTAAAACAAAATTAAACTCATAGCCATCCTGCAGCCCAAGCATAACATATCTTTGCCCAAATCTACCAGAGGACACTTTTGTGACCTTGGACGTCCACACTACGCTGGCATTGTCTGCTGGAGTGAAATAGGAGACCCAATTTAGAAAACAGACAATTCAGAGCTGTTCTGGTGAGGAACAGCCAGATGGGACCATATCTTGGCCGCCCTTTGCTGCCCCAGGGGGTGTTGGCCCTGAGACCATCGAAACTGAGGGTTCTTCCCCAGGCTCACAGGAGCCCCCTGGTGGGCCAGGAGAGTTTCTGCAGGTTTCAAACTAGCCGCGAAGTCCCTGAAAGCAGAGAGTGAGGGGCGTGTGGGGTGAAGGAGCTCGTTTCAGGACCCGTCCGTCTCGCCTGCCTCTCAACAGGGTCAGTCACTTGGAGTGACCGTGATGCAGTCAAAATGCAGCCCCTCTGTCTCTTTAGGGTGGTGCCCCCAAATCTTCTCAACCTATGTCACGTATAATAGGCTCAGAGATACCTGCCTGTATAAGGAGGTCTCTCCCAACCTCAGTTTCCCACCTATAACATAGGAACACTAGTCCCGGGTCTGTCTACCTCCCAAGGGCGTTATAGGAATGCAGGTGGGATACGGATGTGAAAGTGTTAGATGTGAATCAAGGCAGAAGATAGGGCTCATTGCCATTTTGCATGTCTGGGTTCTTGGCTAGCAAGAGCAGACGAACTTGACTTTGGTCCTTGTCTCCTCCTTCCCCAGCTGCACTGGGCAGGCATCCAGGAGGTAGGCCCAGCATTATGGGTTTCTGAATATCCTGGTCATCAGGACGCTGTGGTTTTGCCAGTGGCAGTGTGTTTCTGTCATGCTATGGGTAGAACGGGTGGCCCACAAGCAGCTCTGCTTGCTCCTGGGTGGGCTACTGCAGGGGGCCCACACTGCTCTTGAGGGGCACCTGCCTCCTCGACAGCCAAAGAGCCCGTCCAGTCCTCCAGACACTGGGTGATAGCAAAAGGTAGAGTAGGGGCTGCCATCCTCACTGTCCCCAGCCACTGAGCATCCCCTCTGCTCAGAGGGGTGTATGGGGGTCCCTGCCCTCAAACGGAGAGAGGAAAGGAAGATGGGCACATGGCTGCTGAAGCCTTTCTATGTTGGACCAGAGCACACACTTGAAGCCAAGTCATAAGAAACCCGAAAGGAGATCTTCAATTCAGATCAGAAGGGGTGGTTTTGAACTTGGCCTGAAATATTTCTCTGGGGAGTGGGCTTTAGAGGCAGAAGGGTCTGTGTGAACAAAGGCATGGAAGTGGGGAAAGATCATTCTTTTTGGAACCAAGATTTTCCGTTTAAGAGGTAAGAGATATATTCATTTGTTCATTTTAATTGGCATTATTATACATTTATGATTTTTTAAGATTTTTTCCTGATTTGATCCAATGAAAAGACAAAGAAGCAATACACCCTCGTAACAGTGAACATCCCTAGGACCCAGATTTCGGTATCTAAATACAAGTTCCCATTAAAGGGAACCAGTACTCCTTAGGGAGATGACTGCTTCTAGGGAATGTTGCTAACTGATGCCAAAGACATCTTGTTGATCTAAAAAGCAAAGAAGACTTCAGGGACTGAGATGATGTCAAAAGGTTATAAAAACCAGATTAACAGGGCTCCCTCCGGTCAAAACTGGGACAATTTTTGCCTAATTCTACTTGACTTAAATGTATTGACTATGTGAAAATCTACTGAATTGATCAAAATATTGTGTTTGTGAAACACAGTGATTGGAGTATAATATATGAGAAAAGGAGAAGCAGGAGACAGGAAAGGAAGCGGAGGGGAGGGGAGGGAAAGAGAGGAGGAGAGGAGGGGAGAGAGGGAATGGGGGAAGGAGGAAAAGAAGTGAGGGGAGGGGAGCAAAGGCCACCCTCCCGCCTAGAAACCCGCTGCCTTAGGAAATCTGGACTGTTAAAAATAGGAAGGCACATAGCACAGGGAGATCAGCTCGGTGCTTTGTGTCCACCTAGAGGGGTGGGATAGGGAGGGTGGGAGGGAGACGCAAGAGGGAGGGGATAGGAGGATATATGTATAGGTATAGCTGATTCACTTTGTTATACAGCAGAAACTAACACACCATTGTAAAGCAATTATACTCCAATAAAGATGTTAAAAAAAAAAAATAAGAAGGCCTTTCCTGCGAGCTCCCTGCCCGTCCAAACCCTACTTGTTCTGGAGGGGGGAGGCGGGACTCTTGGTGGGAAGGCTTCCCAGGAGACATCCCTGCAGGGCTCCTCCTGCCCTGAGCACCTACACCCTGGCCCTGGGGAGTGGTCTGAGTGAGCGGTCACACCCAGGGGCTCTGCTGCCCATAGATGAGCCTTTGACCGCCTGCCCACTTCTTAGTTGCTATTGGCTGGACCATTGCTAGGTTTCTTTTTTTTTTTTTTTCATATGAATAGAAATTTATTATTTGTAGAGCACAGTTCCAATAAAATTGGGAGACTTTTCAATATCTCTCCCTTAATAAAGAAAAATTTTAGTAAACAAGATGACAAAGTATCCACATTATTTGGAGAAAAATTTTAACATACCTTGTAAAACAATTCTGAAATTGAAGAAGGTAAATGAAAATGATTATTATGGACTAATATGAATGATTTAATGTTTTATAGGTGAATTTCTTAAAAGTCACTAAAGTTTATAGCAGAGGTGTATTTTATATGTGTTAATACCTGTGTGATACCCAGGGAATCTGTTTCTTTATTTATAAAGCAGAGGTACCGTGACTCTCCCCACCCCCAAGGCCTTGGCCAGGGGGCAGTGAATGAGCACTAAGGCTTTCAGGCACAGCAGCTGGTATTGGCTGGATTCCAGCACTTTCACCACCATAGCGCTAGTCTCTCAGCGGCTTCCCCTCAGGGCCTGGCGCGAAGCAGGACCCAAAGGTGAAGGAGGCCAGGTTTCTCCTGGGGACTTCTTTACATCCCAGAATGTCTGGGTGGCTTCAGAATAACGATGCTGGCTGCTGAAAAGAAAATAATGTCCCTCGTCAAGGGCTGCTTGAGTGTTTATTCACTGGTTTTATTTTCACTTCCATGTGACATGTGCCACTGGTTTTTATATCTTGTACAAAGTGCCTCCAATAAACAGATGCTTTTTTTTTTTTTTTCCTGGCTGCTCTGTGCGGCATGTGGGATCTTAGTTCCCAGACCAGGGATCAAACCTGTGCCCCCTGCAGTGGAAGGGCGGAGTCTTAACCACTGCACTGCCAGAGAAGTCCCAAACAGATGTATTTTTAAAGCGCTCTTATCAATGAATCAGTGAGACAAATCAGCTTCTAAAATCCTTTTCCCCTTAACAGATGTCTGGAAAGTTCTCAGGACTTCCAGAAGGGAGTCTCCATGGAGAGACTTCTCACTTTACACGGTGATTAGGAACGGATTCCGCTGCGAAGAGCTTATCATTTGGTGGGAGGCGGGGTGCTGGGGGGAAGTTGAGCCCGCAGTTCAATGTAACAGATCCGCAGGCTGGCGGATCAGTTTAGCGTGGGCTCTAAGCCGTGTCCCCATCGGGATCGCCTGGTGAACAGGCAAATCAAGACAGCCATACAGAGAGGGAGAGCTTGGTCCTCCCTGGGGATGAGGGACACGGGCAGATGCAGATTTTATGAGCCCTAAAATGTATACGGTTCGGGGAGCCCTCCTTCATAAAGCAACACAAAAGTATGAAAAAACATTAAGCACAAAAGAGAATCTTTATTTCAAATGAGGAAATAAATCACAGCCAATTACAAATAATAAAAACATTTCAAAAATGTTTTTTTTTTTTTTTTTTTTTTTGCGGTACGCGGGCCTCTCACTGT
Organism: Mesoplodon densirostris; assembly: GCF_025265405.1. Taxonomy (NCBI): domain Eukaryota; kingdom Metazoa; phylum Chordata; class Mammalia; order Artiodactyla; family Ziphiidae; genus Mesoplodon; species Mesoplodon densirostris. The sequence goes on from NC_082664.1 coordinate 151,461,778, forward strand.
TGTGGCCTCTCCCGTTGCAGAGCACAGGCCCCGGACGCACAGGCTCAGCAGCCATGGCTCACGGGCCCAGTTGCTCTGCGGCATGTGGGATCCTCGCGGACCGGTGCACGAACCCGTGTCCCCTGCATCGGCAGGCAGACTCTCAACCACTGCGCCACCAGGGAAGCCCAATGTTTTTGTTTTTAAAAAAAGATAAAAACCCTACAGACATCACAAAATCCATAAAAATTAACATAATTTTAAAAATTCACTGAGCCCTGTGGTGGGCAGCTGGAGTAGGAAGTTGCAGTGTTCTTAATCATTTGAAGTTAATATATCTTGCTTTTGCAAATTTTGCTAAAATACATGACCATGAGAACATACTGTTAGAGCACATGTCTCCCAAGGTCTTAGAAGGGGCCCATGCAAGGGAGGGGCCCTGAAACTTAAGCACCATTAGCCTTATGGGAAAGGCACCTCTGAAGAGGTACACAGAAGATCTGGGAGGGCTTCCTGGAGGAAAGGGCCATTGAGCTAGGTAAGCCTAGGAGACTTTTATTTCCTGTGTAACTGTCAATTTTATTTATTTTTTATTTTTTAATTTAAAAAAATTGCAGTAAAATATACATATCATACAATGTTACCATTTTAACCATTTTTAAGTGTATAGTTTAGTGGCATTGAGTACATTCACATTTTTGTATAGCCATCACCACCATTCATCTCTGGAATTTTTCCATCTTCCTAAACTGAAACTCTTTGCCCATTAAACAATAACTTCTCTCACTCAGGCCTAGGGGACTTTGGCTGGTCAATGAGAGTGAACATTTAAAGTGCAGGGACTAGAGTGAACCAAGGTCCCCGGTGTGTCAGGAGCAAAGGAGAGGGGGCAGGGAGGCTTGGGCAGAGCCAGGCCACAGTGGGCCTTGAAGTCTTGGCTAAAGGGCTGACTTGACCCTAGGGATGATGGAGCTGTAGCACGTTGGTGATTAATGCGGCCCTTTGACATGGCTAGTCCGGCAGTGGGCATCGGACAGGGAGATGGGCCGCAGGGGACCAGGAGGAGGGACCCAGGTCAGAGCACTAGGGCTTATGAAAGAGTGGGAAGGGAAAGTCTGGACAGGGAGGGCTTCAGAAAGCCGAGCCTCCAGAGCTAGGATGTGGCAGAAAGAAACAGGAGGTCCAGGAGAACCCACGCAGCTCTGCTGTCAACCATCGCTCAGAATGTTAACAGGTGTCACTTGAAAGAAAAAGGAAGATGTGGCCAAATAAATCTAGGAAACACTAATTATGAAACAGCTACACTGAAGAATGGATAAAGAAGCTGTGGTACATATATACAATGGAATATTTCTCAGCCATAAAGCGAACGAAATTGGGTCATTTGTAGAGACGTGGATGGACCTAGAGACTGTCATACAGAGTGAAGTAAGTCAGAAAGAGAAAAATAGATACCGTATCTTAACGCATATATGTGGAATCTAGAAAGATGGTAGAGATGATCTTATTTTGCAAAGCAGAAATAGAGACACAGAAGTAGAGGACAAACGTATGGATACCAAGGGGGAAGTGGGGGGTGGGATGAATAGGGAGATTGGGATTGACACATATACACTATTGATACTATGTATAAAATAGATAACTAATGAGGACCTACTGTATAGCACAGGGAACTCTACTCAGTGCTCTATGCTGACCTAAATGGGAAGGAAATCCAAAAAAGAGGGGATACATGTGTACGTATAGCTGATTCACTTTGCTGTACAGCAGAAACTAACACAACAGTATGAAGCACTATACTCCAATAAGAATTAATTAAAAAAGAAAACAGCTACTCTGGATCTCTTGGGACCTCTAACACAGAAATCAACACACTTTTTCAGTAATGGGTTAGACAGTAAATATTTTAGGTTTTGAGGGCCATGTGGTCTGAGGCCACTGCTCCCCTCTGCCACTGCCGTGCAGAAGTAGCCATAAATGTGTAAATGCAGGTGTGGCCATGTTCTAGGAAAACTGCTCTTATGGACACTGAGATCAGAATTACATATCCTTTTCATGTGTCGTGATTTCAGTTTTTTTGTTTCTTCAACTACTTAAAAATGTAGAAACCATTCTGATCTCATGGGCTATGCAAAAACAGAGGAGGGGACCAGATTTGGCCCACGGGCTATAATTAGCTGATGCCACTGTTCCATATCAGGGTGCAGTGGGAACATCCCAGAGGGACCAAGAGATGGGGTGTTTCCCAAATGGACTGAGCAGCACTCAGGGGATCCCTTCCCTGTTCCAACATGTTCCAGAAAATGCCTCATCATCTCCCCTTGACTCCACAAGCAAGAACAGCTGAGGGGCAGGGGAAGAGCTCTGGTTGCAAAGCACAGAGAGGCCACGCAACCTGACCAAGGTCACACAGCCACCAGGAGGCAGAGCCATTACTCAGACTCTGGGGGTGGGGGTCGCCCCTCAGCCTGCTGCTCTCTGCAGCTCACCGTCCCTGCCTCACTGAAGAGGGCCATGACCAAGAAGCAGGCTTGTGTCCAGAACTGACCTAGGGCGTCTGGAACACTGCGGGGTGTTGGGAGGGTGGACCGCCGGTGCAGCAGTTGTGAAGAGGGGGGCATTTTGATAGAGGTGATTTGACACAGCCAAGGTGTGGCGTCCCAGTTTTTACATCTAGTTGTGCATAATAAGCAGCCCATCTCACCCTGTCCCTGCCCCTGCCCCAACCTCTGCCCAGACTCCATCCATCCCTGACCTCCATCACCCTACTAATTTAGCACAGTGCCTGGTTTTTAAAAAAATATTTAGTGATTTGTTTTCCAAGTTTCGTCCAAATGCCCCTGGTCTCAGAGGATCAGCCTCTAAACTGTCAAGTTTCCATAGCCAATCCCTGTCCCCAAACCCTCCCCTCCCCCAAGAGTCTGCAAATGCATTGAAGGAAGAAGGCTGGTGTTCCTTGGTTTCTGGCTTCTGCACAGTGCCCTACAAGCAAGGACGGAATCCGCCAAACCAACCTGCCCGTTTTCCTGGTGAGGACACCAGGCTCGGTGACTTGCTCAAGGTCATTCAGCTTTTCCACAGTAGAGTTGCTCCCATTCTGAAGGACACTCTTCTCCTCTGTTTATGAGGATGGAGGAGGTAGGCAAGGAGCCCTGTGATGGTGACCCCATTCCTGACCAGTGTCGGAACTTGTGGGGAGCCCTGTGGATCCCCGAGGGCCATGGACACCCACAGGGGTGTCGTCTGTCCTCACAAACATCTTTGCATATGCAGATGAGTCTTGCAGCTTGGAGGTGCACAGCCACTGTGGCTGCCTGCCTTGGAGGGACCATTAATTTCAGGGAGATTAATTACCCCCGGGGACAGCCAAGTCAGTCTCCTGCAGTTTGCCTCTGTTGGTCTGGGTCATTGTGGGGGAACAGGCTTGTGTCGCTCTCCTGAGCCCCTTGTACCAGCAAGTACAGCCAGTGGAGTGCAGCCCTCAGCCCTCTGATCCAGCTTTGGGTGGAAGGAATGCTCCTTGGATAATTCAGTCATTGTGGTTGGCCCCTTGTCAGAGGACACCAGGTAATTTGCTGTGTGGTTGGCTGTGTTTTGGGGAAGCCAGCACTGAGAGCCAGGCAGGTGTGCAGGCTGAAGTCTGGGAGCATCTTTACTCCTGCTGTCGTCTTGGGGGACTCACGCCTATGGAGGGACCATCAAAACAAAAATCAAAGCAACAGCAAATATTTTCATCACGTGTTTACTCTCTGTTGGACACTCTGCTTAGCACTTTTGACATACATTTTCCTTTATTCTTTTCAGAGATCCAGTGAGACTCATTGGGATATTACTATCCCCATTTTAAAGATAAGGAGACTGAGACTTGAAGAAGTTACATCACTTGTCCAGTGTCACATGGCTGGTGTGCCAGGTGGCCAGAATCTGAGCCTGGACATCTTGTCTCAGGACCTGAACTTTTAACCACTTCACTCCCCTCCTAAGAAGGGGACTGGTTTCTGTTTTCACATGAGAAAGGGCTTTGAGATGTTAACTATGGTGGTGAGAAATAACAGCAAAAATGGCTCCATGTACCTGAGTCAGCCTGACTGTTTTTGAAAAGACACTCCCTGCTGAGGCTCTCCAGGAGGTGGAGGGTTTTCTTTGGGAGGATGAAGGGCACGAAGAACCATGCATTTCCTGGGAGTCCTGTGCCCAAGGTTGTGGCTGAGGCCTGAAAGGGCAGCCTGAGCAGAGCTGTTGAATCACATGTACTGCTCATCCGTGTCGTGCAAATCAATTTCGTTATGAGGAGAAAAAAGGTTGATTCTCTCCATTTAAAAGAAAACTCTGGGGATTCCCTGGTGGCGCAGTGGTTGAGAGTCCGCCTGCCGATGCAGGGGACACTGTTTCGTGCCCCGGTCAGGGAAGATCCCACATGCCGTGTAGCGGCTGGGCCTGTGAGCCATGGTCACTGAGCCTGGGCATCCGGAGCCTGTGCTCTGCAACAGGAGAGGCCACAGCAGTGAGAAGCCCGCGTACCGCAAAAAAAAAAAAAAAAAAAAAAAAAAAAAAAAAAAAGAAAAGAAAAGAAAAGAAAAGAAAAATCTGTTGAAGGCTCTTTGCAGTGTTGAAAAGATAAATAATTACATAAGGGCACAAATGAAATTGCTGTCAAATTAGAAAGGTAGGTTCAATTTCCTAAACATCTCTTTGGCCGCTGGTCTGATGTAAGACATTTGGATCACTACAAATGAATGAGACTTTGTAAATGAGTCCTCCGTGCTTCAGAAAAAGAAGGGAAATTCACAAAAGCCAAGGGTTTTCCCCTTTTCGCTGGCTGCCTTGCCCACACTAGGCTGGTCCTCACCGCCACTACCCTCGTTCACAACCCTCATCATCTCTCTGCTTGTTGATTGCAAGTCTCCAGGTGTTCAGTGTCCCAGGCAGACCCCACCCCATTCCTAGGGCGTGGCTCTCCCCATGCCCACCCCAAGTACTTCCCTCCAAACATAGGAACTTACTACTCAGAGTCATTGTGGATCCCCACGCCCCAATGGCCCCAGAAGCACCACACTATCCGGGTGCCCAGACTGGAACATAGTCTCATGAACCTGTTTAGCTTGGTAACCAAAGCAATCCCATGGTTATTGCTTTAATATCACCATTAATGGAAACGCATTTCCAAAATATAAACTGTGCACAGGTATCAGCTATTGCTGTTCTCAGCGTGCACAGACCTTTCCCTGGTCGCAAGATGGAAAATGTTTTTATGAAGTTAATGGGCTTTTCTCTTTCTCCTTCACCCGGTTCATCCTGGGCAACGATTTGCTGGAGAGGAGATTAGAATGCTACAGGCAGCATGCAGAAAGAAAGGTCACACTCATATCCAGTTCCTGACACAATCAAAAATACAATTATGCAGCAGAATAATAGCCTTGCAAGCCAGGCTATTTTCCTGAGAAGAAATTTTCCAAACTCCCTTATTTCCTTCTTTATTTAGCAAATCACAAGCCAACTTAGAGTAGTTGGCTCATAAATTTTCCCGTGGTTTAGAGCCTTGTCTATGTTCTTAATGAAATATTAGCTGCATTCAAGAAGGCAAATTAGACTCAGGGGAAGTAAAATTTAGATAAAAAAAAGAAGAAGGAAGGACAAAAAATGGCAGGGGGGGATGGTGAAAGAGAGATTGAAGGTGGTGAGATGTGTCCCCCAACTTCTCCACACTTGGACTTGGCAGGGCAAGGTGCATTAGAGAAGTTGAAGGATCACTGAGGACTGAGGGTCCTTGCCCCTTGGGGACGGTGAGACAGACACGGAGAAGCAGTGGTCAGATGCCAGAGCAGAATTAAACTCGATATCAATAACAGGAAGGCGGGCTTCCCTGGTGGCGCAGTGGTTGAGAGTCTGCCTGCCGATGTAGGGGACACGGGTTCATGCCCAGGTCCGGGAGGATCCCACATGCCGTGGAGCTGGTGGGCCCGTGAACCGTGGCCGCTGAGCCTGCGCATCCGGAGCCTGTGCTCCACAACGGGAGAGGCCACAACAGTGAGAGGCCCGTGTACCGCAAAACAAAAAACAAACAAACAAACAAAAAAACAGGAAGGCAACCAGAAAATCTCTAAATGTTTCGAAATTAAGCAACACACTTCTAAAAAACGTATAGGTCCAAGAAGAAATCGCAATGTAAATTAGAAAATATTTTGAGCTTGTGGGTTACACCTAAACCACTACTTATGGGAAAATGGATAGCTCTAAATGCACAGGTTGGAAAGGGAAGAAAGGTCCAACTTCAGTGATGTATGTTTCCAACTGAAGAAGGTGGAAAACAAACGGCAAAATCAAAGGTCGTAAAGTAAGGGTAGAAATCAATTAGATAGATAGCAAACATACAGCAAAGCCAAGGGTTAGCTTTTATAAAAGATTAATAAAATTGGGACTTCCCTGGTGGTGCACTGGTTAAGAATCTGCCTGCCAATGCAGGGGACACGGGTTCGAGCCCTGGTCTGGGAAGATCCCACATGCCGTGGAGGAACTAAGCCTGTGCGCCACAACTACTGAGCCTGCGAGCCACAACTACTGAAGCCCGTGCACCTAGAGCCCATGCTCCACAACAAGAGAAGCTGCTGCAATGAGAAGCTCACGCAACGCAACAAAAAACGGCCTCTGCTTGCCACAACTAGAGAAAGCCCACACACAGCAACAAAGATCCAACGCAGCCAAAAAAATTAAATAAATTTTTTTAAAAAAATTAATCAAATTGATAAACTGGTAAAGAAAATGCTAATTACTGATATCAGGAATTAAAGGGCAGCATTACAATAGATTCTACATATACTAGAAAATAGTGAGATGGGACTTCCTTGGTGATCCGGTGGTTAGGACTCTGCACTTCCACTGCAGGGGCCGCGGGTTCGATCCCTGGTTGGGGAACTAAGATCGTGCATGCTCCACAGCACAGCCAAACAATAATAATAAATAAATAAATAAAAATTTAAAAGAGCAAAGAAAATTGTAAGAGAGTGGTATAAACAAACAACTTGCAGTGAATGTGACAATCTGGATGAAATGGATACATTTCTTTAAAAACACAGCTTAGCAAATGTAGTGGTTCGAGTGAGGTGGCCTTGAAGTTTGGCTTTCTCAAGCTCCCTTGCTTTCTCTGTGGCCTCTGAGACAACACCGAGGCTCAGCACCCCATCCCAGAGACTGAAGTGAGCTGCACGGCCATCAGGCTGGATGGTGAAAAGAAGAGGGCTCAGAGACTCTACAGCCAGGGAGAGCTGGTGAGAAGCCATGTCAACCAAAGAACCAAAACACCACTGCCAAGTTACAGCAGCCGACAGCATGAGCAAAGAAGAGTGAGATGGGACCTAGCCCCAGTGAACAGGGGACGAGGGCAGCCACCACACCCAGTGCCACAGGACACATAATCCACACACTCCACTTCCCTGGAGCCCAGACACCATCTTAGAGAAGGATGAACTTAGAGAAGACTCTTGGAAGGCCCTACCTTTTTTTTCCCTGAAAAGCCCAACTGTTGCCTTAAGGTGCTGCATACAATCATCAGATCAGACAAAATTTAAACTGTGTTTGACACTTGGAAAAAGATTACTTCAATAATAGGCAAAAAAGAAAGACCATTCCATATCATAGAGATGGCAATTCATTACTAATTAATTTATGAATTCAGCACAATTCCAATCAACATCCCAACAAAATGATTCTAACATATTTGAGGAGCCAAGGTACTCTTGAATAAAATTAGAAAGTGGAGGACATGGACTAGCATATATCAAGATGTACTATAAAGTCATTGTAATATAGTTTCAGACAGCATCGTACTGGCACAGGGAGAGACAGTAAACAAAAATAGATAGCAAGCCCAGAAGTGGACTCCTGTGTACATGTAAACTTGAGGTTGCATTACAAATCACTGGGGAAAGGACTGACTAGTCAATAGATGGGGATGAGATGATTGTCTATCCATATGGGGAGACATAACTGTACACCTCCATGTCAGATAACATGAAAATCAATTTCAGATGGATGGTAGACCTAAGTAAGAAAAACAGAATGTCAAAATTCTAGAAAATATATATAGGAGAATACATCGAAGATATCAGGATAGGAAAGGATTTAAGAAGTCACAGAAAGCATAAATTATAAAGGAAAAGATGAATGAGACTGACTATATTAAACTTTAAAACAATTTGAACAAGTATAAATAGATTCTATGAACAAAGTTAAAAGACAAGCCACAGACTGGGGGGAAATTTTGCAAAGCACAGGACCAATGAAGAAATATCTAAAATGAAGAAACAGGGACTTCCCTGGCTGTCCAGTGGTTAAAACTCTGTGCTTCCAATGCAGGGGGCATAGGTTCAATCCCTGGTTGGGGAACTAGGATCCTTCATGCCATGCGGCACAGCCATAAATGAATGAAAGAATGAATAAATAAATAAATAATAAATAAAATATAATGAAGAAACAAACAAGAAAAAGAAAAGTATACCTAGGAATAAACCTACCTAAGGAGACAAAAGACCTGTATGCAGAAAACTATGATACTGATGAAAGAAGTTAAAGATGATACAAATAGATGGAGAGACATAGAATGTTCTTCGGTTGGAAGAATCAACATTGTGAAAATGACTATACTACCCAAAGCAATCTACAGATTCAATGCAATCCTTATCAAACTACCAATGGCATTTTTCACAGAACTAGAACAAAAAATTTCACAATGTGTATGGAAACACAGAAGGCCCCGAATAGCCAAAGCAATCTTGAGAAAGAAAAACAGAGCTGGAGGAATCAGGTTCCCTGACTTCAGACTATACTACAAAGCTACAGTAATCAAGACAGTATGGTACTGGCACAAAAACAGAAATATAGATCAATGGAACAGGATAGAAAGCCCAGAGATAAACCCACGCACATAGGGTCACCTTATCTTTGATAAAGGAGGCAAGAGTATACAATGGAGAAAAGACAGCCTCTTCAATAAATGGTGCTGGGAAAACTGGACAGCTACATGTAAAAGAATGAAATTGGAACACTCCTTAACACCATACACAGAAAAAAACTCAAAATGGATTAAAGACCTAAATGTAAGGCCACACACTATAAAATTCTTAGAGGGGGCTTCCCTGGTGGTGCAGTGGTTGAGAGTCCGCCTGCTGATGCAGGGGACACGGGTTCGTGCCCCAGTCTGGAAAGATCCCACATGCCGCGGAGCGGCTGGGCCCGTGAGCCATGGCTGCTGAGCCTATGCGTCCAGAGCCTGTGCTCCGCAACGGGAGAGGCCATAACAGTGAGAGGCGCGTATACTGAAAAAAAAACAAAAACAAAAAACTCTTAGAGGAAAACATAGGCAGAACACTCTATGACATACATCACAGCAAGATCCTTTTTGACCCACCTCCTAGAGAAATGGAAATAAAAACAAAAATAAACAAATGGGACCTAATGAAACTTAAAAGCTTTTGTGCAGCAAAGGAAACCATAAACAAGACAAAAAGACAACCCTCAGAATGGGAGAAAATATTTGCAAATGAAGCAACTGACAAAGGATTAATCTCCAAAATATACAAGCAGCTCACGCAGCTCAATATCAAAAAAACAAACAACCCAATACAAAAATAGGCAGAAGACCTAAATAGACATTTCCCCAAAGAACATACACAGAGAGCCAACAAACACATGAAAGAATGCTCAACATCACTAATCATTAGAGAAATGCAAATCAAAACTACAATGAGGTATCACCTCACACCGGTCAGAATGGCCATCATCAAAAAATCTACAAACAATAAATGCTGGAGAGGGTGTAGAGAAAAGGGAACCCTCTTGCACTGTTGGTGGGTATGTAAATTGATACAGCCACTATGGAGAACAGTATGGAGGTTCCTTAAAAAACTAAAAATAGGACTACCATACAACCCAGCAATTCCACTACTGGGCATATACCCTGAGAAAACCATAATTCAAAAAGAGTCATGTACCACAGTGTTCATTGCAGCTCTATTTACAATAGCCAGGACATGGAAGCAACCTTAGTGTCCATTGACAGACGAATGGATAGAGAAGGTGTGGCACATATATACAATGAAATATTACTCAGCCATAAAAAGAAATGAACCTGAGTTATTTGTAGTGAGGTGGATGGACCTAGGGTCTGTCATACAGAGTGAAGTAAGTCAGAAAGAGAAAAACAAATACCGTATGCTAACACATATATATGGAATCTAAAAAAAAAAAAAAAAGTTCATGAAGAACATAGGGGCAGGACAGGAATAAAGACGCAGATGTAGAGAATGGACTTGAGGACATGGGGAGGGGGAAGGGTAGGCTGGGACAAAGTGAGAGAGTGGCATGGACATATATACACTACCAAATGTAAAATAGATAGCTAGTGGGAAGCAGCCGCATAGCACAGGGAGATCAGCTCGGTGCTTTGTGACCACCTAGAGTGGTGGGATGGGGGGGTGGGAGGGAGAGGCAACAGGGAGGAGATATGGGTATATATGTATATGTATAGCTAATTCACTTGGTTATAAAGCAGAAACTAACACACCATTGTAAAGCAATTATACTCCAATAAAGATGTTAAAAAAAAAAAGAGAAAGAAAAGTAACCCATCAATTCAAAAAGAGAAAAACGAATTGCCCAATAAAGTTATGAAAATATACTCAACATCATTAGAAATCAGGGGAATGCAAATTCAATCCACAATGAGATACCATTCACACCCACCGGAATGGCGGTAGTTCAAGTCTAACAATACCAAGTCTTGCCAAGGATGTGAAGCAGGAGCTTCTAAGGACTGCTGGAGAAAGTGGATTGCAACAACCACTTTGGAGAAAAAATTCACAATATGCAATAAAGTTAGAGAAAGGCTTATTATAGGACTCAGGAATTCCAGTCCAGTTAACACACCATAGAAAAAACCCGGCCCAAGTGTATATGCATAAGAACGTTCATGAAACATTGTTTTCATTATTAAAATTTTGAAATCATATAAATGTTCATTATTTGGAGAAGAAATGAACAAATCTTGGTCCAACCACAGAATTCTACGCAGCAGAGAAAAAGGTATGACCTAGCATGTATTTTTAGCATGGGAAAAATTCCCAAAAGTCATCACGTTGAATGAAAAAGCAAGTAGCAGGGTGATGCAGACTTCATAACAGCCTGCATTTAAAGTTTTAAAAACACAGGAAATAGTACTCAATGTTGTGTATGAATGCATGCTTATATAGTAAAAATATAAAAATATGCATAGGAATGATTCACAACAACTTCAGGATAGTATTCATGTCTATAAAGGAAAATGGTATGTGGACTCTAGTTAGAATAAATAGTTTGTTTCCACTACATCTGAGGTGTTTTATTTGTTTTGAAAAAGGAGACAAGGCAAAACATAAATATGGTTAAAACTGGATAGTAAATATATAGATATTCTCCATATTCTCTCTAACTTTCTGCATGTTTAGCTCTTTCAAATAAAATACTGGCAAAAAAAATGGTAATAGATACTATTGAGAAAAAAGGTAATGAGAAAACAATTCATTGGAAAGCAAGAGAAAAGCGTAGAATTGATCTATAACATCAATAATTTTTTAAACATCTTTATTGGAGTATAATTGCTTTGCAATGGTGTGTTAGTTTCTGCTGTATAACAAAGATATACATATACATACATCACCATATCTCCTCCCTCTGCATCTCCCTCCCTCCCACCCTCCCTATCCCACCACTCTAGGTGGTCACAAAGCACCGAGCTGATCACCCTGTGCTACTATGCAGCTGCTTCCCACTAGCTACCTATTTTACATTTGGTAGTGTATATATGTCCATGCCACTCTCTCACTTCGTCCCAGCTTATCCTGCCCCCTCCCTGTGTCCTCAAGTCCATTCTCTACGTCTGCGTCTTTATTCCTGTCCTGCCCCTAGGTTCTTCAGAACCTTTTTTTTTTTTTTTAGATTCCATATATATGTGTTAGCATGCGGTATTTGTTTTTCTCTCTCTGACTTACTTCACTCTGTATGACAGTCTCTAGGTCCATCCACCTTGATATAAATAACTCAGTTTCGTTTCTTTTTATGGCTGAGTAATATTCCATTGTATATATGTGCCACATCTTCTTTATCCATTCATCTGTCAATGGACACTTAGGTTGTTTCCATGTCCTGGCTATTGTAAATAGAGCTGCAGTGAACACTGTGGTACATGTCTCTTTTTGAATTATGGTTTTCTCAGGGTACATGCCCAGTAGTGGGATTGCTGGGTTGTATGGTAGTCCTATTTTTAGTTTTTTAAGGAACCTCCATACTGTTCTCCATAGTGGCTGTGTCAATTTACATTCCCACCAACAGTGCAAGAGGGTTCCCTTTTCTCTACACCCTCTCCAGCATTTATTGTTTGTAGGTTTTTTGATGATGGCCATTCTGACCGGTGTGAGGTGATACCTCATTGTAGTTTTGATTTGCATTTCTCTAATGATTAGTGAACATCAATAATTTTAAAATCCCATCAGAATGGAGAAACTTTGGAAAGTCTGATCAAGAGTAAGCACAAGTGAATACTATATGCAGAGAGAAATAAGCAAATAACAATGGCCAAGAATGACCCAAAAAAGTAATAAGAGAATACCATATACGATTTTATGTCACTAAAGTTGAATATTTACATAATATAGACAATTTCCTCCTCCAAAAACTTGTTTAGCAAATTGCTATAAGAAGAGGTAGAAAATCTAAATACACTGGCATCCATTAAAAAATCAAACTGTTGTTCATCATCCATTTCCAAAAAAGACCCCAGGCACAGGCTGAGTTTTAAAAACTACTAAGGAACAGATAATTCCTCTTCCTAAACTATTAGAGAGACAGAATTATATAGAAATCTTACTCTTGTGCTTAGAAATTAGCACAACCTTGATACAAAAATCTAACAGAATAGCACACCAAAAAATCAATAGATCCATTTTACTTAGTAACGGTTGTAATAACCCTAAATAAAACATTAACGTTTGAATCCTGCAGTGTTTTAAAAATAGTATACAGAGTAGAATTTATTCCAGGATATAAATTTGGTTCAACATTAAGATATTTTTTCATAGACAGTGAAAAACTCCACGCTCATCTCAAAAGATCCTGAAAATCATTAGAATACTAGAATCAATAAGAACAGCTAGCATTTGTTAAGCATTTACTATGTGCTGAGAATTTCCCATGTTTTATGTAATTCTCATAACAATCCTATGAGGCTGGTGTCATTATCATCCCCTTTTTTCTATATAAGAGAACTAAAACTTAGGGAATTTAAGTACTTTGTCCAAGTTAGGAATAAAACTTTCTTAACTTGGTGGAAGTTATTTACCAGAAACTAATAGCCAACACCATAATCATTGAAATAGGATTCCAACCCCTTGCTTGGATCTCCACCAGCCCTCATCTCTGGCAGTCTTGTCTAAATTTCCTAGATGTTTCTTTTTAGAGCTATGTTACTATGCAGTCCACAGAGGCCCTGCTTATAACCGGCACAGACGAAAAACGCAAGATGAATTTTTTTCCCCTCATGTCCTGGCACTAGAGCCTACCTTCTGCCATTGGAAGGAATTCAAGGAAATCAAGAGATTTTTGTTGGAGATCATGGATAGTGTCAAGTCACTACACTCCCCAGCAACCAGCATTCAAGAGTGCTGGTCCCATAAAGGGATCCTTGATCACATCATTTGCCCTCTCTGAGCCTCGGTCTCAAAATAATGGCACTGAATTGGATGCTGTCCAAGGTCATCACTTCTGATTCTATATTGAAAGACTAATTATCCAAAACATGGCACTCAAGTTACTTTTGAAAATTGCAGCAAAGGAATTTGCTTCAGCTTCTTGGCCCCCCTGCTGCTAGATAACACTTGTAAAATTTGTAAGAAGGAAATGTGAACATCTCAATTCATGGCTGGAAATGAATTATGTTCCTTAGAAAAGAAACATCTCTTCCCAGTTTGCAAAACTTTGGGCTCTTGTCAATTTACCCTTCAAACCCAGGAAAGCAATTTGTGGAGCTCTGCAGAGGGGATTTGCATTAATTTGGGGGAAACACTATCAACAGAAAGTGTTCCCCTTTGCCATATGTTTAACACGAGGAGAGACAGAAAACATATGTTCCATGCATTTTCATGGAGCCCCAGCCCTAGCAAACAGGAAGACAGTCTTCAAAGTTTTCTAACGCAAGATGAGATAAGGACAGACATTTAAAAATGTCATGTTGGTTCTGTGCAGCAGGATATTCAAAGGGATGGAAATTTAAAATTTCTTTCTGGGAAATAAACTGCTGATGAGCAGACCTAGAGAGATGCGGGGGGAGGCGGGCATATTTGCATGAGGAGCCTGGGAGCCTCGTGAATGGAAACTGATTGAGACTCTACCCCTTTGTCCCCGAGATTCAAGTTCCAGAAATCTGCTTCAGTAGCTCACGATTTGCCTAAACAATATCCAGAGCGAGAAAGAGCAACGAAGCCTCTGAAATAAAATCATCGTGAGGATAAAAGCATTAGGCTTGGAATTGGTGTCTCTTGAGAGAGGAATGGTTTGAATCCCTGAGGCTGTGGATCCTGGGATCGGTCACAGTCCAGCCATCCTGGAGGCTGACTAGAGTCCCAGGAATGTGGCTCATACATGGGAGTGAATCTAAGGAGCTGTGACGTGGGGTCTCTTGACAGCACACTTTGGAAGGCTGGAACAACCCACACCTGGAAGAACCACCTACGCTATAAAGTAAGCTTCCTTGTTGTCCACCAGCTTCCCAAGGTGATGTGGCATCCTTTGGCCTCAAGGGGGCACTCCACCTGGAAGGCATGAGCAAACTGGCCCTTTGGTCATAAATAAGCACATTGGGGACTTCTTAGTCCCAGGGAACATATTCAAAGTTGGTGACTTTGGAGCTTGAGCTGTTCAGTAGAAGTATTAACAAGAAATGTGTTCCTGTTGTTTTGTAATCCCAAATGGGCAAAGAGGAACACAGATGTATAAGAGAAGAGGAAGCCTAGTGGTGGCCACCAGGCTGTCCCCAGTTCTCAGAACAAGGAAGGGTGCCTCCCCAGTCCAGGGAAGCTCCAGGGAGGCCATGATGCACTGGAGGACTTTAGGCAGCTTCATGGACTTGGCCTTGGTCTGGTTGCTGGACCCCAGCCCAACTTGGGCTAAGCAGCGGCTCTTGACAAACCTCTCACGGAGATTGTTTAATTTTGTTTTCCAATACTGCATATTTTTAGTCCATTTTGACCATTTACATTCTAGAAAACATCCATATCACTGAATTTTTCAAATGTATTGGTGGAGTTTTACACAGCACTGCCTCTTTATGTTTTTAATCTCCTTAGTGTCTATGGTTGTAGCCTCTTTCTCATTCCTAAAGGTGTATATTTGCCTTTTCTCTTTTTTTCTAGATTAACCTTGCCAGAGGTTTGCCCAGGTTCAAACTATACAAAGACCTTTCTCTATGGTTTATTTTTAATTCTATTGGTGCTCTGTTTTGTCAATTGTTAATTTCTGCTTTTAATTTTACTAACTTCATCTTCCAGATATCTTTGATGCTGTTTTTTTAACTGTCTCAATTGATTTCTTCTTTCTCTTTGTTTAATTCTTTTTGTTTAATCATGAAAGCTATGATTTTGGTCCTGAGTGTAGCAAACAGCTGTCACTCACCTCACCCCCTAACTTCTAATATGTAGTATTCTCATTAGAGTGATTTTCTAAATATTCTGTAATTGCAGCTTAATTTTCTCATTAACTCAATAATTATTTTTTAACGTTATTTAAATCAAATAGCTTGTTGGTTTGTTAGTTTGTTTAATTCTTTGTGGTTGGAAAATACAGCCTGTAAAAATTCTACTTTTTAAAATACCTGGGTGTTTTCATTGTAAATTGACACTAAATCAATTTTTGTAAATGTTCCATAAACATTTGAAAATAATGTATATTCCCTACAGGCAATAAAAATGTCTCTTCAGCTTACCAATTATATTATTCAATTCTTTTTTGTCATTCTCCTAGTTTTATCTTTAAATATTCAAACACATATCTTAACCTACACCAGTCTATCAATATTAAAATAGAACTGGCATTAAATTATTGAATTAATTAAAATTATTAAAATATTTCCATTACCCAAATAATATTAAAATTTTATTATATTCTGATTTCCTTCCCCCTTCCCTCCACTAATTTTTATTGAAATAATGTGGAATTTTAGATACAGATTATTTTTATAAAGTCTTTATGTTATGTAACTTTTATTTTTAAAATTCTTTTCTTAACATTTACATTGTTTTATACCTATATTTATTATAATTATTTACACTATAGATTATTTTATTGGCTTTATTATTCTCTGCATGTTTTCCTCTCCCTTGAATCTTTCACTTTGATTTGTTTATTGGTATGAATAAATTTATTCATTTATATCCATATTCATTTATTGAAAGGGGTACCTCTTCAAGCAAGTTTTTTTTTGGCTGGAAGGATGGAGGACTTGTATGCATGAGATGGGTACTTCAAATCCATTAATACCTGAAAATGTCTTTCTGTTGCTTTCACAGCTGAATAGCATTATTTTATACAGAATTCTTTGTTTTTACTCTTCCCCCTCAAAACCCTAAAGATATCGCTCCCTGTCCTCAGGTAGTTAGTGTTATAGAGGAGGATCTGATGCCAGTCTATTGATATTACTTCTTTACGCTCTGTGAATAGCCTACTTTTCTCTCTCTCTTTATATCCTCATAGCTTTTTTCTTCCCCACTATCTTTGAAAGTCAGAGGTCACCAAGAAAAATGTAGGTGTAAGTCTCTTTCCATTAAAAATCCATTATATTCAATTAGTCCTTTTAAGCTACACACGTAAGGCTTTCTTCAGCTGAGGCAACTTTTCTTCTATTATAATTTCTTCTTTTCTTTTCTCTCCTCCTGAAATTCCTATTCCAAGTATAATTTAGCTCCTAGGTATGCCATGATACTTATTGTTTGAGCAATCCTATTCATTTCTGTTTTCCTTTACTTCTGAGTTCTTTCCTGTTTCCTGTAAGTTTGAAAATGTCTGAGGCAAATGACAGGAGCAGGTCATGGACAGGATATGACATGCTCTTGCCAGAGGCCTGAGAAGTCACAGGCCAGATGTGGAGGGTAGCTGTGTAGTCATCATCTACTTTTCAGTAGAAAGCACAAGCAGCAGTCAGCACGGGGAGGATACCAGAAGGATGTTCTGAACTGTGGGGAAGGGCAGAGAGACCTGCAGGCCAGACTGAGACCAAGAGAGTCTGGTGACTCAACTCCACATCCCCATATGCACACTGAACCCAGGAACCAAGCAGGTGACTTGGGAACACGGTCTGCGGACAAACAGAGGGGAGTCTGAAAGCAAGCTTATCAAAGGAGGTAAAAAAATCAGAGAGCAAGGGGCTTCCCTGCTGGCGCAGTGGTTGAGAATCTGCCTGCTAATGCAGGGGACATGGGTTCGAGCCCTGGTCTGGGAGGATCCCACATGCTGCGGAGCAACTGGGCCCGTGAGCCACAACTACTGAGCCTGCGTGTCTGGAGCCTGTGCTCCGCAACGGGAGAGGTGGTGATAGTGAGAGGCCCGCGCACCGTGATGAAGAGTGGCCCCCGCTTGCCACAACAAGAGAAAGCCCTTGCACAGAAACGAAGACCCAACACAGCAAAAATAAATAAATTAATTAATAAACTCCTACCCCCAACATTTAAAAAAATAAACCCAGAGAGCAGGCTCTGAGCAGACCAAGAGTAATGTAAAGCTTTCCAAGTGTGTTTTGTCCCTGCGCTCATGGGAGAATGGGAAAGATCAGGGCCAGAAAAGGACCATTCTTGCATTTGATCCACATGCCAACCCCATGAGATAGGCATAATTAGCCCTATTTATAGGCAAGGAGATTGAGTCTTAATGAGGAAAACTTTTTCAAGATCTTCCACTAGTGAACAGTGAAGTCAGAATTCGAACCCACATCCATGTGTCCAGAGTCTGAGTTTTCCTATGGTGTCACATTGCCTTATATAGCATTGTATATATGTATATACACTATAACAATGTAGCATTATCTTTTTTTTTTAAGCTGCTCCTCATAACCAGTAGAAAGCTAGTGCCCTTCCTGGCATTATTCAGCAAACTGCCTTCCAGAAATGAAGATGATTTTTTTCAGGTGTTTTCTATTTGAGAGTGATTCTATAAGGAACAGAAGTTCACTAAGTTTACCACAAATAATGGATCTTTTGGGCTTCCCTGGTGGTGCAGTGGTTGAGAGTCCGCCTGCCGATGCAGGGGACACGGGTTCATGCCCAGGTCCGGGAGGATCCCACATGCCATGGAGCGGCTGGGCCCGTGAGCCATGGCCGCTGAGCCTGCGCGTCCGGAGCCTGTGCTCCGCAACGGGAGAGGCCACAGCAGTGAGAGGCCCGCGTACCACAAAAAAAAAAAAAAAAAAAAAAATATATATATATATATATATATATATATATAATGGATCTTTTAGTATAAGGACGAGAACAGCCTTGCCCCTGTTCTCCTCTCATTGCCTCTCATGGTGTCTACTGATGTGCTTGCTCTGGCTTCTCCTGTTGCTGTGACTGCCATGCCTGATGGATCAGCAAGCTGGGAAGGGCAGGATCTACAGCTCCCACTACACCAGGTTCCATGCCTCAGTTCTTGATGCTACAGCCTCAGCAAGACCACTGATGAAGCTCTCCATATCTTTTTTTTTTTTAACTTTTATTTATTTTTGGCTGCATTGGGTCTTCATTGCTGTGCATGGGCTTTCTCTAGTTGCAGCAAGCAGGGGCTACTCTTCATTTCAGTGTGCAGGCTTCTCGTCGCGGTGGCTTCTCTTGTTGCGGAGCACGGGCTCTAGGCACATGGGCTTCGGTAGCTGTGGCTCATGGGCTCTAGAGCGCAGGCTTAGTAGTTGTGGCGCACGGGCTTAGTTGCTCCGTGGCATGTGGGATCTTCCCGGACCAGGGCTCGAACCCTTTTCCCCTGCATTGGCAGACAGATTCTCAACCACTGTGCCACCAGGGAAGTCCTCTCCATATCTTTGTGCAATTTCTTTCCCCTCTCTTTCCCCAACTATATGGCTGCCTTTGTCTGACTTGCATCAGTGCCCAAAGCTGGTGTGCTCTTGTTCCACCTTCATTTTGGTTTTCAGTTCCCTTTTAAGGTGCGTTTTTCTGACAGCCTGCCAGTGAGTCACTCCTCCTCCAGTAAGTAGACATCATGTTCTTGTGTACCTTTGATTGATTTGTTTCTATTTCTCCAAACCTGGGGAAATAGAGCATGTCTTTTATAGATAGAATATAAGAATCAAAAGGATTGTGAACAGAAATGCCTTTATCTTAAACCTCTACAGTGACTTCCTGTTGCCTATGTAATAAATGACCACAAGCTTAGCGGCTTAAAACAACAGAACTATATTCTGTTACAGTTCTGGAGGTCAGAATGAGTCTTAAGGGGCTAAAATCAAGGTGTCAGCTGGGCTGGTTCCTATGGAAGGCTCCAGGGGAGAATTCATTCCTTGCCTCTTTCACTTAGAGAGGCTTCCAGAATTCCTTGGCTTCTGGCGTCATCACTCTAGTCTCTGCTTCTGTGGTCACACTCCCTCCTCCACTGTAGCCAAAAATCTCCCTCTGTAATTACTCTTCTAGGACACTTGTGTTTACATTTAGGACTCAGCCAGAGAACCCAAGATAATCTCACCATCTTAAGATCTTTAAATTAATGACATCTGCAAAGTTCCTTTTGCCATATAAGATAACATTCGCAGATTCCAGAGATTCAGTTGTGGACTTCTTGAGGAGGTATTATTCAGTCTACTGAAGTCCACTCTCTGGCTTCCAAAGATTCATCTCTATCCTATATATATTCACCCCATTCTGACATCCCCCAAATTCTCAACCCATTATAGCATCAACCCGAAGTCCAAAATTATCAATTCCAAATCTAAATTATCTAAATTAAGTATGGGTAAAACTCTGCCTATGATCCACCCTGGGGCAAAATTCCATCTGTGGAACTAGAAGTCAAGTTATCTGCTCCAAAAATACAGTGGTGAGACAGGCATAGGATAACAGTTACACATATTCCCATTCTAAAGGAGGAAAAAAAATGGAAGGAAGAAAGGAGTCACCAGTCCCAAGCAATTTCAAAATCCAACTGGGAAAACTTCATTAGTTTTCAAGGTCTGGGGAATAATCTGTGACTCAAGGATCCACACAGCTCTGCACTCTGAACCAGAGCTCTTCTTCTCAGAGTCATTATTCTATTGTCCTGAAGGGTAGAACACTTTGTAGCTGACTGGTTTTATCATCATGTTCCTGCCTGTAGAAATTATAGAGTCCAATAGCCTTCCTTCGTTTTATCTTGTCTCTGTCTCTTTCGGTTCCAGCCAGCAGCATTTCTAATGTAACATTCTCAAAACCTTTGTATATTACCCATGCATGTCCCAGGGATTCACTCCATTAGCTAAGAGAGTCCTCCAAAGATCTTTTCTGGATAATCTCATTTCTATTCCTGGTTTCTGCTGAGATGGCCGAGTGGCACATCTAATCTCTTCGGCACTAGCAAAAGGTTGTCCAGTCCCACCCTTGGCCTTCTGTTCAGAACACGCTTTCCTGATAATGAATCTCCAAATTTTAGCATCTTGTGCAATCTGGGTAGGGTAAGAGTCCTTGATGTAAACTTCTAGGCATTTCGAGTTCTTTGCACGCGTGGGTGAAGCAGCTGCAGTAGCCCAAGGGCAGTCTTCTAAAAAAACAGTAGGTGTGAGCTGCTAGGATCAAAACATACAGAGGCTGGGGGGTGTGCACACCAAATAGTTAAGGGAGTACGAGATCTAAGTGAGACCAACAGCATCAGCATCATATTATAAAAGTGATACAGCAGAACAGGTATGACGGCTTATGGAAGTATGATACAATGATGATGCATTCTCTTGGCAGAAATATTCTCTTTTCTTTTATATGAAACGGTGCTGCTTCATACAGCCTCCTTGCTCTGGAATGTTTCTTAGAGGTTAGGGATGTTTACATATTGGAAGATAACAAGTTCTCACCACAGTATTCCATGAATCCCATCCCCTCCATACATCCTTCCAGCCCTGGTAGTGGTTATGGTCTTAATCACCTCTTAGCACATACTCATCATTTCTCTCTGGCAAGCCTGTTAATTGCTCTGATGGAGGCGTGGAGCCACCAAGCACAGTCCCATAGGTCAACGTAATTGGTGTCGGGTTATGACACTGGACATCTTCTGTGTCCTGAGCAAATGTCACCCACTTAACCCAACTGTCATGTGGGGAAGTGATTCTGACAGGTCACGTTTCATAATGGCTCCACTACTATTTATAGAACCAGTGGATGATTGCACGTGATCAGCTCCAACCTTTGTTACCTGATTGAATTCACAATGTCGATACAGCCCGTTGTTTCTCCCCACAGTAATAAGTGACATGCTTTTTCAGTCCCCTTGCTTCCTCCCATTGGTGTCCAGAGGGCAGCGGCTAAGTGCAGGTTTGCATCTTCTCTGACCTTTCCTGTGAACCCACAAGGGGTGAGCCTGGCCTGGTTCCAGGCTGGCAGTGCTCCTCGGGCAGACTTGGACCCTGCCCTTGAGGAACTGACACATTGCTATGGACTGAATTGTGTATCCCCCCAAAATTCATATGTTGAAGCCCTGACTCCTAGTGTGTTGGAGATAAGGCATTTAGGAGGTAATTAAGGTCAAACAAGGGAATAAAGGTGGGGTCTTCGTCTGATAGGATTGGTGGTCTTATAAGAAGAGGAAGAGAGGGCAATGTCTCTCTCCCTCTTTCCATGCTCATATTGGGCTGGCCAAAAAGTTTGTTTGGGTTTTCCGTAAGATGTTACAGAAAAACCTGAACGAAATTTATGGCTAACCCAATACATTGAAGAAAGGCCATGTGAGGACACAGCAAGAAGGAGGCTTGTCTGCAAGCCAGGGAGAAAAGCTCTCACAAAAAACCAAACCCGCCAGATCTTGATCTGGGACTTCTCGCCTCCAGAATTGTGAGAAACTTAATTTCTGTTGTTTAAGCCACACAGTCAGTGCTATTTTGTTATAGTAGCCCTAGCAGATAAGATACACATATGTACAGAAATAAAGAAATATGTCAACCTAGAGAGTAAGGTCTTGAGCACCCCACTCCCAGCCCTGGGGTAGTACACACATTTGTATGTAAATCCTCTATTTGTGTACCCTTTGAATTGTGGCGGCCCTATTGCTTGTTTTTTTTCCTAAAACCCTGACTGATACTTGTTTCCAGGGCTTATATTTGGACTGGTCACTTTGTCCTGTGACTTTCCCATGGCGTCTGGCAGGACTCTTTTCCATTTGGATTTTCTACACCCCACCCCTAAAGCCGCTCACTTTGACAAGTGTGCTGGGTCAGCCCAGAAGCCATTCCCCTTCAGGGTCATTCACTTGCCCAGATCAGAACCCCGGACTCAAGAAAGCTCACCTCCAGCCTCCCCAAGAGCATGGCATATGGAGCATCTGGCTTACGCAGGCGCCATGCTGAAGGATGGGCCAACTCTGTTGGGGACCACTGAGCTGGCCCCTGGGAAGGCCAGCTCCTCAGCTCCCAGGGAACGGCAGCTGAGCTCAGTGTTGCATCACTCCCGGGTGTCAGGTCCTCCCTGGGAAACGGGGCTGGAAGGGACATGTGCCAGCCCAGTAATTAACATTAATGAGCACACTCCATCTGGAGGGTGGAAAGATGAATCTGTTCTTTGCATCCAAGTTCTTGGCATTCATTCCAGCTGGAAGCATCCAGAAAATGCTGATAATCTTCCTCTGGGGCATGCTACCAGGTTATAGGGACAAATTTTCACCCCATACAAGACACGGGAGGGTCACGAGACAATTTCTCTGAGGTCTGACTTTTACAATTGATGCAGGGTATCTGATATTAACTGAAGGCAGACCGTTGGCCAGGGATTTCAGAGTCTGTGTTTGAGAGGTCACACTGGGTGCAGCTGTGAAACACAAGAGCATGAAACTCCAGCATGTCCCTTCATCCCTGAGAGCCACCAAGGACCATGTGGCATCAGTGCATGTGGCCCAAAGCACAGTCCTGGCTGGGGTCAGAAATGTGAGTGTGCTCCAAGGTCAGCTATGCTATCACTCTGAGATGCTGAGAAACCCCCTCCCCCTCCCCTAACTTCCAGTTTCTTCATTTCTGAAATGGAGACAGGTGGACGAGATCCATATTTTCAAAGTAGGGTCCAAGGAACCCTAAAAGTTCCGTGGGTGCCCTGAGTGGAAAATGTACACCACACTCAAGATGGTGTCACCACTGGATAGGGTGAGAAGAAGTGGTCCTGCGTGCTCTAGTAGTTGCAACAGAAGGATATATTTCTGGAAAAAGAAAAGACAAAGCAAACATGATTAGGCAATACAACTGTCCCTCAGTAGCTGTGGGGAGTCTGTTCCAGGATTCCACTGGATACCAAAATCCACAGATGCTCAAAACCGTTATATAAGATGGCATAATCTATGCACGTCCTTCTGTATACTTTTTTTTTTTTTTTTTTTTGTGGTACGCGGGCCTCTCACTGTTGTGGCCTCTTTCGTTGCAGAGCACAGGCTCTGGACGCACAGGCTCAGTGACCATGGCTCACGGGCCCAGCCGCTCCGCGGCATGTGGGATCCTCCCGGACTGGGGCATGAACCCGCGTTCCCCGCATCGGCAGGCGGACTCTCAACCACTGTGCCACCAGGGAAGCCCCTTCTGCATACTTTAAGTCATCTCTAGATTCCTCATGATACCCGATACAATGTAAACACCATGTAAATAGTTGCAAATACAATGTCTGTGTATTGAATACCTCCAGATGAGAGGGATGTCTGAGGACCTCATAACAGTAGTTGTCTGTCTGGAAATGAACTGGATTGCTTGGAGAGAGAAGTCGTTAAAAACTGCTCTTCGTGGTTTTCTTCTTGTACTTTTTGAATTTTGAACTGTGTATAAGCATTGTTTTATACAACGATGTTAAATATAATCCTCAAAAACTTAAAAATAGAATTACCGTTGATCCAGCAATTCCACTTGTGCAAAAGAATTGCAACAGGAGAAGGCTCTAGACGCTGTGAAGCAGCGATTGGGATCGTCTGCAGGATTGGGACGCTACAGAGGCCGCCACGGAGCCCGCCGGAGCCACCCTTCCTACTGCTGCTGCCGCCGCTGCCCGAATCGGAACCGGTGGGCCGCAGCCGCCGGCAGTGCCGCAAAGGAAGAGGAATGCAGGCAGTAGTTCAGATGGAACCAAAGATTCCGATTTTTCTACAGATCTCGAGCACACAGACAGTTCAGAGAGGGATGGCACATCCCGGCCATCTGCCAAAGTCACCCGCTCCTCAGCCCGGCTGAGCCAGATTTCCCAAGATTCCAGTCCTGTTGGAAATTTGCAGTCTTTCGGCACCGAGGAGCCTGCTTATTCTACCAGGAGAGTGACGCGTAGTCAGCAGCAGCCTACCCCAGTGACTCCGAAAAAATACTCGCTTCAGCAGACTCGTTCATCCGGCTCAGAAAGTGAGCAAGTGGTTGACTTTTCAGATAGAGAAACTAAAAATACAGCTGATCACGATGAGCCTCCACCTCGAACGTCAGCTGGAAATACCCCTTCTTCTGAGTCTGCTATAGACATCTCCAGCCCCAACGTGTCTCACGATGAGAGCACTGCCGAGGACGTGTCCCTCAAGGACTCGGGCAGTGATCTCTCTCATCGCCCCAAGCGCTGCCACTTCCATGAAAGCTACAATTTCAGTATGAACGGTCCTACACCAGGCTGTAACTCCCTAGGACACCTTACAGGAAAACACGAGAGACGTTTCTCTACATCAGGATGCCCTCTCTATCATAACCTCTCAGCTGATAAATGCAAGGTGAGAGCACAGAGCCAGGATAAGCAGAGAGAAGAAAGGATGCTGTCCCACAGGCAAAATGGCAACAACAGGCGTGCAACCAGGCACCAACCAAGAGGCAGGTGCGATATAAGGAGAAGGTTGCTGAACTCAGGAAGAAAAGAAATTCTGGGCTGAGCAAAGAATAGAGAGAGAAATATATGGAACACAGGCAGACCTATGGGAACACTTGGGAACCTCTCCTGGAAAACCTGACTAGCGAGTATGACTTGGACCTTTTCGGAAGAGCACAAGCCTGGGCTTCAGAGGGTCTGGAGAAGTTAAGGCTGCAAGGCCAAATCACAGAGGGGAGCAACGTGATGAAAACGATTGCTTTTTGTCGCTATGAGCTTGATACTTGGTACCATTCTCCCTATCCTGAGGACTATGCACGACTGGGATGTCTTTACATGTGTGAATTCTGTTTAAAATACATGAAGAGGGCTTCCCTGGTGGCTCACTGGTTGAGAGTCCGCCTGCTGATGCAGGGGACACGGGTTCGTGCCCCGGTCCGGGAAGATCCCACATGCCGCGGAGCGGCTGGGCCCGTGAGCCATGGCCGCTGAGCCTGCGCGTCCGGAGCCTGTGCTCCACAACGGGAGGGGCCACAGCAGTGAGAGGCCCGTGTACGGCAAAAAAATAAATAAATAAAATAAATAAAATTAAATAAAATAAAATACATGAAGAGCCAGACAATACTCCACTGACACATGGCTAAGCGTGTGTGGAAACACCCACCCGGAGATGAGACATAATGCAAAGGTTCAATCTCTGTGTTTGAAGTGGATGGCAAGAAAAACAAGATCTACTGCCCAAAACTGTGCCTGTTGGCCAAGGTGTTTCTGGACCACAAGACATTATATTATGATGTAGAACCCTTCCTGTTCTATGTTATGACAGAAGCAGACAACACTGGTGGTCACCTGATTGGATAGTTTTCCGAGGAAAAGAATTCATTCCTCCACCACAATGTATCCTGTATCCTTATCATGCCTCAGTACCTGAGACAGGGCTATGGCAAGATGCTCATTGATGTCAGTTATTTGCTTTCCAAAGTGGAAGAAAAAGTTGGCTCCCCAGAACGTCCACTCTCAGATCTGGGGCTCATAAGCTACCGCAGTTACTGGAAGAAGTGCTTTTTCGTTTCCTGCATAACTTCCAAGGCAAAGAGATTTCTATCAAAGAAATTAGCCAGGAGACAGCTGTGAATCCTGGGGACATTGTCAGCACTCTGCAAGCCCTTCAGATGCTCAAATATTGGAAAGGAAAACACCTAGTTGTGAAGAGACAGGACCTGATTGATAAGTAGATAGCCAAAGAGGCCAAAAGATCCAACTCCAATAAAACCGTGGATCGAAGCTGTTTAAAAGGGACCCCTCCGAAGGGCACTTCAAGTGACCCGTTACTCCGAGCCAGCAAACCCCAGCAGGAGGAATCCGTACTCTAGGGATCTGTCTGTCATTTCTGTTGCTCTTGTGATTGGCACAAGAGCTCTTGTGATTGGCATCCCCCTCAGGACTGTCCTGGCTCCGACCTTCATGTACCCTGCAGACGCTGGTTCTGAGGAACTGTTTTTCGGCTCAGTGAGGTTGCCTGGATGGGATATCTGTGTTAGACTTGAGTGCAGATCCCTCGTGGCACTGACCCAAGGTGTTGTGTTTTGGTACTGTACCTGTCCAGTCACTGGTTCTCTCCTCTGGCCCCATGAGGTCGTGTCGTGTCTTCTAAACTTTGTAATAGTGCTTCTTGCCGCCCGGTCACCAGGCCACCAACTATGGTTACCGCCACCAGGACCTTCCCAGTTATTCCTTACGTGTGTTTTTGGAGGGGCAGGGAAGAGGTAACACTTCTGAGTGTGTGTGTGTGTGCTGGGAGGGGGTCCCTTCCCTTTAGATTTCATCTCACTTTAAGTTTTTTCCTCCATTTTTACTGAAAGACCTGTTTTTGATCAGTATCAGGCTGACCAGAGCCAAATACTTTTGAAGACTCTTGCAGGGACTAGTCTTGGTTATAGCACATTATCTGAATGAGATGGAGAAAAGAATTGAGAGGTGGTGATTCTGTATTTGGATTTGAGTTCACCTGTGGGCAGTGGGCAATGTCTTGGTGGAAGGGAATGGAATACGACTTTTTGCCTCACCAGAAAGTGCTCAGTAGTAAATGCTTTCTTCTCTTTACTCCCTGCCCGTTTTTACGTTTGCAGGTGCCCAAATAATTTCCAGTTCTCCTTTTCATACTGCATGTTAACTGGTTAATTATACTGCAGAGACCTTTTCACCAGTACCAGTCTGATATAGCACACCTATACTTCCACGTAAGTTACATTGCTTTTGTCTGAACATCCTTGGAGAAGTGACTGACAATGGCTTCCGTGTCTCAGCCCATGACTCATCAAGGCAGAATGGTCACCGGTGCCAGGGTTTGCTTCCCTGTTCACCAATGCCTCCCCCTACCCCTAGGACTAAAGTGCTTATGCCCTTCCAAGAACTCCTCCTCCATTTCCTTTTTGGGACTTACCACCATCCCCCCATTCTCTGGCCTCCTATTTTTGGTGTTGTTTAAGTGAAGGAAGAGATGCTCCCTCTAACCTCTCTAGCCCATTATAACATGCTACCTTGGGGCAGCTTTTTTTTTTTTTTTTTTTTTGCGGTACACGGGCCTCTCACTGTTGTGGCCTCTCCCGTTGCAGAGCACAGGCTCCAGACGCGCAGGCCCAGCGGCCATGGTTCACGGGCCCAGCCACTCCGCGGCATGTGGGATCTTCCTGGACCAGGTCACGAACCCGTGTCCCCTGCATCGGCAGGTGGACTCTCAACCACTGCACCACCAGGGAAGCCCTTGGGGCAGCTTTTCATGTATGACATGTCACCCTGTCCTACAACACCACTGTCTTCATGTGGAGCCCTCACCATAATCCCAACTCTGGTCATTTGTGCCTTTCTCTTGTCATCTTTGTACACTGCTTATCTTCACTGTGGGTTGGGGGCAGCTAATTTTAAGCATGTTCAGTGGCAGCTCCCTGCCAGTTTCAGTGTCACTGTTAAAATTTATACAAAAGCAACTTCACTGGGGGTTTTCCTAAGGGGTAAAGGCCTTTTACAGAAGATAACCCTTCCCCACATGTAGTAGAATGTGCTGTTCTATATCTACTCCTCAGTAGAGCATGTTCTCTGTTCAAAAAAAAAAAAAAAAGAATTGCAGCAGGGTCTCAAAGAGATATTTGTACACCCATGTTCACAGCAGCATTATTCACAATAGCCAAGAGATGGAAACAACCCAAGTGTACATCAGTGGATGAATGGATAAACAAGACATGGTATATTCATACAATAGAATATTTATTCAACCTCTAAAAAAGAGAGAAGATTCTGACATTCATTGAATGACTCTTGAGGATGTTACACTAAGTGAAATAAGCCAGTCACAAAAAGAAAAATACTGTATCGTTCCACTCATATAAGGTACCTAGAACATAGGACTGTGGATGCCAGGGACTGAGGGGAAGGGGGAATGGGGACCCGTTGTTTCCTGGGCACAGAGTTCAGTTTTGCAAGATGAAAAGAGTTCTGGAGATGGATGGTGGTGATGGCTATACAACGATTTGAACGTCCTAAATCCACTGAACTGTGCACTTAACAACAGTCACTATGGTAAATTTTATGTCATGTATATTTTACCACAATTTTTTTAAATGTTATATTTTTTATTTTTTAAATTAATTTTTATTGGAGTATAGGTGCTTTAAAATGTTGTGTTAGTTTCTACTGTACAGCACAATGAATCAGCTATACATTTACATATATCCCCTCTTTTTTGGATTTCCTTCCCACTTGGGTCACCACAGAGCATTGAGTAGGGTTCCCTGTGCTATACAGCAGGTTCTCATTAGTTATCTGTTTTATACATAGTAATGTATGTATGTCAATGCCAATCTACCAGTTCAGCCCAGTTGTTTCATGGGCACAGAGCTTCAGTTATGCAAGATGAAAGGATTTCTGGAAATGGATGGTGGTGATGGCTGTACAATGATTTAATGTCCTAAAACCACTGAACTGTGCACTTAACCACGGTCACTATGGTAAATTTAATGTCATGTATATTTCACCACAATTTTTTTTAATGTTATATATTTTTAAAGAGAGAAGGAAAGAAAAAACAGCATCAGAATAAATTGTGGCCACTCCCACCACCATGCCCAGGGAGAAGCTGCCCAGGCCAGACCTTCCTGCCAGCCCAGCTCATGACTGGGAGTGGGCATCTTGGGAGGTAATCAGCCTTCTTCTGTCCTATTCTGTTCCAGCTGCTGCCAGTGTGGGTACCTGCTCTATAAGGGAAAGGCCACTGCTCTCACTGACTCCCAGCTGTGATGTCTGGTCACTCCCCCTCCCTCCTGGAGCAGCCCCACCCAGGGTGCGAGCCCACCCAGTGGCTCTTGTGAAGTGGTGATCACTCCAACCAGCAGGTCAGTGCCCTCTGGAAAGGGGTGAGGATGGAGACGATGTCTGAAAGAGGGGCAAGCGGGACTTCCCTGGCAGTCCAGCTCCTCTAACACAGGGGGCATGGGTTTGATCCCTGGCCAGGGAACTAAGATCCCATATGCCATGTGGCGCGGCCAAAAAAACTTTAAAAAAAAAAAAAAAAGGAGGGGAAAGCATAGTCACCTGTGGTTACAGATATGCCAGGACCAGCCAGCCCAGGGTTGCATAGGTGCCCTTCTGAAGTTGCAAAGTGGGTGGGGGAGATGGGTCCCCACTTTACTTTCCATCAGAGAAGAGACAGGCATGCAGAGGCCTAGGGGTGGGATGTGGGACCTTGGGTAAGTCATTTCCCCCCTTTCTGTGACTCAGTTTCCATGTTTATAAAATGGGCATATTGATACACAGCTAACATGCCTCCTGGGCTGTCGTGAGGATCAGATAATAAACTGGATGTGAAAGCACAATGTACAGCTCAAGGGCTCTGAAAATTCAGCGGGGGGGCAGGCGGGGGAGGGGGGTGATAACGAGCAGCTGTGCCCCTCGTCCTAAGCTCTCCCTGACCGCTGGGCTGCAAGGATGTGACCTGCCATCTTGGCCTGCTCTGGGGCACCCACAGGGCCAGGGACCATGCTAGATGGACTGAATCCTCACACCCTTGTGATGCAGCCTTGTGCCCTGTGTTATCACAGCAGGGAGGCGTAGGCCTGATACAAGGATAACCTTACACTGCCCAGGACTGCACTGCAAGGCAGCTGGGCTCGGGGTCCACCTGACTGCCAGAACTGTTCTTCCGTCACACCCGCAGTTTTCCAGCTGTGACTCTGGGCCTCAGCAAAAGTCCCTCAGGAGTCCCAGCAGGCCCCCATAGAGGGGGAAGGGATGCAGACCCTCCATGCTGCCTGCCCACCCAACTCTGGGACAGCAGCTCCTCTTCAGTCTATTCATGTATTGGTATTCAACGTTCATTTTCATTTGAAACGTAAGTTCTACTGCTTTAAAGAAAATATATTAATTACCTAATTTTAAAAAATGCTTTCTGGGGACTTCCCTGGCAGTCCAGTGGTTAGAACTCTGCGCTCCCACTGCAGAGGGCACGGATTCGATCCCTGGTGGAGGAACTAAGATCCCGCAAGCCGATGCAGCACAGCCAAAAAAAACCCAATGATAATAAAATAAAATAAAATGCTTTCTGATCACCCTCAGTCAGTGGCTTGGCAGAGTTGAAAGCATTATTATAACTCATCCTAAACGGTTTCAGAGGGTGGAGGCAACTTCAGGGGCTCCATCCTCAGCAGGTGCTTCTGCTACAGCCCAGCTCTACCCCTGCTGGGACTCCTCCGTCCCCTCCCCCACCCGCTAGGACGCACTGGCTGGGCCCTGGCACCTGGGTTGCCTATAAGGGTCAGGGCTGAGACCACGTAGGTGCCTGAAAAGGAGGCACGTGACCCTTCCTCTCCTCGCCCTCATGAGGGGGAGGGGAGGGGGAGCAGCAGACTCCCATGCCAAGGGGACATATAAGAAGGGGGAGGGCTGTGCCCTGCCCGCACCCCAGGCAAGTTGGCACGACCCTCCGGTCCCCACCGCTATGGCTCTCTGCAGGGGTGGAAGATGGTACCAGTCAACCGTGAGCCGGAGGAGGAGCCCAAAGCCGCTGCTGAGAGATGGAGGACCCCACGCCTGAGCCCGTCTACGTTGACGTGGACAAAGGACTGACCTTGGCCTGCTTCGTCTTCCTCTGCCTCTTCCTCGTCGTGATGATCATTCGCTGCGCCAAGGTCATCATGGACCCTTACAGCGCCATCCCCACATCCACCTGGGAGGAGCAGCACCTGGATGACTGAGGCGCCCGTGGGTGGGGGCCGTGGCGAGGGACCGAGACCCCAGCACTCTCTGGACAGGGTTGCCCCGGGATGTGCCTCTGTCCCCTGGCCACCGGCTTTCCAGCCCATGGAGGCGAGAAAGGATTTGGCCACCCGGGGATGGAGAAGGTTCACCTTAGCCTTGCCTGCTCTCACGGGAGCAGCAGGGTGAGATGCTCGGGATGCTGTGGGTGTTGCAGTGGTGGGCCAGTCTGGGGATAAGAGCGCTGGACCGGGAGTCAGGAGGCCCGGATTCCAGTCTGGGGAATCACTGTGAGCTTAGGGGGCGGTCATCTTCCCTGGCTCACGCACACCTTTTGGCATCGGATACGGAACAGTCACCCACCATCATAACAACAGTGGTCTCGTTTTGAGGAGACTCTTGCCCTTAACATGCAAAGTAGCACACACACTACCCCTGGAGGCTCCCAGCACAGACGTTCACCTGAGCCCCAGCCCCTTCCCAGTGGGCCAGCAATGGGGCGCGGTGTGACGTGGGAAAGGAGTTGGAAGGTGCATCACCCCAAATTCACAAAAGGCACGGGGGCTGCTTCCCAACAGTATTTTTTTAAACTAAAATATAGAGGGGTATATTTTTCCTGTTATAAATGAAATGTGTATTTTGGAAGTTTGGGAAAATACAGAAAAAATAGAAGGATGGGGGAAAATAACACTTATAATCCCACTTCCCCAAAGCCGCCATTTTGATATATTTTCTCCCAGCATTTTTTACATGTATTTTTAAATAGTCAAAATCATACTGTGTGCATGATGTTGTATCACTTCATATTAGAGCATGAACACTTTCTCATTTCATCAAGCACTCTTTATAGCCATCATTTTTACTGGCTGCAGAGTATTCCATCAGGTGGATAGGTCATAGTTTCATAATTATCTCCTTTGGTCTTACAATTCTTTTTTCTTTTTCACTAACTTTTCCTCATGCAAAATTATTTCACCCAGTGACCTCTTGAGAGCACACAGTTATGAGATTAATATCAGACAGGAAGACCTGGCTTCTAGTCCTGTCAGTCACTCTAAGGCTGTGTGACCTTGAGCAAGTCACTTCACCTCTCGGTGCCTCCGTTCCCTGATTTTAAAAAGGGGAGGAAAAGCCTTGCCCTTTTGTTTTGTGTAAACCTCATGTGAATGAAAGGACAGGAGTGGGAGTGCTTTGAATGTAAACGTGCTCTGGGGGGACACAAGGGATAAGTTGTTGATAATGACTCTTCTCCCTCTTTTCCCACCCTTCTGACCCTCTCCCACCCCATTACCTATATCTAAGACCTTGCAGCAAGAATATTGGACCAGAGCCCACAAACCTGGCCCCAAGTCCCAACTTCTCTACTTCTTTTCTATATGACCCCAAATAACTCAGCCTCTCTGAGCCCCAGTTTCCTCATCTGTAACATGAGGGAATAACATCTACCTCACAAGGTTGTTGTGAGGATGAAATGAGAGAACATGGGCAAACATTGGTGTATTTTCTTGATTTTACCACCCCAGGAGAAGCCAGGGGTCTGAGCTGGGAGGAAGAGAGGTCTGGCTTCCCCCGTCTCTGCAGAGCCTGGAACCCTGGGCTTTCCTCAGTTCCCAGGGCCACTGCTGAAAGGCCAAATCTCCCAGCCAGGACCACTGGTCAGAGGAATACTCACAGCAACCTCTCCCAGCACCTGACCTCAAGGGATATGGTGTCTATTAATTCACGTAATTATCATTGTCATCGGTATTCCCAAAAACATAATATGAAGTTAAACTAGACCACCAGAATTCCCCCTCCTTCTGAATGCATTTATTCCATCCCTCTAAGGCACACCTGCCATCCCCATCAGAAGTGCCCTGCAGCTGTGAAGAAGCTCAAGGCTCCCTTCCCACCACCTGCATCCCAGCCATGGGTCCCACTCCATCCCAGGTCACCTGGGAAGTGGGTTTCCAAAACACCATCACTACTAGGTGATCCCTGAAAGTGAACAAGCCCACAGCTGCTCAGACAGCTTTCCAGGGCATATCCAGCTGTTCCTCCCTCCACACCCCCACTGTGTGGGATGCACAAAGGGACAGCTGGCAAAGGCAGTGGACCAAGGTGCATTGGAGGCTCTGTATGAGGGGAGGATCTAGAGCAAGGACCTTGTACATTGCCTCAGGCCTAGCAGCAGCCTTCACTCTGCAGCCTACCTCAGAGATACCAAGCACTTCTGTGAAAAGCTCATCAGCATGGATTTACAATGCAAATCAGAACCAATGCCCAATCAGTTAATAACAGATCCCAAGGAACAAGAAGAGGTCTTGAAGACCTCATTTGGAGATACTTTAGAGCTCTCAGGAGTGAAAAACAGGTGCCTGAGGGCCATGCTACTCAAACCATGATGAAGGACAAATAGCATGTCCAACATTGAGGGGCTTGTTAGAAATCCAGAATCATGGATCCCTACTCCAGACCTACAAAATCACAGTCTCTGGAGATGGGGCCCAGGAATCTCTTAGCAAGATCTACCAAGCGATTTGTATCCCTGTTAAAATTTGAGAAGCACTGCCCTGGGGATCCTTTGGTCTCAATTATTTCTTTTCCACACCTAGATTCTCTAATATTTCCCACTCTATCTCTTGACTCTTTTTTTGGTGGCAGAGGGAAATAACATTTCAGAAAAAGATGGAAAATTTCAAAATCACCCCAAATCCAAGCCTCCACAAAATAGTGATTTCTATTGTGTGTCCATGTGTTCCCTTCTAATCCTTGTCCACGTGCAAGATATTTTTCTCATAAAAAGCTTTGGTTACATCATTTAAATCAATATCTCCTAACATTTCATCATAAGCATGTTTCTGCTACAGTCTTCCTATTTATCATTTTACTGGCTATAAACCATGCCATCTAGTGCATGTACATAGTTATCCAGAGTCCTATTAATAAGTACTTGGATTGCCTCCATTTTCCCTATTATACATGTTGCAAAATTAAAAAAAAAGAAAGAAAGCAAGCTAAAGACAGATATGACGAACCCTGGGCTTCCTCAGGTTGGTGGAGAATAAATATTTAAATAACACCCCCTCCACCTTAGAGACACATGGGGGACGAAGAGCCATCTAAACATTTGATCATATTAGGGGAAAAACCAACTGAAATTTCAAGCTTCATTGTTGCTTTAGCTGCTAAAGGATGGAGGAGATGGTCCTTTGTCATCAGAGCATCTTAGCCAGTTTCTAGCTAGCTGAGATGAAGTTTGGGGTTTGGTATGGAGAGGTAAACTGGCCAGCAAAAGAAATGAAGAGAATTTTTGAAGACTGGAAGCTGGCAGAGAGCAAATGAAAAGCATCTGTGGCATTGGCCCTAATCCAGGACTTAAGGCAAAATATGATCAGAGAGAAACTCCCTGCGGCAGGGAAAGGGTGAAGGATTTTGCAGACAGTGGTGTCTTGTGGTTGATTTTACGTTGTTGCCTGTTCTGTGCTCTGCTACAATCCCTCCATGTTACTCCAAATCCTCAGTAAAGTCTGATACACAATCCACTTTGTGGTTGTGGTATTTGGGGGCAATAAAGACCTCTGGAAGGTGGTCAACGTGAAGAAATGTAATCTGGAAAGGGATAGTCATCCCAGGGACAAGTGAGGTGGCAGAAATAAGCAGAAGCAGGAAATCAGAAAGCAACTAGAGTCCAAGAAAAATTAATTTTAAAACATCAGAATGACGGTTGCTAGCATAAATGTGACCTCTGAGAATGCTCAGATAGGCTGATGTGAATAATAGCACACTCGTTTTACCAGCGTGGTATATCGAGTCCCATCATCTCTATTTCATTTTTTCCAATTAGTTGCTCAAATATCTACATGCTCTTATTGAATTGAAAGACCCGTGACTCCCTCGCCTATAAAATTGTCCCAGAATTTCAAGGCTAAGTCAATCCAAAAGGAGCTGGTCCTAGGGCTTCCCTGGTGGCGCAGTGGTTGAGAGTCCACCTGCCGATGCAGGGGACATGGGTTCGTGCCCCGGTCTGGGAAGATCCCACATGCCATGGAGCGGCTAGGCCCGTGAGCCATGGCCACTGAGCCTGCACGTCCGGAGCCTGTGCTCCGCAACGGGAGAGGCCACGGCAGTGAGAGGCCCATGTACCGCAAAAAAAAAAAAAAAAAAAAATGGAGCTGGTCCTGCTTCCAAATGTCAGGTAGAGAGAATTTCAAAGCCTGGTGTGTCCACTAGTGTGGTTTCACACCCTGCAGTCTAGCTGTTGAAGATGTGTCCTACATGTGTGATGGATGACAACCTGCAGGGCCCTCTTTGGTTTATAGCCCAGTCTGCTGAGAGGTGCTCGAGCTAAGCTCACTGGTCCACATTCACATGTCCAGTCGTTCTGTCCAAACAGTACAGCCAACTGTGTTCAGGGGGACAGGACGGCCACGACCACACCAACCGGCCCCCTGAATCCTCACGTCCTTGATCATCATCAGCTAAGACTCTCCCTCCTTCCTGGGGAGTTTGTCTTTGGGACCCGTATCACTCAGAAACCTAGCAGGAAAGGGATGCACACCCAAAGCATTAAATGAAGAGGGTTTAATGAAAGAATATTTACAGAGGTTGGGCAGGGTTAAGGGAAACTAAGGGGGTTGGCAAAATACCCATGGATGGGCAACAGGGTGAGTCTATTACCACTTGGGCCTGAAGCGACAAGGGGAGGGGGTGTTCTCAGAATCCAGTGGAAGCTGTAGCAGTGGGAGAGGAGTCCTCCAACAAAAGCCATGGCCACAGGTAGACAATCAAAATGCAACCCAGTGAGAAGAGAATATATACCTTGATTTCTCACCTTCTGCCCTCTAATCTCCTATGCCATCAGCCAAGAACAGAAGCTAAAGGACAGGGGACTCTGGATGATATCCTTCATATATATTAGCAAACTAGAGCAAACGAAAACTAACCAGTACAGTGCACCCCTATTACCACTCAGCATTCATCGTGGTTGGGGAAACTATATATGTCCCCAACATAGGGGAAATATAAATTCCCATCAACAACCACATTGTCTGAGGCTGCTATCAGTTTAGTTCCGCTTCCCGGGAACTTACATTGTAATGTATCCACTTGTAGGTGAGTGAATGAAACGATTCATATAAAGCATAGCTGCTAGAGTCCCCTCTTCTATGGCTGGTCAGGAGGCCTAGGTTGACAACCACAGTGTCATTCTTCTGCCACCCATTCCATATCCCCTCTACCTTCTGGCAGTCCCTCCACTGCTGGAGTCTTTTATCCAGTGGAATGACCCAAATCTTCCTTCATAGAGGATCCAAATTCTTGGTGCCCTGTCTTTTTTTTGGTTGCCAGTTTCCACAGATCCCCACCCCCTCAAAGAACTTGACAAGGCCTTGAAGGCCTCACCTGGAAGCATTTTTGAATGCTCAGGAGAGAACAGGTGCCCTAGGACAGTGCTAGTCATGCTGCGGTCGTAGGACGGATAGCCTCAGCATCACTGGGGAGTTTGCTAGGAATCTAAATACATGCCCCCACCCCAGACCTACAGAGTAGGATATGGGATGAGAAATAACGAGAGATTCCCCAGTGAATCCCTGGGTTCCAGAGCTAGTCCTCCTTGCCCTCATTGTGGAGCAATACCATTTCTTCTGAGATATTGGAATAAATCACCCTGACAGCACAGGGATCCCCTTCTCCACCTCCTAGTCCAAGATGAGGAGACCCAAATGGCTACAGGATGATCTCGGTTTCCAATTTAACAGACCCATGACTATGTTCCCTGGTGGAAATATTTCTTCTTTGTTACTAGGAATTTCCAAACCCACCAAGTCCAAGGTCACAGGATGGAAAACACAAATTCTATAACTGGGTTATTAGGTATCATAGTGAGAGGAATCACTCTCGCTTCCATCCCTTGGTTCCCAGACTAGCATCATCCAGCTCAAGGGAAGATGCCAACGTATACTGGTCTCTGGTTTAAGGTGAAGACTGCATCCTGTAGGTCAGCCACCATACCTGAGCCTTCCACAGGCCATTCTAAATGTCACTCAAGCCAACTGCTTCTGGGTGATGAGGCATGTGGTAAACCAGTGAATTTCCTGGACATGAACCCACAGCTGCACTTCCTTCACAAATGAGTTCTCAGGGAATTCCCTGGCGGTCCAGTGGCTAAGACTTCGCCTTCCAATGCAGGAGGTGCGAGTTCGATCCCTGGTCAGGGAGCTAAGATCCCACATGCCTCAGGGCCAAAAAACCAAAACATAGAACAGAAGCAATATTGTAACAAATTCAATAAAGACTTTAAAAATGGTCCACATAAAAAAAAACTTTAAAAAACAAACAAACAAGAAACATGGGTTGTCTGGTTTAAGGTCATGTTTGTGAGATACACTGAGATAAATGAAAGACTACAAACGGCGAGGGGGGCAGAGGTATGCAGAATACGAATCTATTCCCACCACCCTCCA
The DNA here is from genome assembly GCF_025265405.1 of Mesoplodon densirostris. Classification (NCBI taxonomy): domain Eukaryota; kingdom Metazoa; phylum Chordata; class Mammalia; order Artiodactyla; family Ziphiidae; genus Mesoplodon; species Mesoplodon densirostris. The sequence goes on from NC_082664.1 coordinate 151,499,486, forward strand.
TGATGGAAGGGGTCCAGTGTAATCAACTTTGCCAGTGGTGGCTGGCCTGTCTCGCAAGACCCATCCCTGGGGAAGGATGCCGTGTATCAGGGGCTGGGCATTGGCTTCATCCTGTGCAGGGTGCATACCCAGAAGTGTTGGAAACCAACCAGGTGAGCCTTAGTGAGGGAAAGCCCATGTTGTTAAACCCATGTACAGCCTCCATTCCTTCCACTACGGTCACTTTGTTCACAGTACCACTGAGAACACACCAGAGTGGAGAGGGGAAGGCATCCCCAGGTTGGGTCATTGTGTCCACCTGAATATTGACAGCCTTCTCTGCAATGGATACCTTTTGATAGACATTTAGGTGGCACATGAATATCTTCACATTCAGGGCTCCTTCAAAGACATCCTTCTACATAAATCTCCTCAAGACTGCCTTGAGTCCTCTCTTCCAATCTTACTGCAGTTGGGTCAGCACTCTGAATCTCCTACTGGGGAAAGTCAGAAGCTCCCAACAGCATCTTTATCTGCCACAGACACTTCCTGTACCATTGGGTCTGCTGGGTCTTAAGGCTCAATTGAGCAGGTAGCTTTCATCACAGCCTGAACCATTCTAGAGCCTTTGATTGCTCTGGGTCCCATTCCGAACCAGCAGCCTATGACGTACCCAGTAAATGCACCAGAGTGGCACACACAAATGTGCTCCACATTGCCTCAAAAACCCAAAGAGGCCCATCATCCATGGAGCCTCTTTCTTCATGATGGATGATGCAAGGAAAAGCAAGGTTTCTCACCTAAGAGGGAATATCCCAACATGCCCCTGACTGCTGGAATGCTAGAAAGTTCTCCAATATGGCAGGTTCCTGGACTTCCATAAGGGTTTTCTCTCACCCTCTCGCAAGCATGTGCCATGTGTGTTGCTTGCTACTTCACCAGAGCCGGTTAGCATAATGTCATCTATATAATAGACACTCATGAAGTTCTGTGGGTTGTTAAGATGATCAGGGCCCCTACAATACAACAGAGAGAAGGAAAATGGCAAATCCCTGAGGTAATGCAATTAAGGGGTACCACTGTCCCCTGCCCGATGAAGGTGAACTCTTTTTTATTACCTTTATTTTTTTTTCCTAAAGTAAAAATTCAGTTTATTCATCTGTTTATGACACAGTACTCAGAAGGCAAAGTGTTTCACATCATAGATTTCACTTCCAACTCCTTGGAATGTTCATTTCTTTGACTATAAAGAGAGACTAGATCGGAAAGCCAGGTAATGCTGAGGCAACTAAACTAAGGATGGAGCGGGTGGGGTGGGCAGTGCTAACGTCATCCTCCCAGGGATGGGCACAAGGGGACTGAGAGCCACAAGCTGATTGTGTAGAACTGGTAGCTGGGAGCACGGAGCAGCCATCCTGGACCCTTGGGCCATTGCGGGCTTCAGTCATCCCTACCACGCAGGTACAGCAGCACTTTCTGGTAGTCGCCTTTGGTGTCTTGCTGAATGTAATAGTATAGGGACTTGCCATACTTTTTCTTGAATTCAGATCTACTTTTCAACATGACCACTTCACTGTGGGAGATCATGATTCTAATCAGGACCTTATCGTGAGTGCCCTTGCCCTTCATGGAGTTGTACAGTCTGTCAGCAAAATACAGGGGCTTTGTCTGAATGCACTGGACTCCGTTCAGGAAGGCATTTTCCAGGTCTCCTCTGACCTCCTTCTTGATGCTCTCCAGCATGTCATAAGGGCTGCAGCTCTTGTACCTTTCAAATACTTTCTGGAGGTGGCACATGTTCTGCTCGGTCATGATGCTGATCCACTTGGGAACATTAGTTCCTCTCTTCTTCATGCCAGCATCATAGAGATCCCAGGCATCTTGGTCAATCAGTTCATAATCAATGACAGAGCCATCCTCTGCTCTTTGACCCTTCGTGAGGGCAATCATCAGCTTGCGGAAGTCACCAGATGTGTCGGAAATGATATCCTTCTCCAGATCGGTCTTGTACACTTCCTTGCAGACTCTGTTGATTTCCTGTAGCTCCTGGTTGGTCCTTGAGCAGATGATCTCAATGAGGGAGTCCTCATCGGTCCCCAGCCCCTTCATGGAGGCTTTCAGATCGGAAGCATCATACTGAGCAGGTGTTTTCAATAGGCCCCAAATCACTGTCTCCAGGTGGCTGGACAAGGCTGACTTCAGTACTGATGCAAGTTCCTTTTTGGTCCTTCTCTGGTAGGCGAAGGCAATATTCTGTCTCTGTTCATTGCTGCGGTTGGTCAAAATGTTAATGATGGTTACCTCATCCACATTTTTAGTCTTGATGGCCGTTTCAGTGTTCAGAGCATCCCACTCAGCATCAAAGTTGGTGTACGCTTTGACTGACCCATATGCACTTGGAGGTGTGGAGTGATCACCCTCCAAGCTGAGCTTGCAGAGAATTTCAAGAACGGTAGACATTTTGAAAGAAGCTGGGCCGGGTGCAGTGTGCTGCGAGCGTCCCCAGATGCAGAACCTATTATCTTTATTAATTGGAATGCAGTAGAAAGTATTTTCTGGTACAGCGGTTCTCAAACTTTAGCGTGCATCAGAATCACCTGGAAAGCTTGAGAGAGAATAACCTACACTGAGCCCTGGATGCTCTTCCCTGCCAACAGATCTTAGGCATGGCCCGCCGAGTGCTCCAAAACCAACTCTCTAACTTTGAATACTTCAGAGAGGGGATCAGAGTGTCTGTCACTGATGCCCCTTGGGCTTCTTACAAAGTCTCGCTCACTATCTCTCCTCCCTTCTGCACCAAGGACTGGGTGACCTTGCTAAGTTCTGTTGTACTCCCTTCTCCAAGAAAAGGAGTGCCCTCTGGTCCTGATACAATAATTAAGAGGAACCACAGAACTCAGAAGCCTTCAGCCTAACTACACAGAGAAGCAGCTGGTTGATACATGCCTCCCCCCCATAATTATACTCTGTAGTATCAGCCAGCCCCATTTCATAACAGCCCATCAAATGGGGAAATGTTGGGTTTCACCCTGAAGGTAGAATGGGGGCTCTGGCTTCCTATGAATATATACTAAGGAAAGAATGACCCCAGAGGGCTAAAAGATGGGATGACACCCAGCAGGCTGAAATTTGGGCTACATAAGCAGTGCTTCAATGACCATTCTTATGCACATGACTGTTTCCTTCTCTTAGATTACCAAATACAGCTCTAAGATAATTTGAAAGAAGAGCTTTGTGTTGAGCTTATAGCTGTGAAACAGGGAACTCCTTGATACAATGCCACACACATTTATGAGCAGCTACTGTTTAATGGGGGGTTTGAACACAAAGATGAGTCAAGCACAGCCCTGCTCTTAGGAAGCTCACTTCCATGGGTCAAAATCAAAGTTCCAACCACTGTTCCACAATTTGACAGCCTCAATGTTAAATTTCATGAGGTTGATAGTGGTACTGTGGTTATGTAAGAAAATATCCCTGTGCACAAAGTGAGAGAGTAGCATTGACATACATACACTACCAAATGTCAAATAGATAGCTCGTGGGAAGCAGCCGCATAGCACAGGGAGATCAGCTCGGTGCTTTGTGTCCACCTGGAGGGGTGGGATAGGGAGGCTGGGAGGGAGATGCAAGAGAGAGGATATATGGGGATATATGTATACATATAGCTGATTCACTATGTTATACAGTAGAAACTAACACAATATTGTAAAGCAATTATGCTCCAATAAAGATGTTAATAAACAAATAAATAAATAAAAAACAGATAAATAAATAAAATAAACATTAAAAAAAGAAAATATTCCTGTGCTAAGAATACACTCGGAAGTATTTAAGAATAAAGGACCATAATGTAAATTACCCTTAAATGGTACAGAAAAACTAGTCTGAGTATATACATTTACATATATCATATTGGAGAGTATAAACATATGTACATGTAAAGAGAGAGAGCACAAATAACACAGCAAATGGGGTAAAATTTAACACTAGTTAAATATGGCCAGAGACTTCTGGTGTGGTCTTTATATGGTGTTCTTTATACTATCCTAATTCTTGCAAGTTTTCTGTAAGTTTGAAATTATTTCCAAATAAAAAGATTTGTTTTAATGGTAATAAAATGTTACCATTTCTCAAAAAACCCCCACAAAACACCGCAATTTGCCAGGCTGAGAAAAGTGTTGCCCTAGAAGTTCAAAGTTGTGGAATCCAGTCTCAGCTCTGCCACTCACTCGCTATGTGAAATGAACAAGTCTCTTCGTTTATAAAAAACTATCAGAGACAGTGGCGGGTCCAGAGATGGAGGTAAAGAAGCAATAGTGCCCTTAGGCTTGGGGAATAGGCGGGCTTTCCCTGGGATCCATGCCCCGGAGGGCTCAACATATCACAAACATACACACACAAATGAATATATTCAAGAGCACGCGGGCCCCTCTCCCCTTGGGACTCATCCTGATGCGGCCCCACCTGTATCCTATGTAACCTCTCAAGAGTAATACTGCCCAGACCCCAGGGGAGCGCCTCTTCACACCTCTGGGCTGCGTCCTCAAAATAAAAGTGCCTATGTGAATGCCACACAGCCGTGTGTTGGGTCACTGCTAGCGCTGGCGATGGGGGCGTCCTCCCTCCTGCGGGGGTGCGGGGGAGTGAAAGCACTTTGGTAAGAGAAGAGATGGATTAGGTCACTCAATACTTCCTCCTAGCACGGATACAACTGATTCTTGCCCCAACCTGTGTCATTTTTCGGTCCTACCCAAAATTCATTTTCTTGATTGTTTTCCAATTTGTGGTTCTGGCACGGGATTCACAACAGCTGCACATGGCAATTAGGGAACATTTTGCAATGTTAACTAATTCATATTAATTTATATGTACATAAGTCTCGACATAACATAAATGGAGCGTGATACTAATTCTTTACTTTGGCAACCAGATGGACACTGAACACTAGGATTATGAATAGTTTTATTTTTATAAAAAGCACTTAATAGGATTTAATCAAATTAAAAAAATAAATTTAGACATTTCAACTTGATTTAAATAAGCTTGATATGAAATGCTGATGTTCTTTAATTATAATTTGTATCTTGCCTTTTCATTTTAATAGATAATTTTGAATGTCAAAGAAAAATAACTGGAAATGAATATAAAGTACATTTTTCAATTTTTAACATTTAAGGTGTTGATGAAAATATTTACACTTCATATACTTTGAGTATAACTCAATTTACTTTGTAATCATTTACATTAGTCTGTCAGTAAAACCCAAATTATGTGAAAAGCTTGATTAAGATAGGATAATTAGTGATTCTAATGAAATTAAGGCAAGAAAAACTAAAATTTTTAAAAAATAAAATTTTATTTTAAAAATACTGATATAGCAATTCATGAATTTGTACATCTTTAATGCTCATTCCAACATCACCAGCCCATCAACACTCTTCAAGTGCAATGATAATTATATTTATTTATATTTGATATTTTGCCAGTTTTCAATCATATAAAAACCATAGCTTTGCAAATATTTTTGTTTTGTAATTATGAAAATGTGTATGCCAAGGTAGGAGAATAGAGAGTATTTAATAGTTTGTAGCTTCACTTGTAGCTCTTAAATATTGAGACATAAGTGCGTCTCCATGTGTATTCTTGGCCAAGCAGGGGTGGACTTATGAATACAACATAATCCCTGTCCCCAATAATCTCCCAGATATTCATTCATTTATTTAACAAGTATATATTGAGTGCCTACTCTGTGCTAGGTAATGAAGAACTTTCCACGAGCAAAAGCTGACTCTGCCCCCAAGAGCTTAAAATCTAATGAAGACAGACATTGCTCAAAAATCACAGACAGCAATAGTGTATTCATCTCTGGGATCAAGTCCTCTGTAGACACAGAGATGTTCCATCCAGATCCCGCTTCAAGAAAGGTCTTATTGTTCCAGGTTTTGTGTGCTGTTGGCAGACAGCCTCAAAATAAGACTGGCCCCAGTCTTATTTAGTTTCTCTCTAAGAGCAGAAAAAAACCAAAGCCAAGCAGACAAAACAGACCCTTCAAGCAACCATCATTTGTAACCATCTCCCATAGATCAGTAGTTCTTTGAGTAACTTTCTGCCTCTCCCTCAGCCCTGGGGTATCAGAGAGGACAGAGAGAGAGAGATACAGAGAAAACAAACTCTTACTGTGGAATGCAACCCTGCCACATTAATTTTTCTGGGGTTGCTAAAAGGAACACGCTCCCAAACTAAAGAAAGAAAAGAAAATTTTAAATGTAAACACTTTGGAGGTCCATTTTTGTATTGAGACTCTTTGAGATAATTATTAATTATGATACTTAAAATCCTAAAGTTCCCAGACTTCCCTGGTGGCCCAGTGGTTAAGACCCCGCGCTTCCGATGCAGGGGGCGTGGGTTCGATCCCTGGTCGGGGAACTAGGATCGCACATGCTGAGGGGTGGAGCCAAAAAAAAGAAATCCTAAAGTTCCCTTGTCTTCAAAACATTATCTTGGCCCAAATCTACCCTCATCCTCAGAATAGCTCTAAATGGCATTTTAAAAAAATTTATTTATTTATTTTTGGCTGTGTTGGGTCTTCATTTCTGTGCGAGGGCTTTCTCTAGTTGCGGAGAGCGGGGGCCACTCTTCATCACGGTGCGCAGGCCTCTCACTATCGTGGCCTCTCTTGTTGCGGAGCACGGGCTCCAGACATGCAGGCTCAGTAGTTGTGGCTCACGGGCCTAGTTGCTCCGCGGCATGTTGGATCCTCCCAGACCAGGGCTCAAACCTGTGTCCCCTGCATTGGCAGGTGGATTCTCAACCGCTGCGCCACCAGGGAAGCCCTCTAAATGGCATTTTAAGGTAAACCAGTGTGAGTGAGCAGGCGCAGGGCAGGGAAGTCCCATGGTGAAAGCAACAAGGCTCCTCTTTCCTTGCTCCCCACCTGCCCAGGGCAGGGGCTTCTGGGCCCTGGTACCCAGTGCCTGCCATGCTCAGGATAGTGGCACGCCCGTGAGTCCAGCTGGCTCCCTCTGACACCCTCCAGCAAAAACTCCAGCAGGCCGCAATCTGGCAGAAACATCACTGGGCTTGCTCCTCCTCCTCAAGTGAAGTTTAAAATGGATTCTAGGGCTTCCCTGGTGGCTCAGTGGTTGAGAGTCCGCCTGCCGATGCAGGGGACACGGGTTCATGCCCCGGTCCGGGAGGATCCCACATGCCGCGGAGTGGCTGGGCCCGTGAGCCATGGCCGCTGAGCCTGCGCGTCTGGAGCCTGTGCTCCGCAACGGGAGAGGCCACAATAGTGAGAGGCCCGCGTACCACACACAAAAAAAGAAAAGGATTCTATTCTCAGTTGCATAGTCATCCATTTAGATTCATCATGGGCCAATGGTTAAAACACGAAGTGTGAACAAAGTAATAATTAATAAGGAAGATACAGTGATAATTACAGCCAATTTGCCTTGGGATGTTCATCACCGGATCTGTCAGCTCCATCTATTTGATCAAACGTCTCTAGTTCTTAACATACCATTGTTAAAAAGAGAAGATTTGACCATGAAAAGCATTTTTGTCTGTTTCATTACCATTATACACAGGTAGGTTTCAGTGAGCTCGGTTCCCGAACTAAAGACTATTAAATTCACTTCTCATGTGGACCTGGCAATGGGAATTTCGAGATTGAGGCTGGAAAACAAAGAGGCTCATGTTGCTGAAGGTTAAGGGAAAGTAATCATTGGAGAAATCCCACGCCAGACCCCCTATTAACATCCACCCTGTGTGTTTCTCAGACTCCAGGGCCAGATCCAGCAGGTTCATCCAGCATCACCAGCCCCTAAGCCCATTAAATGCACAGTGAGGGGATAAGTATGTGATCTCCATAGCTGGCATCAGCACTCTCTGGTGCCAGCGGGCAAGTGGATTGATAATGATTTTAGATGACTTTTACCCACGACCCAGGGACCTCTGGTGAAGATCTGCCATGTGCAATAGCTCTTTAGGTGTATTTAGATGAGGAAAACAAGACGGGTCACTCATGCATGCTGATGCCAGGAGATAGAGCTAAGGGAACAATTCCAAACACAAGGTAGAGAACAGAGATTTCAGTGAAGCAAGCAGGAGCAGAGGTGGCCCTGGGAACACAGCCCACAGGAATTCAGAACAAACCCAAGGATGACTTCGGTCTTCCAAATTCAGAGAATACATGTTTGGATCAATCTTATCTAGATAGTAGGGCTCTGGGAGACCCTGGTGACTCTACAGTAAGTCCCCTACATACGAAGCTTCAAGTTGTGAACTTTCAAAGATGTGAACGTGCGTTTGCATGTCCAATCACGTTGTTAGTTCATGTGTCTGGAGTATATTGTCACATGCACGCATCCTCTACAAGTGGTTGTGCTTTTGTGCACTTTACTGTGCAGTACTGTATAGAGTACAGTAGTACAGTATCTTTATTTCAAGCCCAGGATGTCTGGAAGCAAGTGAAAAGCAGCAGTATACAGCCGATTGTGTTAGTTGGGCACCTAGGCTAACTTTGTTGGACTTTCGAACAAATTGGACTTACGAACGCACCCTTGGTATGGAACTCATTTGTATGCAGGGAACTTACTGTACAGGATTTCCACTGAAATCAGCAAAGCATTGAAGACCATGGTCCCAGTGCACAACTTCGTGGAATAAAATCAGCTGTGCAAGACCAGTTCAGCCTCAGAGCACGATGCTTCCCAGCCTGTGTGTGGCAGAGACTACGAGCTGCACCCCACCTCTGAGGATTCCATTCTCCCCTTCTTCTTTAGCAGTCGAGCTCTGGTTGTAAGCTGAGGAAGCAATGTGTTCAGTTAAAAGACTATATTCCCGGCCATCCTTGCAATGAGGTGTGGTCTTGTGACTATGTTCTTGGCAATAAAACGCAAGAAAAGTGTAGTATGGGGTTCCCAGGAAGGCTGCTCAAAGGGTACCTAACTCATCTAGGAGGAGGGCCCTTCAGCCCTTCATCCCCCCAACCCTCACCTCTTTTTCTTTCTGCAAGCCTGGAACTTGGGTGTATTGGCTGGAGCTCCAGCAGCTTTTTGCACCATGCGGTGACCTTGAGGTTGAACCCCATGTGCTGAGGATGAGGACCCTGGGTCCCTAATGACACTGTGGAGTTGCCATACAAACTCCAGACTTCCTGGATCCAAAATGCTTTTAGGTGAGAAAGAAACACCTTAATGTTCCTTCGAATTGATAAACATGCTCCACTCTCAGGTCTTTGCACTGGCTGGACCCTCTGCCTGGAGCACCCTGCCCCAGATGTCCATCTGCCTTGATCCCTCACTTCCTCCAGCTTTCTAGCAAAAAAGCACTAAGAACCAGAGGCACTAAGGCCTTCTCTGACCACCCTGTTTACAACGGCACCCATTGTTCCATAGAACCTATCCCCATCTGTCATAGTGTAACCGAAAGTGGGGTCCGGCTGCTAGCCACTCAAAGCCAATGAAGAGGCAAGGCTGGTGGAAAGGAAAGTTTGCTTTACTTTGGATGTTGGGGGTGGGGGTGGAGGGCGGACTCCTGTCCTAAGGCTGACTCCCCCCCAACCAACAATCAGGGGGCAAGAGCTTTTATAGACAGAGGGAGGGGGCTACATGCAGAAACAGCTCTGACAGTCATCTTGAAACTGGTCATAGGTGGTCTGACCACCATCATCTTGATGGTTTTAAGTACAGTTAATCTTTAGTTCCAGGGTTGGTTTGTTTCCATTTCTTTGAGGCCAATTCTCAGGATTGTGGCAGCTTATGTCATGGATACAGTCTGGTCATCAGGTAGTTAACTTCTCCACCTGGTGTGGGTTTCAGTATCTATAAGACAGCTCACAGGATATGGCTCAGAAAATTATCTATAGCCCTTGAGAAGGAACTAAAGGTCCTTGACTATGCTTAATGACTAAACTATTATTATTTGGTCTCCTTTGACTGTTTTGTTTCTGCATTTTCTCCCTTCTCTGATTAAACTTATCCTTTGGCTAAAGTTTTTACACAGACAGAAGGCAGGCGGAGGACATGGGGGGCATAGACCATAGGGTCCGCTCCATTTCAATAGTATGTATCTTTTCCTTGTCCATTTGTTTCCTGTCTATCTCCCTCCACTAGGAAGTAATCATCACAGGGCACAAGGGCATTGTAAGTCACAGCTATTCTGTGACCACTGCACCTCTTGTGCCTAGTACAGTGCCTGGAACAGAGAAGGCACTCAGTAACGATTTGGTGAATAAATGAATGAATGAGTAGCATAATCTAATGGGCAGGCTCCGCAGGCTCAGTCATCCTCCCAGGCCCTGGTGTGGGGTCCATTAGGCCCAAGATGTGTACCAGGCATCCTCTTCCCCTGTGGTCACCAGGAACCAGGCTGCCTGTCTGCAGTGGTCAGGGCAGAGGAGACGGGGCAAGACTCACACTCCTGACTCTGGTGGGCTTGCAGGGGGAGAAAAGCAAGCCCCTGGCCCTTTTCCTGCCCTTTCACAGTTCAGGTGTGTGAACCCTTGACTTGGGGGCTCAGCCAAAGGTTCATAATGTGCTGATATGGCTACAGGGCCCTTGAACCAAGTCTGCACCCCACATACGTCCATCAGTCGGCCCCAAGAAATACTGAACGTGAGGGGTACCGTGATGCGTAAATTTATGTGTCAACTTGGCTGAACCACGGTACTCAGATATTTGTTCAAACATCCGTCTAGGTGTGGCTGTGAAGGTAGTTTTCGGATGAGATTATCATCTAAGTCAGTGGACTTTGAGTAAAGCAGATTATCCACCATAATATGGGTGGGATTCATCTAGTCCGCTGAAGGCCTTAAGAGAAAAAAGCCTGATCTCCCTGGAAGAGGGGATTCTCCAGCAGACCACCTTCAGACTCAAACTGCAGCTCTTCCCTGGGTCTCGAGCCTGTGGCCCACCCTGCAGATTTTGGACTTGCCAGCCTCTACAATCACATAAGCCAGTTCCTTAAAATAAATGTCTCTCTCTATATACACATCTACTTGGTTGTATTTCTCTGGAGGACTCTAAGCTAATACAAGTGCCATTCTTTTTTCCATGTTCCAGAGAATACTGGGAGCTCTGGAATGTCTGAGGAGAAACATCAGACCCTCAGCCTCACTAATAAAAACTAGAAAACAAATTAATGAATGTCTCTCAAGGAAGCAGTACACACCTTGACCCACTGGGTCAAACCAAGAACACGAAGAGACGCTGCACACTCATAGCCATGCCAGGCTCAGATGGAGAAGGAGCACGATGGGTTTATTTATTACTGAATGAAGAACCAGGCCTGTGGCCTCAGTGGGGGCCCCTGGTCCCCCGCAGGGAGGTGGAGAGGGCAGTGCTCAAGGCTTGTGTTTCCAGGAAAGCAGAGAGAACCTCAGGCCGCTGAGAGGGCAGGCAGCACTTTTCCTGCACACTGGCCAAAGCCAATGCGGTACCCGTCCCCCTGGCACTGTCCTGCAACAGAGGAGGACAGGGGTCAGCCACGAAGCTGCTGGGCTCAGGGGAACCAACGCCCAAGCGGCCACAGTGCCGGTCAGCACACGGCTGGGCCCAAGGCAGGAAGGCGCCATCAGAATGACAAACAGGTATTTTCGACAGAAAAACCACCTTCTCCAGAAGCTGGGCAGAGCTGCAGGAGCACCAGGATGGAACTCCAGGCCCTCCCTACTGTCAGGGACCCTCACAAGCGGTGCAAGGATGGCACAATGGCTTTCCTGAGAGGTAAAGGAATAGGTATAGGTCAACTCTCCGTAAGTAAGTCTGAGTTCAAATCCTAGGCTTGCTAATTAGCCTGAGGCTAGACTGACTGGGTTCAAAGCCTGGCTCCTCCACCTACTGGCTCCATGACCTTGAGTCCCCTTGGAACTCAGTTTCTTTTCTTTTCTTTTCATTTTTGTTTTTTTTTATTTTTAATATTGATTTATTTATTTGGCTGCATCGGGTCTTAGTTGCGGCACGTGGGATCTTCGTTGTGGCATGCAGGCTCCTTTAGCCTAGTTGCAGCATGCGGGATCTAGTTTCCTGACCAGGGATCAAACCTGGGTCCCCTGCATTGGGAGTGTGGAGTCTTTACCACTGGACCACGAGGGAAGTCTCTGGAACTCAGTTTTCTCATCTGTGAAATGGATCTAATGATAGTACTCACTGCACAGGACTGTTGCAAAGATGATATGAGTTAATACACAGAGAACTCCAAAAGAGTGCCTTGCCCAGGGGAAATGCTCAGTGTCAGCCGTTATGATGATTCTATGCTGGGGGATCAGGGGCAACTTGTTTAACCTCTGAGCTCAGCCCCCTTGTCTGCAAATAGGAATAGCAATGCTTACCTCTCAGGGTTGTGAGGATTCGATGAAACACGTGGCTGAAGCCCTAGCATGACATCTCTCCCAGAGCAGATGTTAAACAAAATTCTCTAAATTCCATTTCAACAGAAAGGCAGAGAGGAGAAGGCCCTTGTCCCTGGACCTGAGAAGGGTCCATTGAGTAGGAGCAGCTGTCTGAGTCAGAGCAGAAAAGTCTATGAGGAGCTGGGAGAGCAGCATGGAGGAGACAGGAGCAGAAAGGAGGGAACATCAGAGCTGGGACTTGACAGGTGGATATGAGTTCACCAGGGGGGACACAATGAAAAGGGTGTGCCGGACAGAGGGAACAGCGTGTGCAAAGGAACGGAGACCCAGGCGAGAGATGCACAAGGTGCACTTATTCAGTGAAGCTGTTGTGTGGGGTCCCCTGAGAAACCAGATTACAGTGTTCTTAGAAGCCATGTTAAGGAGTTTGAACCTTTTCCTGAGGGCACTGAGGTGACTCAGGAGTTTTCAGCAAGACAGTGAAAGCTGTGTTTTACAGCTACGTTTTAAACAGTGCCCTCTCCAGTGGCCCCTAGAGAGAAGATAGATGGAAACACATAGATTTATGAGTGTCAGGCCTATACAGAGGCTCCCAGACTCCTCAGATTGAGATGCTTCTCAAGCACCATGAGCTAGGGCAGTGTTGAGGTGACGGCCACCTGGCCCATGACGAACACGAGGGCCACTGCAGGGGATGCCCGTGACCTTGAGTTACACAAAACACCACCAGACCCCCTCACCTGCTGAAGACGACCCCCACATCTGGAGTTAGGCTTTCTGCTACCCAATGTGAAGAAGGGAAAGGAGTTGCAATATTCCCACAACCGAGAGAAACAAATCGAAGCTCACTGCTGAGAGGACTCCCAGCCAACTGAACACTGAGACCAAAGACAGCTTTGGAAGGCGGGGTCAGGGACGTCCCAATGAGCCCTTCCAGTGAGCCCAGGGACAGTCCTCACGGCCACCTGTAGCTCAGTACAGCCTACCCAGCCTGTCTCCTCCCACTTCCCCCCACCTGCCCAGTCATCCTACCGGTCCTCCCTGTGAGGGATGCTCTGACTGCTGGCCTTCTCTGGGGAGGGGGTAGCTTGGACACCAGCAACATCCCCAAACCAGCCCCTCGCCCTCCCCGGCATCACCAGGGCACATCCTTGCCACCCCAGCGCTGACCCTTAACACTCGGTGTCACCTTTTGTCCAGAGCAACATCCTTGCCTATTCTCTTTCATTATTTTTCCATCAGTCACTTTAGAATCTCAATGCTCAGAAATATTCGTGTCCCTGGGGGGAAAAAAAAGCCCATTAAAGCAAAACCTGGCAGAAATTCATCAATCATCTATCAAAGCGATTACATCCTGGTAGGAAAGCTGGCCACTTCCTCCCCATTTTACAGCTGGCAGGCAGATGGTCTAGATGGGGTTTCTTAACGTCAGAGACAACCTTTTGAGTCAGATGACTCTTTCTCGTGAGAAGCTGTCCTGTCCACTTAGGATGTTTAGCAGCATCCCTGGCTGCCATTCAGAGACAGCCGGAACTGTCTCCAGACGTCACCACATGTCCCCCACGGGGCAAAGCCACTCTGGTTGAGACCACTGGCCCAAAGGATGAAAAGTGAGGCTCTGCACCCAGCTGAGGAAGGTCTTTCCAGGCTCCCAAGCTGCTACTCTCCAGTGCACAGAGGAGAAGCTGGGGGCAGGTGCGTTCAGGCAGAGATAGAAGGCCCCGAGAGGCCAGAGCATGAGGAAAGTCTGCACCCAAGTCAGAGCGTGTCACAGAGCCCTGGGCAGAGGGGAAAAGCAGCTCCCTGCCTCCCTGGGTTGGGCTCCATCAACCATGGAAATGGAAGCGAAAAGTATACTCATCTCCTCTGGAATGTTGTCTGATCTCACTGGCCCTTTCCTGAAAACTGACCCTCTGCCTAGTCCCCACTCCATCCCACCAATGGAAATGAGAATCCATAGCTACAGCCCAGTTTTCCGGCTTCCTGGAATGCTACGCCTGCAAGCACACTAGGGTGCACCCGTCACTTCCCAGAGGGAGGAGCTCCCAAGGCCCAGAGACAGGAGCCAGACCCAGCTGAGTTACTGGCAGAGCCAGGCCTGAAACCAGCATTTTCTCTGCCACCAGAGCTTCAGGGGAGTCCCAACTGTATTACGTCACTGAATGAAACTAAAGGAAATGATCTGGGAAAGCACATGGGAAGGGCTTGCAACTGTGGGGAAGTGAAGGTGGTGAGCTTTGCATTCCAAGGGAGTTGGTTGCATTCCAGGGCTGTTACCTGCCAGCTGTGTGATTCTGGTCCAGCTGCTTCATCTCTCTAGACCTCCAATGGTTCATCTATAAATCAGAGTAATAGCACCATGGGAATTAAATGTGATAATGCAGGTAAGGTGACATGCACGGTACCTAGCACACAGTAAGTGCACAATAAATTGCCGTTGTGTTACTGTTGTCTTCATCGTGGTTTTGTGTTTCAGTTAAAGATTATGTTTTAGTTAATGATAAATAGCTTTAGGCTAGACTTCTGGTTCGAGATAGGGCATGGTTCTATACATTAACACTTTCCTTCTCTTATATTCCTATGGAAATGGTCAAAGTAATATAGATATAAGGGAAAAGTCTGCGGCAACACTAGAAACAAGAATGGAAATACTAAAAAAGATGGAACTTGTGTTGGGCGTTAGAAGACATGGAGGATTAAGGATGGTGGGAGGGGGTGGAGGGCGTCCCAGCAGCAGGAATGGCCCAAATGCCTGGGGTTGGCAGTGGGTGCTCTGTTCTGTAGACGGAGGAGGTCTCCTTGCCCAAAAGGTTGGCCAAGGCTGGAGCACAGGAGTGGATACCATTGGTTGGGCTGGGGCTTTTGGTCTCCCAGAAATGAGAACCACATGGCACCATAGGCAACATGACGTATTGGTTTAAGAGCACAGACCCTGGAACCCAACTGCCTGGGTTCAGATCCCGGTTTCTACACTTTATCATTCCAGTGGTTAGAAACGGATCTGGGGAATAGTCGCCCATGATGAGAGAGCAGGGAGATGACAAGGGGGCATCTGAGCGGGTACAGCCAGAGGAGTAGGAAGAAGCTGGAAAAGAGCCACAGAAACCCAGCATGGCTTCCAGCAAGAGGGAGGCTCACCCGGATCAGGTGCCAGAGGGGTCGGGGCAGGTGAGGGCACAGCACTCTGCCCACTGTGGTGACCTCAGCAAAGGCAACACAGCTGACATGCCCATGCCCCCGGTCCACCTCCCCACATGCAAGCACAGGGCTCAAGTCTCAGCCACATTCACTCCCTAGAATTTGTCAGGCATCTCCTTCAGTGTGAACTCTCTTCTTCTTGTTTGTTTTTTTGTTTGATTAATATATAACTTATACCTCTTCTATTGCCAAATTGTAATTTTTATTCTTGTTCCAGGGAATTCCACCAATCTATTCCTGTTTCCCTCTTTTCTTGCCAACATGTGCATCTTCAGATCCAAGGAACTGCCTTTCTCTGAATTCCTCTGCCTGGCCTCCGTAAATCCTTCTGGAACAAGGTACTGGACACAGACAAACAAGTGGCCCTTGCAGCATTGTGGCTCCTTCCTCACCCCTTCCTTGGCTCAAATGCCAAGAACACATGTGAATCCCATCTGCCTGAGTACTCATCTCCTTTCTTCCAGGCTCTGGGCAGCTGCCGGGTCCACAGCGGCTTAGCTGGGGGCTTATACAACAGTGACAAGAGAGAGAGCTGAAGCCTTCACTTCCTCCTCTCCCATCCCATCTCCTTCCTTCCTTTCCTCAAACCAAAACTTCAGAAAATGCTTTCACTCGATCCATAGAACCACGACTGAGGGCCTGCAGTAGCTCTGGCAAGCACTGTAGGACCTCTTAATCAAAGCTGGCAAGGGAATCAGAAGACCCGAACGGTATCCTGCTCCATCAGTGTGTGAATTTCTGCCAATAACCTACCTCCGATCAACCTAAGTTTTCTACTCTGTAAAATCGGGGCCATGACCTTACCCAAGGGCTTCTGTGAGTATGAAACAGAATCATGGAAGTGGACGTGGCTGTAACATAGTTGGCCCCCACAGATATTCAGGAACCGTTAGTTAAAACTGGTATTAGAAAGGGTATGATAGGGCTGTAGGAACAGTAGGGGCAAAATGGGTACTTACTGGTTAATTCTGGGCATCATTTGCTGCTGTCTTGAGCTCTGCCTGCATCTTCTCTACCAAATCCACTTCATTTATTCAACCAACCAACCACCACACTGAACACCCACTATGAGGCTGGCACACAGTCAGACTGTAGAGAGAGGTAAGGTCTGGACCTTGTCCTCTAAGAACTCTGTAGTAGGCTGACTAATGCCCCCCAAAGGTATCAAATACTAAACCATGCAACCTGTGAATGTTACCTTATATGGTAATGTTTTTGCAGATGTGATTAAGTTAGGGACCTTAAGACGAGGCGCTTATCTGGGTGGACCCTAAATGCCATCACAAGTGTGTCATAAGAGAGAAGCAGAGGGACATTTGACAGACAAGCAGAGGAGGCAATGGGAAGACGGAGGTAGAGACTGGAGTGATGTGGCCTCAAGCCAAGGAATGCCAGCAGCCACCAGCAGCTGGAAGAGGCAGGGAATGGGTCCTCCCCTCGAACCTCTGGAACAAGTGTGGCCTGGACAATACCTGGACTTCTGACTTCTGCCCTCTAGAACCATGAGAGAATACATTTTTGTTTTAAGCCAGCAAGTTTGTGGTCATTTGTTCCAGCAGCCCTGGGAAACTAATACAAGCTCTTAGCCAAGCATGGAAACAGACATGCGTACAATTAACCAGAATTCAGTAAGTTGTTCATGGAGAGGACAGACTGACTGTCCCTGAGCAACCAGAGAAGGCATCATGTGAACTGAGCCAGATTTAAGCTCAAAGGTCTGCAGGCAGTAGGGAAAGCAGGGTTATGATTAGAATGAGGCTCAGTGGTGGGGTACAGAATCAGATGAGGGAAGGGTATGAATTTAATGAAACAGGTGACACGGTGCCATGAGAAAATCAGAAACAGAAGAGTAACAGCGGGAAAGCAGACCTGAAGATGATCTTCCAGGCACCATGAACGGGATGGATTGCAGGGGGCTGGAGCGAAGCTGTGCAAGCAATCCAGACACGGAAGGATGGTGCTTGGAGCAAGCCAGCTGCACAGAGATGGCAGGACACTTCAAAGGGATGGCCGACAGGATGTGCAGATGAAATGGGTCCAAGGTCCCAGCCCACAGAGCAGAGATTCAGCAGTACCAAGACAGGGGCAGGAAGTAGGGGTGACAATAGGACACGGGAAGGGAAATGTGTGGTCGGCAGGCAGAGACCAGGATGTGGAGAGCGAGTGCAGAGAACGGGTGCCCCCTTAACCTGCCTGTAGGGCAGATGGGCGTGGCTGATTCCCACGCTTCAGGTAGGGACTCCTATTAAGGAGGGGTCAGGATGCTGGGCATTCTCAAAACTGGGTTCTGGAAAAAACAGCAATGACAATGAGGACAACGGTGAAGACCGTCACCAATTTTAAGCACTCACAAGGTACCATGTACCTTGTTAGGCTCTTTAGATATTATCAAAGGGCTTAAGAATTGGGGTTCTGAAGATAAGCTGCCTGGATGCGCAATCTGATTATGCATGACTTACTGGTTGCAAGATCCTGGGCAAGTTATTTTCCCCCTGCTAGGCCTTCATTTTCCCACCTGTAAAATGCAGGTGCAGCAGTGACAGTGGAACATGACCCCAGGGGGCAGATCCTGCACTTGCCTTGTTCACCACTGGAACCCCAGCATGGGAGTCACAGCAGCTGCTCCAGAAACGTCCCCTGAAGGAATAAACTGGTTCGTCTCATCCTTACAACCATGCTGTGAGGGTAACTACTGTATCTAACATTAACTCCATTTTAAAGATGAGGAAACTGAGTCCAGAAAGGTTCAATAACCTGAGGAAGGTCACAGGGCCGGTGGGGATGTGGGAGTCCAACCTGCGCCTGACCCTGAGCAGCGGGCTGCTGACCACGGCAGCACCTTCCTCTCCAGCAATGATATGTGGTCGATAGAATGACCCCCCGAGATGTAAGGGGTGCCCTGACCTCCTCGGAATGAGCTGCTGGGAAATCTCGTCACTAACTCAGCCAGGTCATAGGGCACAGGGTCAAAGGGCACAAGGTCATAGGACACAGGGTCTTTACACTGCAGACTCCAGAACAATGGGAACCTGCCATTATTTTAGAATTTCGCTCAGGGAAGAAGGAGACAAAGCGGGACTTCTGCAGTCTTTTTGGTTCGGGGAGACTCCGATTTAAAGTCCCTGGCAGGGACTTCCCTGGTCGTCTAGTGGTTAAGACTCTGCGCTTCCGATACAGGGGGCGTGGGTTCGATCCCTGGTCGGGGAACTAAGATCCCACATGCCGTGCGGTGCAGCCAAAAGATAGAAAAAATTTTTAATTTAAACAAAAATAAAGTCCCCGGCAGCCAGGTTTGGGGCAAAGGCCAGTACAAGCAGACACAGACCTGGGACTGCCAGGGTGGGGACGAGTTGGGACACATGGCTTCCTGGGCAGACGGGTAGGACAGCGCCCGCGGGCGAGGAGGAGAGGACGCCCGCGGGCCCCGGCCCCCTCACCTGTGATGATGACTTCATCCCCGTCCAGCAGGAACTTCCTGGTCTGTCCAGCCCCCAGCTCTATGGCCCTCGTTCCCTTCCACGACAGCTCCAGCATGCAGCCAAAGCTCTCTGGCTCCTTCATAACGGGAAAGGGAAGAAGGTGTGATAGGTATTTACATCACGGTGAGCGTGGCGGATCTGGCGTGGGCAGTGGTTAGCAAGGCGGGGGCCGGGGGGCGTTGGGAAGGGGCGGGGGGATCCTGCGGTCCTCAGAGACCCTTCCTCGGTGGGACCACTGCAGAAGTGTCCTCGAGGCCGGGCACCCTACCTGCCCTGCTCACTCCATCCAGGACGCGGAGGTGCGGGATGCTGGACGAGCGTGCCCAGGCCCCTCCTGCCAGGCCCCTGCCCACTCCAGAGGCTGCGGCTTACCCAGACGCTGTGGTGCCTGACCCCACCCACTGGGAAGAGATTCTCCCTCAAAGAGCCTGCAGTCTCGACCTTGCTGGAAGTGACTGGTACATGCACCACCCAAAAGTCATCACCAAGGGCTCATGGAGGGGGGCTGGGGGGAATCAGTGGGCCACTCATCCTGGGTGGGGGCACTGTGAGGTGGTGACAACCAGACACTGTAGTGGCTTCCTGCGTCTGCCCCCGTGTCACTCTCACTCTCCCCCAGTACACAGACACAGCCTCTCATCCCTACACCAGCCTCTTCTGAATTTGATAAAGAAGCCCCTCCTGCACCCAGAGATGGATGAAGCTCTGAGTAGGACAGGGTTGAAAGATACACCTGCTTCGGGCTGGAATCCCTTCTCAAGGGAGAGCTGAGGGCCCTCCAGTCCGTAGGGGGAATAGGGGTGCTCCAGGTGGGCAGCCCCCAAGGCAAGCAGATACTCACCGGCCCGCTGATGGTTCCAGAAGCCAAGAGGTCCCCCGGCCGCAGGTTGCAGCCATTGACAGAGTGGTGGGTGAGCTGCTGCAGCATCGTCCAGTACATATACTGCGGGCGAGGGACACAGAGGTGGGGACGGGCAGGGCGGGCTCCTCCCAGCCTCCTGGAGCAGTCCGCCAGCCTGCGCCACTCACTGAGGCCTTCCCTGGGCTCTCTCCCGGCCCTCAGAGCAAGGACGAGCTGTCCTGCTGCAGCTACCCTGTGACCCTCCCCGCCTCTCTCCCCGCCCCTTCACCAGCTACAGCCTCCGCTCCCCTGCCCCTTCCAGCCCTCCCCTAACCCACCTTCTCCACGAAGCGCTCCGTGAGGAGCCGACCTCACTGCTCAGACCCTCAACCTGCAATGTGCTCATCTGTCCATAATTCCACCCTGTCCTGTGATTACCCGAGTCCTAAGTTGACAAGGTCTAGGTCCTCGTCATAGCAGAAGCTTCTCATGAGCAAAGACCTCCTTTTCATTCTCCCACTCTGGGCTTTGGAACAGACACTGGGCAACAGAGCTGAACGACTCAAACAGGACCTCAGAGCAGACTGAGGAATGAAGGAGCACTGAAGGAGGTCAGGCTTGGTGGGAGCAGGCCGAGGACCATACGCCCCCGAGCAGCTCAGAGGCGGCACGCCTGCGCCTCTCCAAGGTCACAGCTTCTCAGATCTGCCACTCCTGGAGCTACACATCCAGGCAGAGGAAATCTTAGTAATGGATTCTTACCCAAGAGACCCCTTCAAGGAGGCCCCCTTATTCCTTCTTAGTAGCCTAAGGAGCCCAGAATAAAGTTAAATTAGAAGGGAGACGGGAGGAAAAAGGAATACATTGAATCAGAGGATGTTCAAATGGTCAACAAGCATATGACAAGGTGCCCAGCTGCATCAGTCTTTTTTTTTTGTTTGTTTGCGGTACGCGGGCCTCTCACTGTTGTGGTCTCTCCCGTTGCGGAGCACAGGCTCTGGACGCGCAGGCTCAGCAGCCATGGCTCACGGGCCCAGCCGCTCCACGGCATGTGGGATCTTCCCGGACCGGGGCACGAACCCGTGTCCCCTGCATCGGCAGGCGGACTCTCAACCACTGCGCCACCAGGAAAGCCCTGCATCAGTCTTTAGGGAGATGCAAACGGAAATCACAGTCCCCCAGAAAGGCGGAAATGAAAAGGCCGGCGACATCACGTGTTGTCTTGGATGTGGAGCAGCCAAAATGCTTACATGCTGCTCGTGTGAGTATAAATTGGAACAAGCCCTTTGGAAAAGTGTTTGGAAGTACCCCTCAGCTGAGTATGTATATATATCCTCTATGACCTAGCAATTCTATTCCTGGATATCCACCCAACAGACATGCACACATACATGCACCAGAAGACTTGGACTAGAATGTTCACAGTAACTCTCCCCCCAAAAATGGAAACAACCCAAATGTCCATCAAGGGTAGAATGGAAAAATCCATTGTGGAACATTTATACTGTCAACACGATACAACAGCCAAGAATCATGAACTGTCACTGCAAACTGCAACATGGTTGAATCTCAGAAACATAATGTTAAAACAAAAGAAGCCAGACAGAAAAGAGTATATACCATACGATTCTGTTTTTATAAAATTTAAAAAACAGACAAAACGAATGTAGGGTAACAGAAGTCAGGAGAAAGTTTACACCTGACGGGGAGAGTGGTGATGTGCCTGGAAGGGGCCCCAGGGGACAGCTGAGGTCCTGGAAGTTTCCCATTTCTTGATCTGGGTGCTGGTTGCACAGGGATGTTGTTTTGTGAGAATTCATTGAGCTGTACACTTATAATGCGTGCATTTTCATATTTATGTGTTATGCTTCAATTAAAAGTTCACTTAAAAAAAAATAAGTCACTCTGATCAACCCAGCCCCTGGCAAGACAGGAGATGTCAGGGACTAGCCCCTTAGAGGAATATCTATTATTCGCCAGGAAAAGCACTGGCCGTGTCCATGCAGCCTCCATCTGGAGGGGTCTCTGTGACCTCCTGGCCTCTTTGGAAAGAAACAGGGCCATGGAAGCTCTAGGTCCACATGCTGACCCATCATCATAGCCCAAAATGGATGCTATTCCCCTGGTCCTCCCAGGAAGAAAGGTCTGCCTCACTTCCAAAAAGCAGTTTGCCTAACTTCAAAGCTTACCTTAAAATTGGACCTGCATATGGTAGCTGCTTGGTTCATTCCTTCTCCTGTTGGGTAGACAAGACAAGTAACATTGACAAAGAGACCTAATTCTATTCATCAAGGAGGGAGGAACCCACCTTGTTGGGGAAACTGTTTTGTGGTTTAAGCTTCCCATTGTCTAATGTGATTCTACCTAAAAAGTCCATGAACCAACGAGCTCATAGGATATCAGAGCTGGGAGCCGTCCACAGAAAGGATCTAGTCCACGGATGGCAAAGAGATGCACACAAGACACCACTTCCTCCTCCCACACCCACGGCAGACAGCACAAATTGATCACAGTACTGGTATCCTCTGAGATCAGAGGTAGCCTCAGAACCCCCCTTAACACGATGCTCCTGGAAGCTGATCAACTGGAGACAGTGTACAAGTTGAAACTGACTTGCCATGCCCCCCAGAGCCCTTTGGACAGCTGAGGCCATCTGTCCCCTGCCCAACTCCTCCCGTGATGGATAATGTGCTATTATTTCAACAATACTTATTAAACAATTACACACCTACTACACACAAGGTACCAGGCCCTTGCTGTGTGCTAATAACCAGAAAGCTCTTCTACTGCCCAAGGACTGGCCTTCCTCCCCTGGCCCCGTCTTCCTTTCTGAGGCTGCACAGAACAGGTGTGCTCATCGGCCCCATGGAAGGTCAGGGTCCCCCAGGCCTGCTTCACCCAGACCCCAACTCAGAACATCAGAACTACACATTCAGGACTGATGTGGGGAAGGGTCTTGGAAGCCATCCCTGCACTCGGTCCTCCCTCTTCCAGGTCTTTCTACATCTCTGGGCACTGCAGCTTCTTGATAATCTTGTCCCTTTCTCCGACAGTGCACTCCCCTGGATGTTTCCAGATGGTCAGGGTGAAAACAAGACAGAAATGAGCTCCAAAGAGGCATCTGTGGGTAGGAGGACACCAGCCTAGAGCTTATGGCATTTGGCTGTAGTCTCAGCCTTTCCATCGGCCGGTTAAATGACTCGGGGTGAATCCCTTTTCCTCTCTGAGCTTCACTTTCCCAATTGAAAACATGAAAGAGTGGGACCAGCACAGTTTTCCAGGGGCGCTCTGGCGGCTATGAGGCTCTTCCTAGGAGCCCTTTCTTGTGTGGAGCATCCTCCTCCCAAGACAGACAGCTCCTTCCTCTTCCTGGCAGACACAGCCTGCTGCCAGAATCACCTCCGTGAAGGATGGAGACCCTGGAAGCTGCAGTGAGAGAGCCACAGCAGAGCCTGGGGTATATAAACAGGACAAAAAGAGGAGAGAGAGCTAGGAAGAAAAGAGATTGGCCAGAGTGTGGCCCAGGAGGTCTGTGTGCATCCCCCAGACTAGCCCTCTCCCAGCGCCAAGGGCCCCCATCAGGATCGGAAAGTGACACCTGATTCTACCCAGGTGCAGGTGCTGTTCTAGACCTTGATGTGAATCGACTTGCTTACCGCTCACAATTACACCTTGAAGTCGGTACCACCATTATCCCACTTTCCAGATGACAAACTGGCACAGACAGATTCAGTAACTTGTCCAAAGTCCCACCGCTGGGCGGGGGCGGAACAGAGACTCGAACCCCAGCCGTGGCCTGCAGAGCCCGGCTCTCTCTTACTACTGCTCCACTGGCCTGTTACCTCAGCCCAGCCGGGCAGCCTCAGGGGGACGCGGGCCCTGCTGCGAGGCTCTCAGGGCTGACGGAGAGCAGGACCCGGGGGCTAGGTGTGCTGGCTCCGTGTGGTCCCAGAGGACAGAGCCAGGCCCACGAGGACAGGCTTTCAAACGGGCACTGGACAAAACATGCCACCCAAGGGTGAGGGGTTGGCAGTGGCGTGTGAGCAGAGGCTGGGCAGACTTTGGTTGGAGAGGCTGGAGAGGGGATTCAAGTGGAGGGTGGAGGTCCCGGACTCCATGGTTTCTGGCCCTAACAGCTGAGGGCCCGGTGCTATGGGGCTAAGGCCACGTGGGCCCTGTGAGGCTCGCAATGAGCACAAGGGTGTCCCTTCCCATCCTTTACAAGAGCCCCACGTGTCTCCCAGTCTGCAGCAGGTGGCACCGCATCACCTCCCCTCTTCAGAAGCTTCAGCAGCCACCTGGGCAATGGCACGTGGGCACAGGGGTCCACCCAGCTGCTGGACACACCCTTCGACCCCACGACAGTACCTTTCAGGGTGACAGAGAGGTTGATGTCGAACGTGTAGGGCTGGTCGTGGCGGAGATACGGCAGGGGCTTGGGGTCCTGTGAGGGCAGAGCACAGCACAGAGGGGCTGGGCCAGCGGGCCGAGCTGGCCCAGGCTGAGCCCCACAGCCCAGCAGAGCAGCTGGCAGAGAGAACCTGAGGGAGAAGGGGTGTCCCCTCTCCAGGGCCCAGCACTGTGTCCCTGGACACTGGGGGGCGACGGTGGTCATGTGTGCTGGACTCTGGGAAAAGCAGCTGAGGGAGGGGCATCGGCAGGTCAAAGGTAGAGAGAGGACCCAGAAAGCCAGGGAGGGGAGCGCTGGGGAAGGGGGACCGTGGGAAGCGGACAGTGGGAAGGCCAGAGATGCGGGAACAAAGCCAGGCCTGCAGGGAGAGGCCAGGCCAACAGAAAGGGAAGGCGGAAGGCAGGGGCGGCCGGCAGAGGCGCTCAGCCCTTCCAGTGCTGGACTCAGTGTGTAGGCAGCTTTGGTAGCCAGGCCAGAAGGTCTGCACTTTGGCCAAAAGCAGTGTTTTCCCAAAGAGCAACATGTACCTGCATCACTAGTGGCCCATGAGACAATGCGGGGTGATTTTATTCTAATGGTTATGTGTTTCTTTTTATGATTAATTTGGTGGCTAGTAATGCGGATAGGGACATAAAGTTCCTTTTCTAAATACATTATGAGAGTTTTCAGATGGAAGCTGTTTTAAAGAAAAGCATTTAATAAATAATCATTCAGAAGTGGCAAGGATCGTGAAGGTTGCACGTAAAGGGTATTTGGGAAGGGCTGGCATGAAGGTAGACGGAGCCCAGAGGTCTCCGGCAAGGGAGCAGCGGTGCCTGTGAACAGAGATCTGGACCAGGGATGGAGCCTGGAGGAGATGACCAGGGGGTGTGACGGCAGGCCAGGCGGTCCCAGGACGGCGGGCCTCACCAAAGACCCAAGAGACAAGTCTCGAGACGGAAAATGATGGGGAGGGAGATGCTGTGGCAGGAGCGGTAGAGGAGGGAGCAAGGGGACAGGGTGAGAGCCGCACAGGAGCCTCACGAGGCACCGGCCTGTGGGGAAAGGCTCCAAGTGTTGGAGCACAGCTCCATGGGATGACAGGAAGGCTGAGAGGTGTCCAGGAGCCACGTGTGAGCAAGGTGAGATGTTCAGGCGAGGGGGAACGGGACCGGGGGAAGGGCAAGGCTCAGAGCTCAGCTAGGGCTGCCCCCGTGTGGAGGACGGAGTCGGCTGGAGCATCGCAGGACTCTAGGACATACAGGAGAACCAGGACAGGTCACATGCCAGAAGCCAGGGGGAGAGAGTGCCTAGGAAGAGTAGGGGGCCACCAACGGGTCCACATTGAAGAGGGCACAAGGCCCCGGCACTGACCAAGGTCACTGGGCACTTTGGTGAGACCACCGGTGCTGATGGGGTGGGAGCAGCGGCCAGACTGCGACAGGCTGAGGAATGAGGGCTAGGATTGTGAGATGGGCCTGGACAGTGGTGCAGGGACAGGAGGCTCGGGGAACACGGGGCTCAGGACCAGGACGGACGCCTTGCTGTCTGACTCCACGCTGCATTCTATCAGTTGGACTCCAGGGGGCGCCATCACACAGAACACAACTTGTTGACCTGGAAAGTTGTGCAATGTGGTGGTACTGGAAGGGACCCCTTTTCCTGCCAACTGGCCAGTTCCCGGCCTTAGAGGATTCTAAAGGTTACAAAATTCCATGTTCTCCTCAAGAACTGTGCAGGGGGGCAGGGAAAGCACAAGGCAGAATGATTAGTGCCATGCCTGCCTGGAGGTGCCCACAACCAGGACCCCCAGCACATGGGCATCCTCCAGACCCTCTCCATGCCTGCTGGGCAAACAGCTCGGAGGCAGAGGGGCCTGGACTTCTTGCAGAGGGCGTGCTTACCTGCTCCGGGTTGGGCACAGCAAAGGGCATGAGGGCATCCATGGGCACCACCCACGGAGAGATGGTGGTTCCAAAACTCTTCCCGAGGAAAGGCCCAAGAGGGACGTACTCCCACTTCTGAATGTCTCGAGCTACAGAAGAAGGGCCGAGCAGGGCTTACAAAGGCTGACCGGGCCCCGCGGCAAGGCTCCCCCGCCTTCCCTTGACCACGGAGCACAGAGACACTCAGCACAGCCCTCCCCCATCCCCGTGCTCTGGCCCCAACCAGGCTGGCTGTCCCAGGACCAAGGACAGAGGTCCTCTGAGGTCACTGTGCCAGGCTGCAGCAAAGAGAAGGATGACCAAAGGGCAGGCAGGATACTTCCCCATGAAGGGGTTGGAAGCTCATCCTCACTGGGAGGCAACAATTACTGAGATTCACGGCACCACTGTCCTCCTACAAACGGCAGAGGGGTTGAGATGGGCTCAGAAACGGGGCGGCTCTGTTTGAAATCTCAGCTCAGCAACGAGCTGAAGTCGTCCCTGTGCCTCATTCTTTACCCGTGTAAAATAGGAATAGTGATATAATCAGTGTCTCGTAGGGATCTGGCAGGAGAGTCCATGTGACATATTCAGCCCTGGGCCTGGCACAAAATTGCTCAAACATCTGAGCTGTGACATCAGCCTTGTCCCTGTTCAACTTACAAGAAAACTGGAGCTCAGAGAGGTGAAGTCACTGGCCAAGAGCTCAGAGCTGAGAAGTCTGTTTGATACCCAAGCCTGTGCTCTCAGCCACTTTGACCGGCACCAGACCCAGGAGACCATCCATGGCTTCCCCAATACCCAGCCTTCACCCAGAGCAGAGCGCACACAGGAAACTCAACACCAGGACGCCCGACATCCCGTAATTACCACTCCAGTCGTTCATAAGGACCATTCCGAAAATGTGCTCATGGGCCTTAGAAATGGGGATCGGCTCTCCAAGTTTGTTCCCAGGGCCTACAAAGAAAGCCTGACAAGGGGAAAGGTTGATGAGAATCTGGCTGCCCCAGGTCACTTGCCTGGAGGGTAAAGGCCAGGCATTTCCAAACCCCGGCTAGGGAGCTGGACCGTTGTGTACGAATCCACTGTTTCTATGCCATGACCGGCACCCGAGCAGACAGACGGCTACCCCGGGGACACGGTGAGCAGCTGCGTGCCAGTGCCCACCCAGGGCCCCCACTCATGGCCCCGATCACCAAGGCACCCCCTTTCCCTCCTTCAGCCCACTCCACGCCTCTGCCCTTTCCCCTTCACCCAATACCGTGCTCTGCATTTTAAGATTTGACAGCTACACCAGGCTTGTGAAAAATGAAAATATCAGGGTTTGTATTCGTGTCACAAAAAATCAGAAGGCCTCTGTGATGCAGCAAAGAGAGCCTGCCAGGGTGTACCCCACACCCCAACCCATCACCCACCGTCTCAGAGGAAAGCATCATCAGCACAACGTCCAGGAAACAAGAGAATATATAGACATCATTGGGGGGGAAAAATTGAGAAGATAACTGTCAAAAGCACACAAAATCAGCTATGACATTTGCACGACCTAGGCTGCAGTTATATTCATTCTGTGACGGTGTTTAAATGTTGCAAATTTTTGTCAAGATTCTAAAAAAAAAAAAAAAAAAGATGCCATCTTATGCCATCTTATGCCACCATCATCAAGATTATCTGTGCTCCCTACCCGTTACTGTTTCTCCACACTATGACTTTCTATTTTTCCTCTGCCTGAGACCATATGGGACCTGGGACCCTGTGCTGCAGTGCTTGCACCTGGACAAACCTCTCCTTGAGCAACAAAACGCAAAGAAACTATATGGGACTAAAAATGACTGCGTGCATGCTCAGGTGGGGCAAATTATGGACAACAAGATACAAAAGACCAAAAAACCCAAGTGCCATTTCTGAAGAGCTGGGAGCAAAACCGGTGTTGGGAACAAAAGCAGGATACTGCGCATGCCCCCTGCACACACCACCACCTAAAGGGTGGGCAGACCACCTAAGACAACCCTCTGGCCCAACCCCTGGACACACCCCTACCCTCACCCCAGATAAGGAACAAGCTCGCCCCGCCCCCCCCACCCCACCGCCCCGGCTCAGGGAGCAAGGGAAACTGTTGTTTGTTCGCGCTGTCCCCTTCTGCAGCAGCAGGGGCCCCAATAAAGCCTTGCCTTAATTTGTCTGCCTCTAGTCAATTTCTATTAATTAAGGACGCCAAAAACCCTGGGCCATATCATGCCCATCCCTTCCACCACCACCCTGCCCCCCCGAAACAGGAACCAACACAGGTGAAGCATCTCTCTGCAGAGTCCTCCGTTCCCCCAGAGAGAAGACCCTGGCCCCCGACCAGGGGGCCCTACTCTGGGGGATCGGGGTTGGGAGACCTCCTCTTAGGGTTCACGGGGCAGCCTCACAAAGGCATCAGAAGGCAGAGGGCTGGCCGGTAACGCCCTGCTGGGATGAGGGGACTAGTGCCCACTTGTTCCCCTCCTCTGGACAGAATCCAAAGAAATCACAAGGCAGGGCTGGAACTACAGGGAGGTCCAGCCTGCCTCCAATCAACCTAGATTCCCACGCCCCCAGCCCTACCAGCAGACTCCGCAGCCGCTTCCCTCCACCTGCACGAGGAGACACTCTGTGAGCATCACCTGAAGCCCTGAGTGCTGACTTTGAGAAGCCCCCTCCATGGCCTGCCCGCACCTCCCTGCCCCAGCCTGGCTCCGCTACCCAGCATCCGATGACCCGGCAGAGACTGAAGACACTGCCGGTGTCCTGAGATCCTCCCCTCCAGTTCAGCTCTTCCTTCCCATCTCTTTCCTGGTCCCTTGACCTTGGGAATTTCCTGGAATTCAGTGTCCCTCTCAGAATGCACAGCCCTGCAGCATGAGGGGTCCTTGGGGTGAGGGAACCAACTGGATTGATGTCAACATCTGGCTGTGAGATGGCAATCTTGCTGTGCAGGATGTTACGTAAACTGGGGGAGAGTGTGTGAAGGATTCTGGAGCTCTCGGTACTGTTTCTTACACCTGCATGTGAGTCTACAATGATCTTAAAATAAGTTTAATTTAAAAAAATGCACAGCCCTGAAATAACCACAGTTCTGAGGTTGTGCAGGTCCAGCCACAAGTGCAATGAGGCTGATGTAGTTGATTCTTGTTATTGGTAATAATTATATTCTATAAAGTCATTAGAAACACCGAGTTAGCAAATACAGGTATATCGCTTCTAGGGGAAATACGGGGTTAAGTTCCTGCCAGCCTCTAGTCACAACATTCACATCAACAAATCAGCATATAACCTTGCTTTGTGTGTGCTTCTGTTTAAGGACCATTGGTTTCACATACAGGTCTACCTTGGTCATATTTCAGGTTTGGTGCCAGACCACCGCAATTAAGCGAAGATCTCAGTAAAGTGAGTCACACTAAATTTTTTTGGTTTCCCAGTGTTTATAAAAGTTAGTTATGTTTATGAAATAATGCCATTTGCAGCAACATGGATGGACTTAGAGATTGTCATACTGAGTGAAGTCAGAGAGAGAGAGAGAAATATCGTATAAAATCGCTTATATGTGCAATCTAAAAGGAAATGATACAAATGAACTTATTTACAAAACAGAAACAGACTCACAGACTCAGAGAACGAACTTATGGTTACCAGGAGGGAAGGTTGGGGGTTGCGGGGAGGGATAGTCAGGGAGTTTGGGATTGACATGTACACACTGCTATATGTAAAATGGATAACCAACAACGACCTACTGTATAGCACAGGGAACTCTGCTTGATATTATGGAACAACCTAAATGGGAAAAGAATTTGAAAAAGAATAGATACATGTATACGTATAACTGAATCCCTTTGCTGTACACCTGAAACTATCACAACATTGTTAATCAACTATACTCCAATATAAAATAAAAGTTAAAAAAAAGAACTTTAGAAAAAAAATTCAAAAATCAACTGAAACTCCAAAAAAAAAAAAAGTTATGTTTACACTATACTATAGTCTATTAAGTGTGCACTAGCATTAGGTTTAACCATCAATATACATACCTTAATTAAAAAATAATTTATGGCTAAAAAATGCTAACCATAATCTGAGCCTTCAGCAAGTCATAGTAGTGACATCAATGATCACCAATCACAGATCACCATAACGAATACAATAATGATGAAAAAGTTTGAAATATTGGGACTTCCCTGGCAGTCCAGTGGTTAAGACTCTGTGTTTCCACTGCAGGGGGGCGTGGGTTTGATCCCTGGTTGGGGAACTGAGATCCCACATGCCGCGTGGCATGGCCAAAAAAACCCAAAAAAGTTTGAAATATTAAGAGAGGGGACTTCCCTGGTGGTGCAGTGGTTAAGAATCCGCCTGCCAATGCAGGGGACATGGGTTCGAGCCCTGGTCCGGGAAGATCCCACATGCCACGGAGCAACTAAGCCCGTGTGCCACAACTACTGAGCCTGCGCTCTAGAGCTGGAGAGCCACAACTACTGAGCCCATGTGCCACAACTACTGAAGCCACACGCCTAGAGCCCGTGCTCTGCAACAAGAGAAGCCACCGCAATGAGAAGCCTGCACACCACAACGAAGAGTAGCCCCCACTCACCACAACTAGAGAAAGCCCGCACACAGCAACGAAGACCCAACGCAGCCAAAAATAAATAAATAAAATAAATTTATTTAAAAAAAAACAAGAAAAGAAATATTATGAGAATTACCAAAATGTGACACAGAGACACAAAGTGAGCAAACCCTGTTGGAAAAATGGCACCGGCAGACTTTGCTCGATGCAGGGTTGCCACGAACCCTCAATTTGTAAAAACACAATATCTGTGAAGTGCAATGTAGCAAAGTGCAGTAAGACAAGGTCTGCCTGTATGTGGTTGATTCATGAACATGAACTCAAGGCACAGGCACTATCAGGCCCCAGGGCAGCTTATCTAGCACACACGTTTTCTACAGGGTGCACATCACAACTTTCTTGTGCTTGGGAACACTAGCTAGCACCTCAATGAAAAGCGCAAAAATGGAAAAATAACGTGGCACTGAATAGAAAGTAAAAAGGACACTTGTTTGCAGTATGAGAGCTGAGACACAACGGCAGAGCAGGGCCTTGCTCAACCTCAGATGGGGACATGCATATCGGGAGACTCAAATTTTTTGCCACGCTGTGCATGCCCTCAGGTGACCCCCAAAAGCTCCCACTAGTATTGATTTGGAGGTTACGAACGAACTGTTAGTGAGTAGGTGAATTTTCAAATATGGAATCAGTGAATAATGAGGATGGCCAAGTGGGGACCCAGGACTGCCATTAACGTGGCTGAGATGGGGGAACGGCCTGTCGTCCAGGGCGGCCATCCCAGGGAGCTCTCCTGCCCTAGTGTTTAGACAGACCCTACGCCAATAAAACACCAAGACATGGCTTACCATTTCCAACTCGAAGTCCAAGAGTTTGCAGGAACCATACACAGGAGGCTTAGCTGGAATCATACCAGGAAGAGAGGCTAGTGAGTGCCGGGCATGGAACTCAGGGTGCGGGGACACAGAGCGGAGTGCGGCAGGGTACTTACAGTCATCGGGTCTCATCTGTCCCATGGGCCTGCGGATTGGGGTGCCAGACACCACGACGGAGGAAGCACGGCCATGGTAGCCCACTGGTAAGTGCAGCCTGAGGAAGGAAGGAGAGAGAAAGCATCAACACTGTTACACGTGCAAAGTAAATTGCAAAATGTTTTCAAATTAAAAATGAAAGGGAGAAGGAATAGTCAGGGAGTTTGGAATCAACATGTATACACTGCCATATTTAAAATGGATAACCAGGGGCTTCCCTAGTGAAGCAGTGGTTAAGACTCCACACTCCCAATGCAGGGGGCCCAGGCTTGGTCCCTGGTCAGGGACCTAGATCCCACATGCATGCTGCAACTAAGAGTTACATGCCACAACGAAGGAGTCCACGTGCTGCAACGAAGGAGCCCACGTGCCGCAACCAAGGAGGCCACGTGCCGCAACTAAGGAGCCCACTTGCAGCAACTAGGACCCAGCGCAACCAAATAAATACATAAATATTAAAAAAAAAGTGGATGAGAAAAAGAGAGCTTTAAAATGGATAACCAACAAGGACCTACTGTATAGCACAGGGAACTCTGCTCAATGTTAAGTGGCAGCCTGGATGGGAGGGGAGTCTGGGGGAGAATGGATACATGTATATGTATGGCTGAGTCACTTTGCTGTGCACCTGAAACTATCACAACATTGTTAATCAGCTATACTCCAATATAAAATAAAAAGTTAAAAAAAAAGAGAGTCAACATATATACATGGTTCAAATATCGAAAGGTACTCCCAAGTGTCCAGCAATAGATAAATAGATAAGCAAGAATGAGGTCTATACATACAATGGAATATTGCTCAGCATTAAAAAGAATGGAAATAATGACACAGGCTACACCACGGGTGAAGCTTAAGGACACTGTGCTAGTGAAATGAGCCAGACACCAAAGGACAAATACTGCCTGATTCCACTTACATGAGGTACTTAGAGGAGTCAAATTCATAGAGACAGAAAGTAGAAGGTGGTGGTGGGGTGGGGGGTGGAAACGGGGAGTTATTCTTGAGTGGGTCCAGAGATTCAGTTTGAAAAGATGAAAAGCTTGTGGAGATGCATGGTGGTGATGGCTGCACAACAATATGAATGTACTAATGCCACTGAACTGTGCACTTAAAAATGCTTAAGATGGTAAATTTTATGTTATGTGCAATTTACATTTTTTTAAAAAGCAAAAGGTACTTAAGCAGTGGGAAAAAGTATGATTTCCTCCCATCCTTGTCTCCAGCATCAATATGGTGCTGATGCAAATACACGCAGAATAACTGAAATGGTTACTGTGTACGTACTCTGCACTTAGAATACGCAGCATCCCATGGGGTGCTTTCCTGTTGTTTCCCTTTTCATGCCATCCTCACAATAGCCCTGCACGGTAGGCGTAATGGGACAGCGCTGAGCAAACTCAGGCTCAGGAGCATCCAAGGCTTGGCCGAGGTGACCCCGTGTGAAGTGCTGGCATTGGAATTCAAACCTGGGTCTCTCTGACCACAAAGTTCCGCTGCTTCCCCTGTAGCCCCTCCCTACCTACTACAACGGGACCCCAGGGCTAGATCATAAAGCTTGGAGCGGGAGAGCCACCCAGAGCACAGGAACACTGTCAAGAGCTCTGTTTATAAGACAGAAGTATGGGAGAGGAAATGAAAAAGGAAAGAACTCCCAAGTATCGAAACACCATCATAAGGTGATTTACGGTATGGTACAGTACTGCTAGGAACAGACCAGTTGAACAAGCTGGTTAAAACAAAGAACATAATACATAAAAGGTGAAAAACGTTTTTGCATAACAAGATAAGTTAGATCCTGTAATGGGTAGAATATGGTTCCCTGGAAGTATGTGTACGTCCTGACCCCTAGAAAATGCGAACTCGACCTTATTTGGAAAAAGGGTTTAAGTTAAGGATCTTGAGATGAGGTCATCCTGGATTAGCCAGGTGGGCCCTAGATCCAGTGACAAGTGTCCTTCTTAAGAGACACAAGAGGAAACACAGAGAAGAGGCGAAGGCCCTGTGTAGACAGAGGCAGAGTCTGCAGTGATGCTGCCCAGGAAGGATGGCCTGCAGCCACCAGAGCTGGACTAGCAGGGAGATGGCTTGTCCCCTGGAGCCTCCAGAGGGAGTGAGGCCCTGCCAAAACCTAGATTCCAGACCTGCGGCCTTCAGAACTGCGAGATAATACATTTCTGTGGTTTTAAGCCACCCAGTGTATGGCAGTTTGTTACGGCAGCCCAGGAAACGAATACAGACCCACACCTCACATCACACACGAAAGGAAATCCCCAGTGGATTACAGATCAGAATTTATGCAGAGTAAGGCTCTAAGAAGTACTAGGAAAAAATACCTCCCAAATCTTCAAATTCCTGGGGTGGAGAAAGCCTGAGCACGACATAAAAGTAAATGCCATGAAGGAAATGATTGACATGTTTGACTTTATAAAAAGGTAAAATTTCTGCATCAAGAAAGACAGCAAATAAAGTAAAAAGATGCCACATTGGGAGAAAAGAGTTGCACCGCATTACAACAAAGGGTTAATTTCTGTTCAGCACAAAACAGTCTTTCCCATTAATAAGAGAGCACTGACTGTGTAGAAGAATATCTGTGAAAGAATCTCTAAGCAGCTGATAACGGTTTTGCCTTCAGAGAAAGGAAGGAGGATGAAGGACAGGGTGGGAGAACCTTGCTTTGTTCCCACTGTTTACCCATAAATTCCTTTGGAATTCCGGACTATGTACATGCATTGATGATTTTTTGTAGCTTTTAGTTTTTTAAATATTTGAAAATGTATTTTGCAATATTTATGATATACAAAAAGATATAATAAGACAAATAACCACACAGCACCAACGGGCTTTCTAAGCCAATTAAAAACGCCCCCTTCATAAGGACCTCCCTGGCGGTTCAGTGGTTAAGACTCCGCGCTTCCACTGCAGGGGGCATGGGTTAGATCCCTGGTCTGGGAACTAAGATCCCATGTGCCGCGTGGCCAAAAACACCAAAAAATAATAATAACGCCCCCTTCGTAGCTCTCCCGGTCCCTGCCCTCTGCTTCCCACCCCTCCTGACCCCACCCCAGAGGGGGCCACCACCTGGAATTTACTGTCCCTTGATATTTCTATACACTTTTACCACTGTCTAGTGTTTTTCGCATCTTGTTAGATAAATGGCAATTTACCATGCATTTGCCTTATATTACCTAATCAAAAAAAATCTATTTTCGTAAAGACTGAGGTAGATTTAAGTTTATTTACACGGAGCAATGTCAATGACATAGTAAAGTGAAAAACGCAAATGTCAGTCAGCATGGTCTCGTTTTGTTAACTAAAGAAATGAAATGTGTATGTGGCCGTGCGTGTGCGTGTGTGTGTGTGCGCACACCCGTAACCTGGAGAGGTGAAGGCGATGGGCCAGCCACCATTCAGAGTAATGGCCTCCTCTGGGGAGTGGGCTGGGGGTTTCCCTCTTCTCCCCCTTTGCTCCCCTTATTGGCTTAAGCTATAAAATACAACTGCATGCAATTACATTACATGTAATGATTCAAACAGCACAGAAGTTAGTCAGCTCTCCCCATCCACCCACTCCTCTGAAGGAAGTAAAGCTGGTCTGGAATCTATTATTCTAGACCTTTCTCTACGCTCATAGCAGTCTATGCAAATGTGTGTGTGTGTGTGTGTGTATGTGTATGTACGAGTGTGTGTACATGTGTAGGTATGTGTGTAGGTATATGTGTGTGTACATGTATGAGTGTGCATGTGTGTGTGTGAGGCTCAATAATAGCCTCTCAAAAGATACCAAGGTCCTGGGACTTCCCTCATGGTCCAGTGATTAAGACTCTGTGCTTCCAATGCAGGGGGAGCGGGTTTGATCCCCAGTGGGGGAACTAAGCTCCCACAAGTCATGAGGCACGGCCCAAAAAACAAAAAAGATATTCAGGTCCTATTCCCTGGAACCTGTAGATGTTACTTTCTATAGCAAAGGAGACTTGCAGATGTGATTAAGTCAATGATCTTGAGATGGTAGAGATTATTCTGAATCATCCAGGTGGTCCCTAAATGTAATCATAAGGGTCCTTATAAAGGGGAGGCAAGAAGGTCAAAGAAGGAATTAGGATAATTGCAGATGGAACTGAGACAGGCTGGGACCTGGGACCCTTTGCTGCAGTGCCGCAATCCCTGCACATGGACACATCTCCCCATGAGCAACAAAATACAAAGAAACTGTATGGGACTAAAAATAACTGCGGGCATGTGTAGTTGGGGTAAATTCTGGACCCAAAAGATACAAAGAGACCAAAAAAACCCCAACTGCCACTTCTGAAGAGCCTGGGGCAAAAACAGGGTGTCGGGAGCAAGAGCAGGGTACTGCGCACGCCCCCTACACACAACACCACCTAAGGGGTGGGCAAAACACCTAAGCCACCCCCCCTGGCCCGACCCCTGGACACACCCCTACCCTCACCCCATATAAGGAAAAAGCTTGGCCCCCTCGGGGAGCGAGCAAGCAAGTGAACCTCTTGTTTGTTCTTGCTCCCCCCACTGCAGCAGGGGCCCCAGTAAAGCCTTGCCTGAATTACTTGTCTGGCCTCTAGTCAATTTCTATTGCTTGGGGAAGGCCAAGAACCCTGCGGGGTAACAGAACCAAGAGGTTGGAGTTATTGAGGCAGGGGTCCCAAGCCAAGGAACGTGGGCAGCCTCTGGAAGCTGAAAAAGACAAGGAAATGGATTCTTCCCCTAGAGCCTCCCAGAGGAACCAGCCCTGCCAACACCTTAACTTTGGCCTAGTGAGGCTGATTTCAAACTTCTGACTTCCAGAACTGTGAGAGAATATACCTGTGTTGCTTTAAGCTACCAAGTTTGTGGTAATTGGTTATAGCCACCACAAGAAACAAATACAGTATGAATGTACATATATTTTTCTTTGTCTTTTTATAAAAATGAGAACTCACTTTACACAATACCTTCACTTCATATATCATGAAAGTGGGGCTTCCCTGGTGGCACAGTGGTTAAGAATCCACCTGCCAATGCAGGGGACACGGGTTTCAGCCCTGGTCCGGGAAGATCCCACATGCAGCAGAGCAACTAAGCCCGTGAGCTACAACTACTGAGCCTGTGCTCTAGAGCCCGCGAACCACAACTACTGAGCCTGCGAGCCACAACTACTGAGCCTGTGCTCTAGAGCCCGTGAGCCACAACTACTGAGCCCGCATGCCACAACTACTGAAGCCTGCGCACCTAGAGCCCGTGCTCTGCAACAAGAGAAGCCACCGCAGTGAGAAGCCTGCGCACTGCAATGAAGAGTAGCCCCCTCTTGCCACAACCAGAGAAAAGCCCATGCACAGCAACAAAGACCCAACGCAGCCAAAAATAAATAAATAAATAAAATAAATCTATTAAAAAAATATATATATATCATGCACATGACTTTTGATCCTAAATCTTTCTTTCAACAGCTATAAAACATTTCATATTGTGAACAGACCATGATTTTTCAACTAGTCCTCCACCAATAACCATTCAGATTGCTTCCAGCTTTGGGTCCTTAGAAAGATTGCTGGTAAACATCTTTGCCCTTGAATACAAACATCATTTCTGTAGGATAGATGCATGAAAGTAAGACTGTGGGTCCAATGGTATGCACATTTTAAATTTCTAGTGTTTTACTTTATGTATTTTATGTATTTTCTGTTTCGGTTAATCACAGCAAGCATATATTACCTTTATAATAAAGGATATATGCATAAAGTAAAAAAGGCACAGCCGCCGACCGCTTTGCATCCAACATTGAAAAAGCCTGTTTGCTGTTATCCTGCAGAAGGAAATGGGCTGAGACTCCCCCACTTGGCCTGGACCATGCATAGAGCCAGAATCTTGACTCATTGGCCTCCTGCAGTCCTAGATGCACCCTGGCCTTGTTCTGCAACCTTGGCCTGGTTGCTTAACTTCTCTGGGTCGTAACCCACTCTCTTCCCCCTTCTTCCTCTTGGTTCTGACAGACGCAGCCCCTTCTGGCACAGCTTATCTGAAACACCCACTAAAAGAGGGGAAAGTCTCTGTCCACCCCAGTGACTGTGTGTGGCCCAGGGCACTCGGCCTGGGGCGTGTGCCTGCCACTCTGCTCTGAATAACCGTCGCATCTAGAGGACAACACACAGCAAAGGGCAAGGATCTTGGCTCTGCGTTCTAGGCTCCGGCAATGGCTTTGACCTGGGAGTTAGGAGACAGCCTTTAGCCCTGTTTGTCCTCAGGCAAGTTGCTCCTTCTTTAAGTCTGTTTCCCTTCCTGTGAAATGGGGTTGTCAGTCATAGCCTTGGCGACCCCAAAGAACCCCAATGAGGATCAAATAAATACATGCAGCCCCCATTTTGAGCTGACCACACTTTGAGAAAACGCAGCACTGGGCACACTTGAGGATTCTCATCCATCAGAAGAGTCTAAGTATGGAGAATGCTGGCATGGAAGACTTGTCAATAGAACCATAATTCACAGCTTACAAACAAAAGGATCTGGAAGGATGTTAGTGAGTCAGGATCTAATTCCAACCCGTGTTCTCTAGATCAAAGGGCTTAAGGGAAGTCCCCATGATCCCACAGCGGGTCCAGGGCTGAGGGGAGAGGAGGACCAGAGTCTGAGGCCACTGTTTCCAGAAGTGGTGACATCATGGTCATTGTTAGCTTTCCTCCCGGGTTTCCTTAACCTGAGAGGACTTGGCAGCTCCTGGGACAACACGCTGCTGGGCACGTAAAGACAGACGTGGAACTTAGCCACACACTGGTCCAGAACATACCAATTGGGCATCAACGGGTTCTCCGTGCCCCTAAACATGACTCCGACGTTGGTGGCGTGGTGCCGAGAGGAATAGAAGTCCGTGTAGTCGCCTGCGGGGGAAAGGTCGGGAGATGCTGTCAGTGACCTGGATTCCGCAGGTCAGAGAGGGGCCAGTTCCGAGCGGGGGTCGGAGCAGGAGAACAATGAGGGGTGAGCGGAAGGGGCAGGGAGAGCACGCCTGACATGCAAGCCCGACATGCGACACAAATTCGCCTCCCTAAAAATTCGTTTTGGGCCTCCCTGGTGGCGCAGTGGTTGAGAGTCCGCCTGCCGATGCAGGGGATACGGGTTCGTGCCCCTGGTCCGGGAAGATCCCACATGCCGCGGAGCGGCTGGGCCCGTGAGCCATGGCCGCTGAGCCTGCGCGTCCGGAGCCTGTGCTCCGCAACGGGAGAGGCCACAGCAGTGAGAGGCCCGCGTACCGCAAAAAAAAAAAAAAAAAAAAAAAAAAACAATAAAAAAAGTAAAAATTCGTTTTGAGAACTCCCAATTGAGAAACGAAAAAGAAACTAGGAGCCAAGGCTTCCTGAAACAGACAATGGAATTTGCAAAAGAGTGGCAGACACCCCTCCCACCCACGGGCTCCGCTCGCCAGGCCCTCGCTCAGGCTGTGCCTGCCAGAGCAGCCAGCTGCTCCGTGTGCATCCTGGTAAAGAGACTGGACTCACCTATGGTGGCCGGAAGACGCATTGTGGCGGAAGCCTGGGAGGTGAATGCACTGAAACACAGAACAAGGGGCTTCCAGGTCAAGCTTTGGTCATTCACAGGCTCAGCCTAGATCATGGTCCCAGTCCTGCTCACAATCTCCAGCGAGCACTTCCAGACTGGCCTGGGGCCACCCCAGGATGGGCATCCACCCACTAAAGACAAGTTGCCTCTCCCTCGCTTCTATGGTCCACTCTAGGCAATGGGCTAAATTACCCCTTGTTTGGAAACCAGACAAGGACACAAATGATGCTGAAGAGGAATGGCTGAGTGAACAAGGGAGTGGGCCGGTGGGCCAGGCATGGCCTGGACACCCCAGTCCAGGCAGAGACGTAATCCCAGTTGGCCCAGAGCCCTCTCACCAAAATGCAGCCCAGGTTGGGGCTGGATGAGGCCAAGGCAGCCAACCCGTGACTCAGAATGTCCCCGACGACCACACCGTCCTCTTCCGACAAGCCAGGTCCCCTCCTCCCGACCCACCATGGTCCACGGGCCCCTCACCGCTTCCGAAGCTCCATGTCATCTCTGAGCCTGGCTTGGCTGGCGGACAGCAGGTTCTGCAACAATCCTCTTGCCTCCTTCCAGGCAGCCTGACCCAGGCCCATGAAGCTGTTGAGAGTTGGCTAGGACCAAGATGCGGAGGAAGAAAGAAGATCACACATGGGAAAGGAAAGCCCCTTGTGCTACCCCTCCTACTGACAGGAGCGAGCCTGGCCAGCTTTCTGGATCCCCTGTCACTTATCCCAGTTCAAACTCTCAGGACTTCGGTTCTTAGTTCTGTCATCTGTTCATCGAGCTGGGGAGATGTGTCATCTTTCCTGACGGGGCTTCATCCCCTCATGGACTTGCAATTGGCAAAGCCTGGGAGCTCCTATCTGGGACAGCTGCCTGGTTAAGCTTGGCCCCGCCTGCAGTGAAGATGGCTGTGTTCCTCCAGGGGGGACCTCTGGTCTGCAGGGGTACTGAAGTCTACACCAATCCCCTTCACATAAGTTAAGAAGAGGTTTCTGAGCCAGTGAAGTGTAGCAGAAAAAGCACTTGTGGATTCTCAAGGCCAGAGTTCCAACCCCAGCTCCAATCCTTGTAGCCATGTGAGCTGGGAGAATTGTGTCCCGTTTCAGATTAGACCCTCATCCATCTAATGAGGATTCCATTCCTACGCCAGAGGGTCGTCGTGAGAATTGAACAAGAGACATGTGTAAAACTCCTGACACATAGGAGGTACTCAATACATATCATCTTCCTTCCATGGAACGGGAGGGAGGATGCACACCAAAGCACTGGACCGTCTACAGGGAAGTAAATTCACGTCCATCACTCATGTACGTATCCTTCAGGCTGACTCCTAAAGTGGGGGCAACACAGAGGGCACTTGGGGCAAGCTGTCCATTCTTCCCAGGCTGGAATCAAACCTGGAGGGCAGGGCTCATGGGTCCCTCCCTCGGAGGGCCCAGCACCGGCCTGGAACAAGCAGAGACTCAACCAGCTTAAGATGAGGAAATGAACCAGTTATTGGAGAACATCATCTCAGAGACAACTGGGGAGGGCCCAGGACTGCGGAGGGACTGACACTCTTCTCACCCAGGAACCCACCCTGCGCTGTCCCAAGGCTGCCTCCTGCCAGCCTGTCTCACAGCCACCCCCCAACCTTACCCGAGTAAAATCTCTGAGCCCTCAAGGCACTACCTCTATCAGAAACGGAAGGCAAAGGGCATTTTCTTAGTGGCATTTGCAACAAAGGCCACTGAGATCCAGGACGAGCCATGTCACAATGTCCTACCTGATCAAAGACATCCTGGTGTTGGGAGAGGACAGGCCCAGTGAAGAGGTGCTTAATGACACTGAGGTCTAGGATCTGGTCACCAATCGCCACGCCGATTCTTGGTCTTGGCTGGGAGGAAGGGGGCATGGTCAGCACTGGGCAAAGCCTCAGCCAGGCTTGGCTCACTTACACAGCAAGTCTGTCTGTTTACGAACCCATGGCTCTTGTCTTTACATGGCCCTCTATGGAGAGGGACTGAGGAACTGGATCCTTAGCACCGTACCCCAGCTCCCTTTGCCTCTCAAAGGGCAGAAATTGACCCTGTGATCTCTGTCCGGGAAGAACCTGGTACCATGTCTGCCTCTAGGACAAGAAGGGAAAAGAATCTGTGTTTCCTGAATGGAAAATAAATCAAACACCCCTTGGAGTGGGTAAGTTGAAAGAGGCCTAGTCCAAGCCCCTTATCCAGGCAAAGTCCCCAGCAAAGTTTCTCAGGTGTTGCTTAAAAGCCTCTGGTGATGAAGAGCTCACCACCTCACCAGGCAACTGGATTATTTCTCAGGTTTAACCTAGGCCTTCCCTTGGGGGCAATTCCTCTGCACAGCAGAGCGTGTCCCAGGCACAGTGCTGAGGGCCAGGGGCTTGGACTAATGAGCTCTGTTAGGGCTCAAACAGAGCAGAGCTCGGGTCACCAGGGAGCATGAAGCCAGACTGCTCAGAGCATGCAGGAAAAGTTCCTTTCTGCACCATCAAATCCCAGCTTCAGCCCTGAGTGTGACAATGTCGCAAATATTTGGCAAAGCCTGACCTTTGTCCACATGGCCCTGAAATCTGCTCATCAACAAGGAACTTGAGAGCATGTCTGCAGACTCGGACCTCCTAAAGCTCTGTCCTGAGCTGAGCTTCTAGCTCTCCTGAACCACCAGCTTTGCCATTTCAGTTCCAGGGAGTTTAGAGGTGGGGCTACTGGCTGGCCTTATCTCCGGTGGCTGCTCATTTCAGGGGGCTGAGAGAAGATGGCTATCCCTCCGTGCACAGGGGTAGACCGGAGCCACACCCTCACCTGGCCCTGAGGCCCCGGGCAGACCCTGCCCATGAGGAAGCTGCCTGGAGAGGCTGGTCCTCATTCCCAGCTCCCTGGGCCTCATCTCCCTGGGCAATGAGCTGGGCCACCTGGACCCCAGCGGCTGCCCACTTAAGGGATATGCAGGCAGACCCCTGGGCCACTTCTCTGACCCTGGCCTCCACACCAAGCTGCAGGAAGGAGCCAAGGCCACTGAGCAACATCAGAGACCTAATCAAAAGTGTGGCTGCCTGCCTCCTCGGCTGCAAGCAATGGCGAGAAGCTGCCCTTGTGTTTCAAACCCTGGCAATTGTGAAACCATATGTTGAATCTTCTAGACCTAGACATGAGGAGCTGAGAGGGTGAGTCCCTCTACTTTAACTGTTGGGAGTTATTTTCTTCAGTGTTAGACTTCCGATCCCTGGGGTCCTGCCTACTCTGTCATTCACCATCTTATCATTTTGGACAAGTCCTTGGTCCTCTGAGGGCCTCAGGTTCCCATGTATAACCTGAGGGAGACAATTAGTAAGAGATATCCTATGTTTAACTTTAAGAGAATGCGTGTGCATTGCCTCTGCTTTATAACATTTGGTCATATCCGATAGAATGTTGTCCAAAGGAAAGCTTTACCCACCTCCCAGCTTGACAGAGGGAAAAGGATGGGGTTTGGGAGCTCACAGCTGTGGGGTGGAACCCCAAATCTGCCTCTTACTGGCTGTGAGACCTGGAGCAGAACTCTTAGCCTCTCTGAGCCTCAGTTTCCTCATCTGTAAAATGGGGACAGTAGCACAACAGCAAGTTTGTAGTAAGAATTCAATTAATTAACATCTGTAAATCTCTTATCACCAGACCAGACACAGGGC
The DNA here is from genome assembly GCF_025265405.1 of Mesoplodon densirostris. Lineage (NCBI taxonomy): Eukaryota > Metazoa > Chordata > Mammalia > Artiodactyla > Ziphiidae > Mesoplodon > Mesoplodon densirostris. The sequence goes on from NC_082664.1 coordinate 151,542,466, forward strand.
AGACATTCACCCAGACAAAAAAATTTATGGAGCATCCACTTCATCCCAGCAGTATACTAAGGCTGCAGAAGCACTGACGATAGAGGAGAGACATGGTTCCCACCCTCCAAAGCAAAAGGAAGCACACGGTGTAGGTGACAGATGATAACTGTGGCTGGAGTTCAGTGGTGAGTTCGTTCAGTGAGGGTGCTTAGGGGACAGCTCTGAGGAGGTGACATTTAAGCTGGGCCCAGAAGAGTGAGAAGAAATCAGGCATACATAGAGTAGGAAAAAAGAGTATTCCAGATAGAAAGAACAATATGTGCGAAGGTCCTGAGGCAGGAAACCGCTCTTAGAAAGTTCCAGAAACTGGGACTTCCGTGGTGGTCCAGCAGTTAAGACTCTGCGCCCCCAATGCAGGGGGCCTGGGTTCGATCCCTGGTTGAGGAACTAGATTCCACATGCTGCAACTAAGAGTTTGCTGCAACTAAAAGATCCCCAGTGCTGCATCTAAGACCCAGTGCAGCCAAAGTAAATAAATAAATATTTTAAAAAATGTTTCAGAAACTGAAAGGCAGCCAGTCTGGCTGGAGAGAGCAGAGGGTCTGGAGGCAGAGGCAGGGCCGGAACCACGGGACTTGAGCACCTTGGCCGTCAGCTCCAGATTACTGCAGCATCTGTTTCTCAGAAGCCACGGTCCCTGTCTTCACAGAGAGCGCCAGGGTCTGCTCTACTAGTCCATGAGCAACCCAAGATGGAGGGAGGGTGTCCCGTGTGCCTTTGATCCCCAACTCCCAGCCCAGAATCTGGCCCAGAGTTGGGGTTCATAAGCATTCACTGAATAAAAGAATGACTAAAATGAAAGCCAGATTAATTCACTATTGTTCCACCCAAATTGTGCATGGCTGGCCACTGGCATGGAGGAGAGAGAGGCTGTGCCCCGGCGACTAGGTCAGCCTGGAGAGGCAGCCACCACCTTTGGAATGCCCAGTGCCTGCAGCCATAGCTTCAGACACAGCCTGTTCCACTTGAAGGCCCTCAGCCTTCTGCAATGCCCAGGGGGCCCACTACCAACCCCCAGCACTCTTGTCAGAGGGCAGTGAACCTCCCTAGTGGCTGTCCTTGCACATTCTAGTGTGGAACTGCTGGGGCATGGAGTCTGAAAGCCACTAGCCATACCCTAAGGGGCATTCATTCCAGAGTCTTCTGGGAGAGCAAGTCAGAGCACACCCCCCCCACCACCAAAGGCTTCTGCCTAATGGATTTGTAGAGTGAAGGATGAGGACACACAGCTGAGGACAAAGTGTCAGAGGAGTGCAGGGGAGGACTCGCCAGCAGAGTGCACTTGGCTAACACAGGTTAAGGTTTAACATGCCTCTTATTTGTATTTGCGGCCCTCCAGGGGACTGAGTGTTACCTTTTTGCATCCTTGCAACAACTGGCCAGGTCAGGCAGTTGTGAAACCACATGTTGAATCTTCTAGACCTAGGCATTTTTTTGCCATGGGGTCAGGAAACCCAGTTTCCAGGAAGGGGCTAACTGCCAGGAACTCCATTTAGCAAACAGTTCCCGAACACTTGGGCGCAAGCAGATTCTGGGCTGCTATGAATCAGGAGTTTACCTTTAAAGTTGGGAGCAGAAAGCTAAGCCCAAAATACCATGAATAAATCCAGGGGAATCTGCTTTCCCCACCCAGGGACCTTCTTATATATTTGTTGATAAACCCCCAGTTTTCAAAGATTTCTTTCTGCCAATCAGACTACACTTACTAAGTGAAATTTCATTTCTCTGCCCAAAAGGGCTTCTTCTGATCAGCAAAGGCACTCATCCCTCCGAGCTACTGAAAATACCGGGTCAGTTAATATTTCCCGAGTTCTAGGGTTAGAGGCTAACCTGGGAGAAAACAACCGGTCACAACGTGGTGCCTTGGGGGAAGACAACAAAGCCAAATGACTTCGGAGTAGACAGCATGACTGTGCTTCAACTCCTCTGTAATAAGAGAACTTGCTCTGCCTACCTGAAAGGGAGACTCATATGTATCGTTTCATTTTGCATTTAATTCTCACACAAACCTGCAGAAACTGAGGCTGAGAATTTCAATAACTTGCACATCTAGAAAGCTACCAGGAGGGATGTGAACCCACAAGTACTCTCCATGATCGGCCCCTCCAAAGAAAAAAGGCCCTTGCCTCCACCCCACCTCCCATCGCACTCCCCAGGGAGGAGAATGCGAGGCACCGCTCGTTAGGCCCCAAATGACACCGGGGGTCTTCGCGAGAGGCGTCCGGCAGGGAAACGACGGGCCCGACGTCCTGCTCCGTCGGGTGCTGGCGGAGGTGGCAGGGCTGGGCTGAGGCCCGGTGCGGAGCAGGAAGGTGGCGTGGGGGTCCCGGGTGGAGGGGAAGCCCTCCCTCCCCGCGCCCGGAAGCCGAGCGCTGCAGCTCACGTTGCCTTTGGTGGAGAAGACGCCGTAGGGCAGGTTGTGGATGGGGAAGTCGGAATCCTCGGCCACTGGGACGAAAGACATGCTGGTGGGCACGGAGCAGGGTGGCAGGCTGCGGGCTGCGCGCGGCCAGCAGGACTGGATTCGCAGAGGTGGTCAGGCAGGGTCACGCCTCCTGCGGGCTCCGCCTCTTCAGGCCCGTCCCTCCAGAGTGGACGCTGTGACACGGTAGGACCCGGCCCGCCCCCTCCGAGGGCTCCGCCCCTCCTGGAGCCCCCGCCCACCAAGAGACCGCCCCTCCACGAGGCCTATTCCTCCGCAAACTCCACCCCTGCACAATCCCTCCTCTCCCTGTCACTCCAGCTTCGCAAGCTCCACCCCCGCACAGTCCTTCCGGGCTCTCCCACTACAGTTTTGACCCTTCGCAAGCAGCCCCGCCTCCTCTTTGAATGTCCTCGTCCCGGAGTCCACCTCCCGGGAGACCTCGGTCCAGCTGCCAGGCCCAGGGGCCCTGGTCCTACCGAGAGCAATCCCCAGCTTGGCGTTTAAGGCTCTGCCCCTGGTGACTTCAGCCTCGTTTTCCCCCGGCTGCGTGGCCCGCTCTTCTGCTCAACAGAAGTCTTGTTGGGTTTCCGGGACACAGCCGACCCTTTGACGCCAGACGCTGCCTCCTGGGCTGGTACAATGCTTCCAGTCTCGTCCTTTCTGCCTTCATAAACCATGCTAATCTGTCAGCTATAGCATTTCCACTCTATCGGGGAAAGGAACAGTCGTGCCTGTTTGGAAAGCTTACATTAATGAGATTAATATTCTAGAAAATATAACTCACCTGTTTATTTCATATTCTCGTGCTAAAGTGACACTGACAAGATGTTTGACCTTGGACAAGTTACTTAACCCCTTTCTGCCTCAGCTTTCTTTGTATGACGTTGATGATCATGGTTCCTGCTTCACAGAGTTGATAGGAGAATTGAATTAATTGTGGAGCATTTGTGCCTGGCATACAGAAACTATTTGTTTGTGTGTAAAGATTGAAAGGGGAGACTGAGAAAAAAAATACAGAGAGAAAAGAAAGGGAAAGGGAGTGAGGGAGAAAAAAATGAAGGAAGGGAGGGAGAGAAGAAGAACAAATTTACACCTTAATCCTCTTTGCAATGCTGGTGACTAACAGCAAAAAGGATGAAGATTTGAGATCCACCTCTGACAGCACCAAAAGTGTGTAGCTTTAGGCAAGTTAAACTCTCCAATCATCCGTTTCCTCATCTGTAAAACAGACATAATGACAATACCTACTCCAGGATTTCTGTGATGGTCAAATAATGCCTGGCACAGAGTTAGTTATCAATTAACTACTTTTTTACCCCCAGGGACATCCAACCAGAAAGTTAGCCATTTCTTTGTGCCTGGGTTTTGCTTTTCTTTTTGAAGAGGACAATCAGAAAAGGAGAGAACACAGCTATAAAGATAAAGTGGTCAGCACTGACTGAAAATACATTTATAATAGAAATGCAATTTTTTTTTTTTTTTTTTTTTTTTTTTTTGCGGTACACGGGCCTCTCACTGTTGTGGCCTCTCCCGTTGTGGAGCACAGGCTCCGGACACGCAGGCTCAGCGGCCATGGCTCACGGGCCCAGCTGCTCCGCGGCATGTGGCATCTTCCCAGACCGAGGCACGAACCCGTGTCCCCTGCATTGGCAGGCGGACTCTCAACCACTGCGCCACCAGGGAAGCCCCAGAAATGCAATTTCTTAGAAACCTAACAAAATTATTTCTTTAAGTGGGTTAAAATTAAAGTATAGGCTGCACAATACTCATCAATACACAAACCAGTATTTGCAACACTGACTTCTGATTAATTTGCTTGGGAATTCTTACGACAGAGTCCAAAGTTAAAGAATTAATGGATACACAAGCAGAGATGTCTGAAAATAAATTTGAAAACAAATTTAAGTCAAAATCCTAGAAATTATTTTTAAACAACATTTTAAAGGTGGCAGAATCATCCTAAGGTTTGTAAATATAACAAACTGTTTCCCTTCAAAAACATTTCATAATGAATAATAATGATAGATGGAAAGACCTAAAAGTAAATGAGAAGTTGCACCTCCTTTGCCTGCAATGTCTTGCCCATATCTCCTCTCATCCACTATCCTGCTCCCTAAATCAGGTTCAGTCATCTTCATTCTTCAAACACATCTGTCAACAGCCAGTCCCAAGTCTCCCAGCTGTTCCTCCCTGTCTTCCTTTCTCTGACCTCACCTCTAAAACAACGCTGCCTTTTCAACAAGATCAGCAGTAAAGTGTGTACCAAAGAGCTTGTAGTTAGAATCAAGTATTAAAACTGTGGGTGACTGGGACTTCCCTTGTGGCACAGGGGTTAAGAATCCACCTGCTAATGCAGGGGACATGGGTTCGAGCCCTGGTCTGGGAAGATCCCACATGCCATGGAGCAACTAAGCCCGTGTGCCACAACTACTGAGCCTGTGTGCTGCAACTACTAAAGCCCAAGCGCCTAGAGCCGGTGCTCCGCAACGAGAAGCTACTGCAATGATAAGACAGTGCACCACAACGAAGACCCACTGCAGCCAAAAAATTAATAAAAATTTTTTTTAATTAAAAAAAAAATACACACACACAACCCTGCAGAGTTAGGGAGGCTGCCCTGCAGTTTGGCTTGGAGGGAGGAGAGGCTGGGTTGGTGGCATCATGTGAGATAAGAGGGCCTGAAACCAGAATGCCTGAGATGAGGGGGTATTACAAGTAGGGCTGCTGCTGAACCCCCTCCCTAGGCCCGGATGGTTGGAGCTGACCAGTGGTCACCCTGCAAGGGGCTCCCTCTTGCTCAACCTGTTCTCGGCTCTCATCTCTTGCCCCGAGTGTCTGTGCCAAGGGTAGACCTCAGTTTTGGTTAAGTCTGCCCTGGGTGGGGGGAGGGGGGATGAAGGGCGGTCTCTGGCAGTGGTAGATGTTCTGACTCATTCTGGCAGGTTCCAGAAAGGGGAAAAGAAACAGGACAGGGTCCCAACTCTTGTTCTGTGGCCTTATAATAATAAGAAGCCTTCTGAAACGGAGCAGGACCCTATGGTCTATGCCCACCATGTCCTCCGCCTGCCTTTTGTCTGTGGAAATACTTTAGCCAAAAGATAAGTTTAGGGCTTCCCTGGTGGCACAGTCGTTGAGAGTCCGCCTGCTGATGCAGGGGACATGGGTTCGTGCCCCAGTCCGGGAAGATCCCACATGCCGCGGAGTGGCTGGGCCCGTGAGCCATGGCTGCTGAGCCTGTGCGTCCGGAGCCTGTGCTCCGCAACGGGAGAGGCCACAGCAGTGAGAGGCCCACGTACCGCAAAAACAAAAACAAACAAACAAAAAGATAAGTTTAATCAGAGAAGTGAGAAAATGCAGAAGCAAAGAAAAGCAAACGGGACTAAACAATAATAGTTTAGACAGTAAGCAAAGTCAAGGACCTTTAGTTTCTCCTCAAGGGCTACAGATAATATTCTGAGCCATATCCTGTGATCTGTCTTGTAGGTACCGAAACCCACACCAGGTGGAAGAAGTTAACCACATGATGACCAGACTGTAGCCATGACATAAGCTGCCACAATGCAGAGAACTGGCCTCAAAGAAATGGAAACCAACCCTGGAACTGAAGATTAACTGTACCTAAAACAATCAAGATGACGCTGATCAGACCACCAATGACCAAGTTCAAGATGACTGTCAGAGCTGACTGTGCTGTTTCTGCATGTAGCCCCCTGCCTCCGTCTATAAAAGCTCTTGCCCCCGATTGTCAGAGAGGGGAGTCAGCCTTCGGACAGGAGACCACCTTCCCCCCTGCCCCCCAGTTGCCAGCATCCAAAATAAAGCAAGCTTTCCTTTCCACCAACCTTGCCTCTTTATTGGCTTTTGAGCAGCCAGCAGCTGGACCCCACTTTTGGTTACTCTTCCAGGCAGCATCTAATACCTACAGAATTCTAGTGACTCTTTAGCTGCAGGGCAATGAACTATTTACTTGTCCTGTACTGGCCCTGCCCCTCCCCTTAGAGACAGGAACTATCTTTCTTATTCTTTGTGTAGCTTTGTCAACGCCCAGCAAAACACCTGGCACAGAATAGGTACTCCATAAATACTTAAATAAATAATAAGAAACTGCTGACTAAAGGCAATTAATCAATAACCAGTGAGCCTCCTCCCCTGCCCTCCACCCCATCCAGGCCCTGGGCATACTGCACAGCAGCTTCCTTATTTTCGTAGCATGGGCTGTGTGAGCAATGGGCCAGGAGCTTCCCCTGAATACTCACAAGCTAATGAAAGCCTAGATGATAAAAACCATGTAAAGAGAAAACTTTTGGGGGGAAGGGTGTGGGGCTGATGTGTGTATGGGAAGGGGTGTGGACATGAGATAGTTGAAGGGGGAGGAACATTTCGTAGTTTTAAAATAGACTTGCCGGGCCTCCCTGGTGGCGCAGTGGTTAAGAGTCCGCCTGCCGATGCAGGGGATACGGGTTCGTGCCCCGGTCTGGGAGGATCCCATATGCCACGGAGCGGCTGGGCCCGTGAGCCATGGCCGCTGGGCCTGCGCATCCGGAGCCTGTGCTCCGCAACGGGAGAGGCCACAACAGTGAGAGGCCCGCATACCGCAAAAAGAAAAAAAAAATAAATAAATAAAAAAATAAATAAATAAAATAGACTTGCCAACCCACTAATTATATATAGTGTCTGAAGACACCAAAGCTGTTGTCTATTTGGAAAAAAACATTTGAAGTAACTTGCAAATACACTATATTTTTTCTTTCTTCTCTTTTGGGAGGGAGTGTGTTGAGCATGTACATTACAACAATTATAAAAAAGAGTTTTAAGGAAAAAATATTGCCTGTAATCCCACCATCCTACAGTTTTCACATTTTCATGTTATTTGCTCGTTCCTTTTGTTATGCATATGATTTTTCCATCTTTGTGAACTTTACAGAGAGGCAATTTTTCAGTCTTTCCTTACATTTTTCTCCTGAACATTTTTCCTTGTGGCCAAATAGGCTTCATTATTATCATTTTCATCAGCTGAAGAAATTGCAATGTTTGGGATTGTAATAATAATGGAGCCATGAGATCTGCACGCACAAAATGTTTTCCTTTTCCTACACTTTTGCTGGAGGGTAAATTCCTGGGTCGAAGGGTACGGGTGCTTTCAGGACCGGAAGTGAGTTTTGGCACCTCCATCATGAAGGGCTGGTTTGAGCCTCTGTAGCACCAAATTCAGTACCTCCCTCGGATGCTAAAATGTAGCCCACAAGAGGCTCCAAGAGCTGCACTGCTGGCCTCGTTCACACAAGCATGCCCCTGACTCCCTTACAAGAGAACTGGAAAGGGCTTTCTGAATCCAGGGTGCAGATGTCTTGCAAGGGCTCTGAGAGGCTGGCAACTGCCATTCAGGTAAGCAGGAAATGGACTCTGCCTGCACTGGGAGAAGGAGGGTGGCCTTTTTGGGCAACCCTAAGGAATCCATCCATTCCCTTCTCCCCACCCTACAAATTTCACTTGCACTTGCATTACTTGAGTCCAGTTGCAAGGTCCTCTAAAGGTTGAACTCCTTGGAGAGAACAGAACGTCACTCATGTTTGCACATGATACACATCCCTCTGATGCTAAAGTGTATGGTATACATGCCAAACACATGGTGTCCCCTCTAAAACGTGTACAATAAGCATTTCTGAGCCTGAGTCTTAAGGAGAGAAGACATTTGCTTCATTGCAGAGCTCGGTCTCTATCATAGCTCCCTCTCTTTTTTTTTCTTTTGTTTGTTTTGTTTTTTCCTCTTTTTCTTGATAATTCTGAAGCAGAGCCAAATGAACCAGCTCAACCAGGGCTGGGTTTTTTGCAAGACAAATTTTCTTCTTCCAGCCCTCTTTTATTCTGTCTTTAGTCTGCTTTAATTGCTTCAGGTACTATTGTATCCATGTTTTGATGGAATACTACCTCAAAGCCATTTTGGATTTAAGCAGGATCTGAAAGACCCATAAATAAGCAGCATGTTAAGTAGAGAGAATATCACTGTCAATTGACTCGATAATAATGTGTACCATACAAGGAGCTTTCGTTTATTGTTATCAAAGCACATGCAACTTTTCAGATCCTCCTCTGTGATTTCAACAAGATACTTATAACTTTGTTTTGCTTTTTTGTATGAATACTTTAAGAGTTTTCCCATCCCAATTTTTCCTTTTCCCATCTGAATTTCAGGGTCTTTTTGAGCTTTAGCTGTGGGTCACATCCTGTACCCAGAAGTGCAGAGAAATTTCAACATTTAACATGTACTCTGTATCCAACCTGTTTGGCATAGTTGCAGAGACAATTCTCAGTGCGTCTCTCCCCAAACATTGCTTTCCTGTCAACAATAACTGCCCACTGAAATACATCTCTCATAAATATCCCTTCTCCTTCCTTTCTAAGAAACCCCAGCAATATAGCACTAAGTTTAGACCTGCTTCTCTCTTACCTAAGGCTTCCAGACCAAAAGCTCTACTCCTAGTCTGCCATCTGCCTTCTCTGCTTACTATTCCAAACCCCGCTACTGCATCCCCCTTGCCGGACAGACCAGGGGAGTCCTGAATCTTCAGCGTCTACCTTGCCCACATTCTCTTTGGAGGGGGTGGTCCAAATCTGCTCTTTCCTGCGTCAGATCTTGGGACTCCTGCTTGCGCATTGAGGGAAATCAGCACAGCTCCCCTGGACACAACACACTGGGCTAGACCACTGCTAATAGATTGTTCTGAGGTGATGAAGTTGTTCTGTATCTGTGCTAACCAAGATGGAGCTACTGGAGCATTTGAAATGTGACCAGTGAATGAGGAATCAAAGTCTTCATTTTATTTTTAACAGATTTAAATTTCAATTTAAGGGGCTTCCCTGGTGGCGCAGTGGTTAAGAATCCGCCTGCCAATGCAGGGTACACGGGTTCGAGCCCTGGCCCGGGAAGCTCCCACATGCTGCAGAGCAACTAAGCCCGTGCGCTACAACTACTGAGCCTGTGCTCTAGAGCCCGTGAGCCACAACAATTGAGCCTGCGCTCTAGAGCCCACAAGCCACAACTACTGAGCCTGCGCTCTAGAGCCCGTGTGCCACAACTACTGAAGCCCACACGCCTAGAGTCCACGCTCTTCAACAAGAGAAGCCACCACAATGAGAAGCCCGGGCACCACAATGAAGAGCAGCCCCTGCTCACCACAACTAGAGAAAGCCCGTGCACAGCAACGGAGACCCAACGCAGCCAAAAGTAAAAATTAAAAATAAATTTAAAAATTTTAATAAATTTATTTATTTAAAAATAAAGAATAAATTAAAAAAATTTAAATTAAAAAATTTTAAATAAATTTATTTAATTATTTTATTTTTGGCTGCCTTGGGCCTTACTGCGCGCAGGCTTTCTCTAGTTGCCGTGAGCGGGGGCTACTCTTCGTTGCGGTGCACGGTCTTCTCATTGCAGTGGCTTCTCTTGTTGTGGAGCATGGGCTCTAGGCACGCGGGCTTCTGTAGTTGTGGCTCATGGGCTCTAGAGCGCAGGCTCAGTAGCTGTGGCGCACGGGCTTAGTTGCTCCGCGGCATGTGGGATCTTCCCGGACCAGGGCTTGAACCCGTGTCCCCTGTATTGGCAGGCAGATTCTTAACCACTGTGCCACCAGGGAAGTCCCTTAAATTTAAAAAGCCACGTATAAACTAGTGGTTACTCTACTAGACAGTATACCTATAGACTCTGCTGTATGCAGTGGTGTCCCATGGCCCTGAAATTTAACGTGACTTTTTTTTTTTTTGAGGTGAAAGGTTTGCTATGCTACCTAAAAGTAGACCAAACCAGACAGCCAGAAGCAGCAGGTCCCAAGCATCTTCTGCAGGGGTCTCTACAGTTGTCTGAACCTACCAACAGAGGACAGCCACTTTCCTTGTCCTTTTAACTAATAGACTTTTTTACAGCAGTGTTTGGTTCACAGAAAAATTAAGCAGAAAGTACAAAGAGTTCTCATATACACCCCTGCCCTGACAGAGTTTCCTCTATTATTAACATCTTGGATTTGTATGGTACATTTGCCATCACTGATAAACAAGTATTGATACAATATTATTAACTAAAGTCCAAGGTCTACCTTAGGGTTTTTTTTTTTTTTGGTCTGTGCCTCGTGGCTTGTGGGATCTGAGTTCCCCAATCAGGGATCGAACCTGGGCCCCTGGCTGTGAAAGCGCCCAGTCCTAACAACTGGACCACCAGGGAATTCCCAGGGTTCTGCTTTTTGTGTTGTACAGTTCTATGAGTTTGGACAAATGCATACTGTTATGTATACACCATTACAGTGTCATGTAGACTGTTTCACTGCCTTAAAATCCCCTGTGCTTCACCTATTTATTCCTTTTTTCCTCTACCTGAACCCATAGCCACCACTCTACTGTCTCTATAGTTTTGCGTTTTCCAGAATGTCATATAGTAGCAAGCCTTTTCAGACAGCTTATTTCACTGAGCAATATATTTAAAGTTCCTCCATGTTCTTTTGTGCCTTGATGGCCCATTTCTTTCTATTGCTGAATACTGTTCCATTATATAGATATACCACCGTTTTTTGGTACATCTGAAGGACATCTTCGTTGCTTCCAATTTTTGACAATTATGGATAAAACTCCTAAAAACATTTGGGTACAGATTTCTGAGTGGACATAGTTTTTAACTCATTTGACAAATACCTAGGAGTGCAATTGCTAGGTTGTAAGACTATGATTAGCTTTAAGAAACTGCCAAACTTTCTTCTGTCCCATGTTGCATTCCCATCACCAACGAATGAGAGTTCCTGTTGCTCCACATCCTCAACGGCATTTGGTGTTGTTCTGGATTTTAGCCATTCTAATAGGTATGTAGTGCTTTCTCATTTTATCTTGCAATTCTCCAATGACATATTATGTTGACCATCTTTTCATTTGCTTATTTGCCATCTGTATATCTTCTTTGATGAGGTGTCTTGATATTTTGACCACTTTTTAATTGGGTTGTTTCCATACAGTTAAGAGTTATCTTTATATTTAGAAGTCTTTAATGTGTTTTGCTACTATTTTCTCCCAGTCTGTGGCTTGTCTTTTTGTTCTCTTAACAATGTCTTTTGCAGAACAATTTTTAATTGTAAAAAAGTCCAACTTAAAATTTTTTTTCATGAATCATGGCTTTGGTGTTTTATCTAGAAACACCATCGAACAACTAACCATCTACATTAGAAATGGTCAGCCATACTAGTAAGCTGAGTTACTTAGAACTAAAGTCGCAATTAAGCAATTTGTATAATTATCTCTAAAAAGGATTACCTCTTTTGACTTATTTACCTGTATTTTGGACTTTTTCCTAAATATTCAATAAAAGTTTTTAAGAATAAACCATTTGCATGGAGAAAAAAGAAATAACAAATCATTGCCAAAACTCCCGATTTTAACATGTGGTCATAAAAAAGGTTCATAATTATGACTTTGGACTTCAGGTACAGGAAATTGGATTAATCATAATTTTTGGTTCATAAGACTCTCAGCATTGGCTCACACATAGCCTGCTTTTAGTTATGTCTAAAAAAGTCAAGGCCTTGATCATATGGTACCACATGCCTGGCCTATTCCCATCTAAGGATATCATACTGAATTTTGTTATCACTACCCTGCTTTCTCTTCATATAAATTCCATCTATGTGACTTGCAAAAAGGTGTATTTTGGCTATCTGGTACTTCTATTTTGTTGTCTCTAGGGATCTCTAGTTCTGATCACTATATTTCTATTCCACTGTAAGAATATATCACATTTTATTTACCCATCATTCTTCAATGGGGACTTGAGTGGTTTCTGGATTTTTGCTTTCTGTAAACAATGCTATGAAAATTCCTGTATGTCTCCTGTTACACCTATGTGCAAGTTTGTCTTGGGTATACACTTAAGAGTAAAATTTCTGGATTATAGGATGTTTGAAAGTCCAACTTTAAAAGGTATTAATTACCAAAGCATTTGAAGGATTGAACCACTTTTGGTTAATAACAGGAACCTTTAAGAGATTATGTGGAATCCCTCCAACACTAGATACTGCCAGACTTTTAAATTTTTGCCAATTGAATGAGTGTAAAATAGTATCTTACTATGGTCTTGATTTGCACTGTAACTTCTGCTGGTTTGTAACTTGGCTTTTCCCTTTCTTTGAAGATACCTTAAGGTATTTTTGGTTTAAAATGCCTCATTTTAATAGACAAATTCATCAATAATACTTTCAGTTAATGCTTTGTGTCTTAAAACAGTCCTTCTGTATCCCAACGTCTAAGCAGTGATCATTTTTTTTTCAAAGTTTAAAAATTTTGTTTTACATTTAAGATATTAATTTCTTTCCCCTATGGTATGACATAGGGATCAATTTTCACCTTTTTCCACACTGATAACCAGTTGTGCTCTCAGTATCTAATAGCCTCCTTTCCCCAGTGTGGTGTCCCATCTCTCTTATACCAAGTTCAGCTCATGCATGGCTTTTTCTGGGCATTTTGGTCTAATCTACTGGGATTCTGTACAGGCCTTAGCTAATACCACACTATTTTAATTAACATGGCTTCACAGTGAGTCTTAACATCAGCAGGAAAAACGCCCACCTCCCTGCTCTTTCCTTTCTGAAATGTCCTAGGCCTTTTGCTCTTTATCTTTTACTTTAGAATCACTTTAATAAGTTCCAGGAGAAAACTTGGTGGGATTTTTGATAGGAATTGCTTTGAATCTATAGGTCTATTTGGGTACAAATGACATCTTCATGATATTGTCTGCCTAGCTATGAACATGTCTATTTTTTGAGGTCTTAGTTATCTCTTAATAATGTTTACTTATTTTTTAAATTTCTTTTGCGGTATGCGGGCCTCTCACTATTGTGGCCTCTCCCGTTGTGGAGCACAGGCTCCGGACGCGCAGGCTCAGCGGCCATGGCTCACGGGCCCAGCCGCTCCGCGGCATGTGGGATCTTGCCGGACCGGGGCACGAACCCGTGTCCCCTGTACCAGCAGGCGGACTTTCAACCACTGCGCCACCAGGGAAGCCCAAGAATTTTTTCTTAAAGAGGCCTTCAACATAACATTGTTAATTTCCTAGGTACTTGGTATTGTAAAAGATGTCCTCCAGTTTTCTAGTTGTTTCTGCTATAAAGAGATGCAACTGCCTTCTGAAAATTAATGTTACACCTACCACCTAACAAAACCCTGTATTTCTGGTACTTTCTCTTTAGATTTATTTGGGCTTTCTAAAAAACCAAAAATGTAATGTACAAATAATGAGTTTACTACTTTCTATTTCTTATAAAATTGGCTAGGATTTCTGACACAATTTTGAATATAAGCACTGATAGTGGAAAACCAGCCCTTTGTTTCTGACTTTAAAGGGAAATGAATTTTCCTCTTTTTGGAAGATGCTTGTCTTTTGTTTATTTGGTTTTACATAGAAACTATCACCTTAAGGAAATTCCTTTTTCGTCCTAATTTATCAAGGGTTTTTATCATGAATGGGTATTAAATTCTAATAAATACTTTAACTGGATCTATTGAGATAGTCATAATGGTTTTCTCTCATTTACAGATTTCAATGCTAAGCCATCATTACATATGACATATGAAGGTAGAATATACATACTATGATAGAGTATACAAGTAGTAAGCAAACAAATGTAAACATAGACATTTGTATTGTAAAATACTATTTTAATCTTTTTTACATAATATTTCAAGTTTTAAAAAGGTTGGCGGCCAGGTAAGTTTGAAACCACAGGACAAATGGTCTTTCTACTTCACAATTCTCCAACTGCCGTGTTTGAGTTATGCTGTTTCTGTTTCTCTAATCCTACCAAAACGAAGCTTCTACTGGATGCTAATTCAGTGTGACAGAGTTCAGAACAGAGAATCAGACAAGAGCTAGAAAATATGACATGTTCGACTCACAGGAATGTAAGATCACAGTTTGTCATCCTAAGATTACTCACAAACAGATGTGAGTTCATCTCACAAAATTAAGTAAAGTAGAAAACTGAAGGACCAGAAGCCAAAATGAACTACCAGAAAGAATAAGAGAAAAAGTAATACAAGGGAACATTACGGTTTTCCTTTTTATTTAATCAAAGACTGGTAGATAAACATAAATACAGCACAATTACTTCAGATCATTCTTCATATTGTATACACACAGACCAATGAACGTAATCTGAAAGAAACCTGCAGTCAGCAATGAAATGCATACAGCTTTTCCTTCCCTTACTCAAAAAAATTTAAAAACACACAAACTTAGAATCTCATCAGCACACACTCTCCTGTGACAAATGATTCAGACATAAATAGTGGGTGCAAAGAAACTATATGCTAACATATGTATAACCTTTGTTAATGAAAAACAGAAGCAGCCATAATGATTAAGATACATTCAGTTACTGATAACTAGTTGTGCCCTAAAGGGCATTTATCAAAAGAGAAATCGTGCTGCAGAGAAAAGCTATATATACATACACAATGAGAAAATAAACTGCAAGATTAACGCATGCATGTTTAATACTGGAAAAATCACAGCCCTCCAACATTTCTCCACGTTTGTTATAAAAGCCCTCTGCACTCAACTAAAATTAAAATGATCTTAAAAGGATAATACTTGTAAAGTTTACTTAAGTCTTTTCAGCCACAGAAACTGCAATGTAAATAAATGTTCGGAGTCATTTTCAAAACAAAAACAAAAATCTATTCTTCTGATGACATGCATGATTAAAAGGTCTATGCAAGATACATTGCTCTACATTCCCAATGACTAGGAAAAAAAAACTCAAGTCAATTTTTAGTTTGCAGATGGTCGAAGGATTTTTTATTCCAGGAGTTCAAATCTTCTGGATCTTTTCACCAACAACTACTGGATTTTCTTTTCTGATTTTCTCAGCAGCATCAGCTTTGTAATTGTAAGAGCAATTGTGTACATCTGAGTAACGGTGTACACCACAGTAAACATTTCCACACCGACATTCAAACCCTGAAAATGGATTAATACACATACGTGAGTTGAATGGAAGGTCTAAAAATATTAAACTCTCTAGCATAATTCATGTTAAAAAGATCATATATTTAGGGCAGCAATCTGAAGAATCATTCCAAACAAGCAGTTTCACAACCTAGTAACATTCTCAAAATCCATAGCTGATAGCTTCATTTCTTTTTCCTACCTACAAATACAAATACAGGTTTGTATCAGCAGACCAAGTCATAACCACTTCTCTGAGCTCAAGTTTTCACCTGTGACACAACTGCTTCCTATCAAAAACAGGGTTGCTAAATTGAAAATGTGAAACACTCCTCAAATACTACAATGTGAAAAAATAAGCATACTGTCAGAAGGCAATCTTAAGATTTAATTAAGGAAGATGAAATGAAACTTTTGACAGAACTGTTAACAAATAGCATTGTATTAGCTTTCCTTGGCTAACCTCCAATGGCGAGGTGAACTGTAATCTGGCTGAGTGATTTAGAGCATGAGATGTAGTTACGGTTGCCTACTGAATCTATTTACTAACACAGGCAAATTACTTAGCCTCTCTGAACCTTAGCTTCTGCATCTCTAACTTTGGAATCACTTACAGTAAGAATTAAATGAGGAAGTATTAAGTGCCTAACATATAGTAAACATGCAATAAATGCTACTGATTTTAGGGAAATGCCCCAAGAATTGAAGCCAAAACAGAGAAATAAGCAGTGTGGATAGTCTTTAAAATAAAACCAGTCCTGCACCCCCAAATTAGGATTTTATGGTACTGGAAATGGAAGATAGGAATCAATATTTTAAACATTGACATTTGATGTAAACTTCCTTTACCAAATTTTTTAAACTTCAAAAAGATACTCTGTAACTTCATAATTTTCTTTTATTTTTAAATTTTTATTATTATTTTTTTGGCTGCACCACATGGCTTGTGGGATCTTAGTTCCCCGACAAGGGACTGAACCTGGGCCCTCAACAGTGAAAGCGTGGAGTCTTAACGACTGGACCGCCAAGGAATTCCCCTATAATTTCATAATAATGAATGAAAAATGGAGCCAAGAATAATACTAGACTGACAAGACAGAAATTACTAACTCGCAGCCTTCTTTCTAATCATGAAGTCCAAGTTTCTGAGGTTTAGAAAGACAGTATTTGATGCTAAATATGTACACTTTAAAAGGCCTTACTTGTTCACGTCTGTACTCTTTAAATAAATACATTTGCCAAGGCATGGGCCAGTCTTAAACATCTCTGATATCAGACTGTAAATCTCCTTTCCTCTTTATCTACACCTTAGCCAGATAAACCTTCCTAAAGCATAATTTTCTCAAAATCTTATCTCGGGCTTCCCTGGTGGCACAGTGGTTAAGAATCCGCCTGTCAATGCAGGGGACATGGGTTCGCGCCCTGGTCCAGGAAGATCCCACACGCTGCGGAGCAACTAAGCCCATGCACCACAACTACTGAGTCCATGTGCCACAACTACTGAAGTTCGCGCACCTAGAGCCCGTGCTCTGCAAAAGAGAAGCCACCACAATGAGAAGCTCATGCACTGCAATGAAGAGTAGCCCCGGCTCGCTGTTACTAGAGAAAGCCCACGCACAGCAACAAAGACCCAACGCAGCCAAAAATAAATTAAAAACAAAACAAAACAAAACAAAACTTATCTCCTCTTAAGCCAATTTCTTAGGCAGAGTATTCAGCACAATGCCTGGCACATAGTAAACAATAAATGGTAACTATTTATAGCTGCAACTGTTCCCCATCAATTAACCACAGTACACATCATTAGCCTTCTCTCTATGGTGGTATCTAACCCCCTTCTTCACATATTTTGTGCTACAATCCCCTTTTACGGTCCCCTAAACATGCCCTATCCTTTCTGTGAGCTTTCGTTCAAAGTATTTTTTTTTTTTTTTTTTGCCTGAAATGCCCCCATTTCCATCAGTTATTAACTCCCACTCATCTTTCCAGACCCAGCTGAAACAGTCTACCTTCAGGACTTTGATGGGCCTCTACTCCTCTTCTTTTATATAAATTACTCACACCCATCCCTGAATTCCCAAAGAAATCTACTTGACTGCACTTAAATGTACTCTCTTTGCCAAATATCCAAGTAATATTTCAAACATTTTCTTCTCCATCTCTTAATAACAATCCCAGCTAACAGAGCTCTGTTACAGTAGTCAACATGTACTGATTACTTATTGTGTGGCAGCACGTGGCTATCACCTTACATATATGAGCTCTCTGAACCCTCATGACAACCTGTGACTAGCCACTTTACATAGAGAAAGTACTTCACAGCTCACCAAGGACTTAAATATTCTCTCTCACACAACAAATTCGGCTCTCTGAAGGCAGGAGCCACATCTTTGCCCTTTCACAGCACCTGGCGCACTGACCTTACCTGTCTAATATTCTCAAACTCAGCTGAAACGAATTTTTAAAAGAAAAGTTATTCATTTCACTATTAGGTATGTAATTAAAGCTACTTTTATTTAAGAAAATTCAGAAGGTGAAGCATATCCATTATTAACTCATATGGGAACAGAAACAATCTTAATTGAAGCCATTAATAGTAAG
The DNA here is from genome assembly GCF_025265405.1 of Mesoplodon densirostris. NCBI lineage: Eukaryota > Metazoa > Chordata > Mammalia > Artiodactyla > Ziphiidae > Mesoplodon > Mesoplodon densirostris. The sequence continues at coordinate 151,560,510 of NC_082664.1, forward strand.
TCATGGGCTTCCCAGGTGGCGCAGTGGTTGAGAGTCCGCCTGCCGATGCAGGGGACACGGGTTCGTGCCCCGATCCCGGAAGATCCCACATGCCGCGGAGCGGCTGGGCCCGCGAGCCATGGCCGCGGAGCCTGTGTGTCCGGAGCCTGTGCTCCGCAATGGGAGAGGCCACGGCAGTGAGAGGCCCGCGTACAGCAAAAAAAAAAAAAAAAAAAAAATAGTAAGTCATGCATCACCATAAATAAAATCTTAATTTTAAACCATGTGATTTAGGCCCTTACCAGTAAGTCCCACTTTCTTCCTGCACATGAAACAGCGATTCTTTTTTTGTTTTGGTTTTTCAAGAGACTTGCTTTGCTCTTCAGATGGTTGCTGTGCCGTTTCTGATACTGAAGCTGATAAAAATAGGAAGGTGGTAAAATTTAATTATTCAATGAGATTTTGAAATTTGGGTGGTTGTTACCCCTCACCCCACCCCCACTGATCTGTTTATTCAGAGGATAACTGAGTAATTTATTTATTTACTAGCATGGAAAGATGCTCACATTAAGTTACAAAGTAGTTTATATAATATGACCCCCTTTTGGTGAAATGCATCTATGTATGTTAAGTATGCATGTATGTATACACACATGGAGAAAATCTAGACTATACACTGGCATGTTAACAAGTGACTCTAAAAGCACTTTATTTTCTAAAATTTCTAATAATTATGTATTTGACCAATAAAAGACATACAACACACAAATACTACTTGGGTATTCTAAGGGAGTGTGTAAGAAAATGGTCACATGCAAACTTCTAAATATTGTTGAGCTCAGAACTATGTAGATTTCAAAGAGAATAAGGGGAAAAAGCCTGAAACCAAGATTTAGTGGAATACTAAGTATGTTCAAAATTCTCAGAATGTTTCATATAAAACCTTTAAAATATTGAGAATAAGATAAATTGATTAAAATGTTATAATTAAGATAATAAATTGATTTAAGTGTTGAAGCCAAGGCCAGCTGCACCAAAATTCAGGTCTAATTATTGCCCCCTAAATCCTAACTAATGTGACCCCCGCCACTCCCTCTCACTAACTGCCCTGGCCCTCCCAAATGCTGTTACTAGAGTTAGAATCTATCAGGTGACCTAGCAGACATGGTATCTTGTTATAAAACAGTCAGTGACTTGCCAGGGATCAAGGATTTAATCTCTCCAATTTTATCACCAACCAGTCCTCCTTCTTCAGTAATCTACCACTTAACCAATCTATGGGACTATGCCAGGTACCTTTGCTGTGTACAACCAATTCAAAAGGACTTCCTTTCTCTCATTTCACCTAGGTCAATTGCCCTTTAAAGCCTCCAGGAAACCCTGTTTCAGTTATCTTGCAATGTTTCATTCTGATTACCCTTAATTCCCTTAAGTACTCTCTACCAAATTCTGGGCACTTCACATGAGCCCCCTCTTCCATCCATGCTTCACACATTGCATCCAAATCATCTGCCTTACATGAGAATCTAATGATGTGCCCTCCAATGTTTAAAATTCTTTGACGACTCCCCACAAACCCCCAGGATAAATAAAGCCCAGAGGTCCTTCAGGATTTTTCTCATCCTTCTTTTCTAGCCTTGTCTCTCCCCATTCCTCAACAATACTCCATGCTTCAGGCATACTGAAGTATTTGCAGTTTCCCTAAACATACTAAATTCTCTCTTACCTCTGGGCTTTTTGTAAAAGTTGCCCTTTCTATGTGGAACACTTTTCCTATGCCCCTCTTGTCCCTCTCCTCCTTACCTGGCTAACTCCAATGTGTCTTTTTTGTTTAAGCTTATATTATCAGCTCTTACTCCATTCCCTCCCCCACAACTTACACTAGGAAACCCTACTATGCCCGGTAGCACTTTCTGTACTATTACATTATAAATGCCTATTTGACTTTAACCTGCCCTTAACCTTTCAGGGCAGGAACCTGTCATTTTCATCCTTGTTACCAGTGCCTCTACTACACAGCAGGCATTCAATAAATATCTGTTGAACTGAATTAGTATTGAGTTATTTACCTATTGTATTTATGTGCTCCATTTCCCCAACTACACTGTAAGCCTGCTGAGAAGGATAGCATCCTATTCCCTCTTTGAATTTCCAGCACCTATCACAGTGAACTACACAGTAGATGCTCAAACATTTGATGTAATGGATTCTAACCTGCTTATGTTAACACATTATCTCATATTTTAACAAAACATGACAAAAGGCAGAACACCACAAACTAACAAATAAATATGCATGAATGAAGAACTCTATAACATGATTATTCCACCTGGACATTCTAAAGCTAGATGGGAGACAGTGCTACCAATATCTACATTTTTTTTTGAAACAAAATGTGGATACATAAAGCCTTTTATTTTTAATAAGTATATGCCCCTAGAATGTAAGCTCCATGAGGGCAGGGGCTGAATGTCTCACTTGCTGCTTTATCCCCAGCTCCTAGAACAGTATCAGATAAGGTTTGGCTGTGTGTAAAGAGCTCAAAAATAGTTAACTTGTAATCAGAAAAGAATCTATTCTATTTATTACCTTTGAAATCTATAAGGCATACCTATTCTCCCAAGCAAGTCTGATATTCAAATATACTAATATAAATAATGCTTTACTGGCAGAAACAACACCACTATCCCACAAGATTACATATTTAACAAAACCAATTTAACTACTGAGACACAAACTTTGGTATCTGGAAATGGAGAATAGTGAAAATACATTTATCTGCTATGGATACAAACGCTACTGCATACCTCAACAGAGACATTTCGCAGTATTAACCCTAAAGATCTGTCAAAGCAAATGGTTTCTCTTTAACTGAGGTAACTGCATAACCTTTGAAGTGAAGGATCAGGGGGCACGCTAAAAGCTTATAAACTAGGGTTCAAATTTGAGGCTGACCAATGTCCACTATATCCTCACCAGACTAAGGTAACCTTAGCTTACCTGCAGTTATTGGCTGGTACCTGAATTTAAACATTTACCAAATGAATTCATGGGCAAGATGATAACAGTATTCTGTAAAAGTCTAAGATTCTTAGAAATTACTCCTGTTTCCCCAATTTTCATGTGAGATTTAAGATCAAGGCAAACCATAATTATCAAACTCTAAGTTACATAAAAGGAAACAATCTTTTAAAACGGCCATACTAAATAAATAAATAAATAAATAAGCAAGCAAGTAAGCAAGCAAACAAGCTATACAGTAGACTAAGGGCCAAAGGGCCATACTCTTATTGAACCTGAAGCCAAAATAAGGACAGTTTCCCCAGAACTAGGCAGTTTTTCATATTCTGAATTGAGAATTGTAAACAGAGAATACCCACTTGTTAATGATTAAGAATAGGTAGCTGCCTGTGTTGCATCCACTGGTCCTAAAGGGCTATTTGGGAGGCCTATGCAATGGCATAAAGGCTGAGAGATAAACTGTACAGCACTTGCTAATAATTTTTAATGGTAATCTCAACTAGACAAAGCCTTCTGGCCACTACTTTAAAGATACTTCAAAAAGCACCAGGCAGGTAAAATTAGTTTAACGACCCACATGGAGGACCACATTCAAGAGGAACAAGGTCCCCTGATCTGCGTCCTGTGGAAGGAAGGAAGGAAGGAAGGAAGGGAGGGAGGGAGGGAAGAAAAGAAAGAAAAGAAAGAAAAAAGTACACAAATATAACAATGAGTACATAAAACTATTTAGCACTACCTGTTTGGGGGCATAGTCAAGACACATGGTGAAAAATAAAACTGAACATAAGATGACATTAATACGTAATCCCCGAACATTATCTTACAGTAGATACAATATCTATGTAATATAACATATATCCCTTACATATTTGGACATGTTATATATATAACATATATCCATATATATAACTTGTTACGACAAGTCTCATTCAAGGATTACACTAAGCATTCTGAGGGTGGGGACTATTTCTATTCACCACTGTATACCCAGTGCTTACACAGAGCGTTTGCTCAACAGATATTTAGTGAATAAATGTACACTTTTACAATGACCCATTAGGATAAAATTCATTTCCCTTCTCTGGACTTCACTTCCTTACCTGCAAAATAAGGGGGAGGACAAAATGATCTTTATGTTATTCTTAGCTCAAAAATCCATTACAAGACTTCCCTGGCAGCGCAGTGGTTAAGAATCCGCCTGCCAATGCAGGGGACACGGGTTCGAGCCCTGGTCCGGGAAGATCCCGTATGCCGTGGAGCAACTAAGCCCCTGTGCCACAACTATTGAGCCTGTGCTCTAGAGCCCGTGAGCCACAACTACTGAGCCCACGTGCCACAACTACTGAAGCCCGTGCGCCTAGAGCCCATGCTCTGCGACAAGGAAAGCCACCGCAATGAGAAGCCCGCGCACTGCAACAAAGAGTAGCCCCCGCTCACCGCAACTAGAGGAAGCCCTCGCACAGCAACGAAGACCAACACAGAAAAAAAAAATCCATTACAAAATGAAAAAAATTTTTAATAGTCAAGAGAAAAATTAGCCTGCATAGCGGGCTAATAGGATCCAAAAAAAATAGGGTCCAAAAAAAAATAATGAGAATCATATTTAATTTTATATTTGCTAGCAGGTATGTTAAAAAGTAGAAACAGATAAAACTAATTTATGTTATCATTTAAATACAAAATCAATATGAAAAGTATTAATAGAATATTTCACTGTCTTTTTTGCTACTAAGTCTTCAAAAGCACTGTATATGTTACAACTAGAGTGTAACTAGCAAATAAATATGCACTAAATATCTAACTTCGGACTAGCCACATTTCAAGTGATCACATGAGGCTGGTGGCCACCATCCTGAAGAGAGCAGCCCTGTAAATGAGATCAGTTTCTAATAGCAGCTATTTGGAGGCAAAATACTGTTAAATTAATCCTTAAAATACAACTTTGTGTCATCTTATAACAAACAAAAAGAAGCAACCAACCTTCAAAATGGCTCTCTTCCCTTATCATGGATTAGAACCCAATACCTTAGAGATTTTCCATGACCTGATTCTAGACAATCTTTCCAACTTTAGTTCCAACACATACTTGTCTGAACTGGCCACTCTAGCAACTGTTGTTCTACCTCCCAAATTTCGTGTTTTCCTACCAGTATGCTTTTGCTTTTACAAACTCTTCTCCAGCAAAAAAGCCCTCTTCATGGTGCCTATCTTTCACAAAAATGGAGTCATACAATACGCTGGCCTTTTGTACCTGGCTTCTTTTATTTAGTATATTTTCAAAGTTCATCCACGTTGCAGCACGTATCAGAACGTCATTTCTTTTTATGGCCGAATACTATTCCAGTGTATGAATATACCACTTCTTGTTTATCCAATCATCTGTTGACAGCCATATGGGTTCTTTCCGTGTTTTGTTAATTATGAATAATGCTGCTATGAATATTCTTATATAAGTTTTTGTGTGAACAATTTTTTCAATCTCTTGGGAATTAGGAATGGAATTTCTCGGTCATATAGTTAATTCTATTTAACTTTGAGTTAACTTTTTTAACTGTCAAACTGTTTCCCAAAGTGGCTGCACCATTTTACATTCCCAACAGTAATGAATAAGGGTTCCAATCTCTCCACATCCTTAACACTTCGGTCATTTTTATATCTTCTTTGGAGAAATGCCTATTCAAACCCTGTGCCCTTTTAAAAATTGGGTTGTCTTTATTGTAGAATTATATTTCTTTATATGTTCTAATCAGATATACAATTTGCAAATTTTTTCCCTGTGTTGTCTTTTCACTCTTTATAGTCCTTTGAAGCAAAAACGTTTTTAATTTTGATGTAGTTCAATGTGTCTATTTTTTCTTTGCTTGTGCTGTAGGTGTCATGTCTAAAGAAACCTAATCCAAGGTCATGAAGATTTATGCCTGTTTTCTCTTACAAGTTTTATAGTTTTAGCTCTTACATATTGGTCTTTGATGTATTTTGTGTAAATTTTTGTGTATGGTGTGAGGTAGGAATCCAACTTTGTTTAAATGGCCCAGCATCATATGTTTTTTCCCTATGGAATGATCTTGGCACCACCTTGTTGGAAAATCAATTGCCTGTAAATGTGAGAATGCTATTTCTGGACTCTCAATTCTATTCCATTGATCTATATGACTATCCTCATACTAGTACCATGTAGTCTTGATTATTGTAGCCTGTATTAAGTTTTTAAATTGGGAATTGTTAGTCCTCCAACTTTGTCCAGATTGTACTGGCTATTATCACCCACTCTTCAAAAATCCATCTCTGACTTTTAATCCATACAAATTTCTGATTTTTAGTTGAAAGGGACTATTCCCCTCTGATTGTTCTGAACCACTGATCTGACAATTCAACTTGGTATGAAGAAAGGAACCCTCAGAGCTGAAAAGACTATGAGAATTCTAATTTACTCTGCCACTCAGTGCAGAGATCCCCTCTACTTTGTTCCTGACAGTAAGTCAGCTCTCTGAAAACACTTCTGTGATGGAGAGCTCACCACCTTAGTCATGATTACATTCTACTGCTGGAAAGCTTCAATATTCTCTTATGCTAAGCCTCCCAAAACACTGGTATTATACAGAATAAGAATGTCCTATGTAGTTATTAACAAATCACATTTCATCTTATTTCACTGACTTCTAATAACTTCTAAGGTGGACATGGTTATTATTCTCCTTCAAAAGTAATTAAAATAAGGTTCAGAGAAGAGGAGGTGTCAAGACATGAGAACAGAACTTCTGAATCCAAATTCCATATTCTTTTTACTCTGCTCCAGTATCTGAGGGACTGAGAGGTTAACTGAAGTTAAGCATACTGTTCTAATAGAAATGAAGTATGATAGTTTAGAGTGCACAAAGACACTTAAAAGTTTTTGTTTTTAAAAAGCTAAGCTGGGACTTCCCTGGTGGTCCAGTGGTTAAGAATCTGCCTGCCAATGTAGGGGACATGGGTTCGAGCCCTGGTCTGGGAAGATCCCACATGCCGAGGAGCAACTAAGCCCGTGCTCCACAACTACTGAGCCCACGCTTTACAGCCTGCAAGCCACAACTACTGAGCCCACACACCACAACTACCGAAGCCTGTGTGCTCTAGGGCCTGCATGCCACAACTGCTAAAGCCTGTGCACCTAGAGCCCGTGCTCCGCAAGAGAAGCCACCGCAATGAGAAGCCCGCGCACCACAACGAAGAGTAGCCCCCACTCACGGCAACTAGGAAAAGCCCGTGTGCAGCAACAAAGACCTAACGCAGCCAAAAAAAAAAAAAAAAAAAAAAACCTTAAAAAAATTTTTTTTAATACAAAGCTAAGCTTTCATAAACTGGAAATCTGTCATTCCTAACTGATACTGTGTAAGTGAGGTACTGTTGTTTATTAAGTTAAAAGGCATAATTAAACGAGAAAGATGCAGTAATATGGTAAATTCTCAGGTAAACATGAAAAAAATTCTTCAGAGCTTCTCCGTTAAAAAGTAGAAAAATTATTCAGAGCCGTGAGGACAAAATGGAAGCAGAACCACCCACCTGGTGGCAACTTACCTAATTATAAGCAGAATACCTACAGAGAAAAAAAGCTGTTTCAAGGACACTATTCTGAAAACTCCAACAACAATGTTAGGAAATTCTGGCTTAGGCACACAGATGCTACTCTTGTACCCTCTTCCACCTGGGATGATCTTCCTATCTAAAAAAATTTCCCTTGAGGAATACAAGTGCAATAATAAGGAAGAAAATAGATACCTGGGTAGGTCACCAAACCAGTTGATCCTACCCTGGGAACTGAGGGAGGGCTGGATATGGCAACAGAAACACACACAAAGACATCCTAGTCCAGGAAGCACAACTGTCTAGTGGAAAGAATAATGGCCTAGAGTCAGGTGCCTAGGTTCCAGTTACAGCTCAAATGACCACAGGACTTAAGTCAAAGGCTTCTTCTCTTTTCGTCCATCTATTAAGTAGATGGAAAAAATATTCTCTGCATTTGTTCCTATCAAATAGGGAAATCACAAGTTCATTATGTGTTATCAGTGTATGTGTATATATATGTGTATATATACATATATTCGTGTGCATGTTTATAATAAGACATTTTAAATTCAACAGTATAAGATATTTTTAAAAAACTAGGCTGTTAAGAGATTTTACCCATTGAAAACTAATCCTCTCAAACTCACATGAAACTTACATCTGATTGTTCAAAGATTCCGCTATGCTGAAATTATGAATGCTAAGTTTTTAAAAGGTACTTAAAAGTTAATACTGGTTTAACTTAAAAGTCATTGAAATTACAGTGAAAAAAGGGGTCTATACAATTTAAAACCCCTCTACAATTTCTCCTAAAATGGCATCAAGACCACCGTTTGCATTAATGTATCTATGGCTATGTGGAGAAAACTATATTGTTCTCCATACACCATAAATGTCACTTCATATTACATTAGTTCACCAACTTACAATCTTCATTTTTTGTCAAACTTGCAAAACAACTGCTATTTTATTCTTTTTCTTAAAAAATTTATTTATGTATTTATTTTATTTTTGGCTGCGTTGGGTCTTCGTTGCTGTGTGTGGGCTTTCTCTAGTTGTGGTGCGTGGGCTTCTCATTGCAGTGGCTTCTCTTGAGGAGCACGGGCTCTAGGGTGTGCAGGCTTCTGTAGTTGCAGTACATGGGCTCAGTAGTTGTGGCTCACGGGCTCTACAGTGAAGGCTCAATAGTTGTGGTACACGGGCTTAGTTGCTCTGCCGCATGTGGGATCTTCTTGGACCAGGGATTGAACCCGTGTCCCCTGCCTTGGCAGGCGGATTCTTAACCACTGCACCACCAGGGAAATGCCTGCTATTTTATTCTTAAGCAGCATATATTTTCCCACTACCAACATTCTAAAATTTGTTCGATTGTAAAACATAAATAACACCTTCATGGTTGGCAGCCTATTTTCATTCTTCCTTACTTAGTTCTCTCTCAAAATTGCTAAGCAACCCTTGCTTCTTGAAAATTCTGTTGACATCTGTGGCCTAAAACTAACCAGGATCTAGATGACTTCTTCCTCTCCCCTTTGCTGACTCATTATCCTACTTGCTCTTCTTGATTTTGCCTCTCATTTTCAACCTGTGCCAAGGACTTCCAAATCTCAGACATAATACTGATCATACATTTAAATACCTATTAACTATCTACAACCTCCAATTGAGATTTTAAGTTTTGAAATTTGACCAATTCCAATTTACTCTATCTAAAATCTTGTCTAACCATTACTTCTTTCAACGTCCCTGTTGCAAACAACCACACCATTGCCATTTCAACTGTCATACAACTGAAAGCTTTAATACCACCCCTGTCTTATTTCCCATGTCTAATGGATAACTAGATTTGGGGAATTCTTCTATTTCTGTTTTTAAAATATTCCTTATCTCTGCCCGTCCTTATATTTTCCTATTTAACTAAAAAATTATTCCCATATGGGAATATTATACTGGAATACTTATGTTGGCCAGACAGTACATTTTTCTATAGCAAAATCTACAAAGAGGCAAATTATGCCAATCATTTGTTGGGCATGAAATCAGAGGAAGGGAAATTAGCTAGCTTAACTGAATTTAAACTTCAGCTAAGATTGCCAGATATATCTGTCACCACCCTGTGAACACCATGTACAATGGAAGGTTTCACTGGGCATGGCATCTTCTCCCTTTAAATCTCGCCATAGGTAAAATGACACACAGCTCATCTTTGGACTTGTCTTTCCAGAGTATCCTTCTCAACTTACACATTGTTTCCACACACTAACAGAATATAATTAAGCACAGATTTTTAACAGCATCCTAAATGCCTCCTCCACCATCTCTGCCCACTAAGAAAGCCTTCAAACACATTTTCAAGTCTTCCTAGATCCACTTCACTTTAATCCACATAATGTGGATATAAAGAGCATGGGCAAGAACAAGAGACACCATGCTGTAAATAAGAGTAACTGAATGTGACTGTTGTGCTGATAGTCACACACAGGGAAAGAGGAGGTCACTGCCAGTCAAAATAATCAGTCACTTAGATAACCTGAGTCAAAAGCAAGAGATTCCTCTCCAACCAGCAGCCCCAGTTTGCTGGGAGAGGAAATAGTATTTAGGTTAAATTGGGCAAAACAGTAAAAGAGAACAGTATAATACCACCACTCATTCATTTAATTATATTTCTTAAACAAAACAGATTTTTAATTTTCTATGTTCATGCTGATGACCTAATTACATATAAGTGGGAAATGGCTCCCAACATTTCAGTCAATTAAATACTTGAGGATATAAAATATTCTGCTCATAAAGAAAACAAATGTAAAAATGTTATGTTATGTTATCTTAGGCAGGTCATTTAAAAAACATACACATCTAAGATAGTGCCTGGCTTGTAATATTCAAATGTTAAATAAATGACAAAATATATGCTAGTTCATGTGCAAACCTTGCAGGTCTTCTGTTTCAGGTATTGCTTTATCCACAGATGTACTGTCCACTTGGGAAGATGCTACAGATTCTGATAAAAGTGACTGATTTGATACAGGGCTAGAAAAGCAAAAATATTTAGATTTTAAAAGATGATCTCTATGCATGAATAGTAACTAAAGTGATTAATAAGAGTTCACATATGTAAGTAGATCATTAAGACAAGAATTAATCAGAGATACATTTTTTTATAACTTAAACATAACTATAGAGCTTTGAAACCTGAGACCAATTTGGACCAGAAGCTTATTGCTTTGAAAATAAAGCAGCAGTGTATGTCCACTGTGTATGAATTCACTAAATGAAAACTAGTATGATAAAGACATAATTCAGGAACCCTAATACAAGTTGTATATGACACACTGGCATAGCAGAACTGAATATCTCCCATTATAAACTGGAAAAAGGAACTTCAGAGTAGAAACTTAATATCTGTTTCCTAACAGTAGAATAAGAATAAAACAAACATTTCTGTGTTTTCAGGCTTCTAAATGATGTGACTTCAAAGTTAAAAAGAAAAAATATACTACGATACAAATAGATATCAGTACCACACCATGATATTAAACGAAGGGAACCTGTGACAAGACTGTACTTTTTAATACAAAGCACTAGTACTTGCATAATAAGCCTATGACTAGAAGACCTGAACATGCTTCAGAAGGACTTCAAGGGTTGGTCAGGATATATTATGAAGAGAAATAAAGAAAAACCTGTCTGAAAGGAAATCTGAGACTAAAAGACAACTCCCTACTCCCACCCCAATTTAAAACCAATAAAAAGATTTTTCTGACTAGTCACTAATAATAATGAGACAGATACAATTTTATGCCAGTTAATCCTAAAGTGACTACATAGTTTTCCTTCTTAACGGAACTGGTCACATGGCATATATGCTTTATTTTTCAATAGCTTTCCAATCACACTTCAGAGGCTACATCTTACCTTGGCTGCATAGATGACGATGTAGAGTCTAGCGCCGACGGAGCCTCTGGGACACTGCCATCTGTGCACTGAACTGGTAAAGACTCAGACAGACTACTGACAGAAGGTGCTGTAACAGGACCACATCTCAGGTTAGTGACTCTGTACCCTGGGCAGGCCAACACCTCATCTACAAAAATCAAGATCAGTTTTCCACGAAATATAGTATATGGATTTTGTTTTACTAGATAATATGCCGGTTCATTACTTTAGTTAAAATTTTTTCAATAGTTTTCCTATGAAAAGAATGCTGATTTTAACCAAGGAAACCATATACAAAATGTATATATCCAAAATTAAACTACTATTTCTTAGGACTGATTATTACCCAAACCCTTTAATTCACAAATATCTTCCAAGTACTAGCGCACAAATATTTCATGTAAAAAAGAATTTTGCAGTAAGGCAAACATAAGTTCAAAATTAAAATCTGTGCTCAGGTTATATTACTTTACCTGTTCTTTATAAGGCAGAAATATAGATGATGACTTAAAAAACAATAATTTATATTCATTTTATCTTAGCCTTAAGTAAAGAAGTTTTGATTAAATGATTCTAGCTTTTGGCTTCAACACGAAGCAATGATGAGCAAGACTCTACACACAATTTTAAATGAACTAAGTAACAGCCTGCACTTTCATTCACCACAAAAACCTATACATTTAGGCATTAACCTACATGAGAACTATCCTAGATGAGTATCATTAACACTTTACTTTTGCAAAGCTTATACTCAAAATCCTCATGATCCTTCTTACACAACTACTGAAACAAAAGCCACTTCAATTCCAGGAAAATCCTTTGACATAAAAATGCATAAAGAACTCACATGAACTGGGGATGAACATCCCTTTCTCTGAGTCAAACTGTTACACCTCTCCTTCCTAATGGAGAAAGGCTTTTTCTACTGTCAGCTGTGGCTATATATAACTCACTCTTTCCTTCTACAACTGTCTTGGCTTCAAAAGTCATCCTAGATAAAAGAAGCAAGGTCCTCGTACAGCCCTCACTCCCTTACACCTTATTTTCCAAGACAGCTATATATACTTGAATGAAGTGTGCCTCTATTTTAATAAGATAATAGAATTCTCTAACACAGCAAGTAAGAAGTAGTTCTTTTCAATGGGTAAAGATACTATTCCTGTTTCCCTACCACTGATAATCACATTATGTAATGAGACATTTTCCTGATGTAAGTGTAGTAATAGAAGTAAAATGTGAAAGCAGAAAAAGGTACTGGGTACCCTGTGCTATTCAGGTGTATCTCAATTATGAATAGTGCTGTGTTTTACTTACCAGGTAAGAATTACTTACCAGGTGGGCTTATTCTACCATTACTACTATTCTGTCTTTGAAGATGTTCTTTATAACATACTGAACACATGCCATTTGTACGAGGGTTTCCATAAAATCCGCAGCCAGTGGAACAAAGCATAGGCACTTGGCTGTGATTAGTTTCTTGAGCCATGTTCCTCTGTTGCACACCTGAAATTTACACAGAATTAGCAAAGAACTCACACACTACAATCATACATTATCCAAACTTGCTTTATATAATAAAGGAAAATGCACTTATACGCTACCCTAAACCACTCTGTGCAGCTGTCTCAACACACAGGCTGAGGTAGAGACAGAAAAACAATAAAGATCAAAAGGATACAAACTGAACTTTTATCTCTGACCCACTGTATACAAGTAGGTCTGTACTGGTTCAAAAAATGTTATGAACTAGAGAAGGGAATCTGTACTAAAGACTCCGCACCATCAGAATGTTAAGGAAAATCCTTTAAGTCTAGGTTCAGCTTGGACTCCTGGTAATGAGAAATACAGTTTGCTATGTGTTGTATTATTAACTCTTAAGCATTTAAACTTTTGCTATAAGTTCATGTTTTAACTTGCATAATGTTTTCTGTTTAAAAAGCACTGAACATAATATCAGTGCTGGTGGAGATGTGGAGAAATTGGCAGAACACTGTTAAATGAGAAGCTGGGTCAATCTTTTTGGAAAGCTACGTGGCAACTCACCTTAAGAGCCTTGTAAAAGATTGCCCTTTTGAACCAATCATTCTCGTTCAATAGAATAACTAGGGTATAATCAGGAGAAAATTATATATACATATGTATATACACACACACACACAAGGGATGTGTTTTACAGCATATTTATAATGCTGACAAACTTAAAATAACTTAAATATCTAACATTAGGAGAATGGATTTTTTTCGAAAGTTAAGCAGTCATTAAAAATACTTTAGAATTCTTTTTGAAGGAGGAAATTGCTGATAATGAATGAAAAAGCACAATATGAAATGTATATACAATATGTTCCCAATTAGGACCAAAAAAAGCATCTATTAACCATCAATAAGGATAAGAAAGAATATATCCAAGGATGGCAAAGTTAACTGTGATTTTTTTTTCTGATTTGTACCTTCTCTGTACTTTTAAAATCCTCTTAAATGAAGATACTACTTATGTAATTGGGAACAAAATATTTATTTATTTTTAGAGTATTTAAAATTCAAAAACTAACAGGCAGAGGAACTGTTTGGGAACCACACAGGCAATAATCAATTACAGCAGATGGAAGAACCCCATGTGCCATTTCTCCCATATAGCAAGTGGTTCTTTGGCATAAATAACATGAGAAGGTAATAAGAGGTTCTATCTCACTTTATTAAAAAACAAAACAAAAGCCTCCCAAATGAAATGAAGGTTCCTCCAAAATGCGTGTATGTGTATTTACAGATGAGTGTATGTTCAAAGATCATACAGGATAAGACTAAACAAAGGACACTGTTCTGCCACTGAAGTTTCCCTGAATTGATAAACATTCACTGTTTACCATTAACAGATTTTTTTTCTTCACCTAAATTATTTGAAAAGACAGTTGTAGAATGGGGGGAGGGTATTTAATGCAAATTTCAGAACCAAGAGCAATAATGCATTTGACTCTACAAAACAAAGCAGGTTTAGCATTTGACTTTAAAAAGAAAAACCTAAAACTGTTGAGAATCTTTAGACCTTTAGGCCTAGGAATATAAATAAAAGATCTTTAGGCCTAGGAATGTAATTTGGGATTTTGACAAACATCTTTTTTACTTCATGATGGCAAGTCATTTCAGAATCTAATCCTGGCTGCTCTGCTTTATATATATGCTACTTTTTAAAACCCTCCCTTTCCTGTAGTTCTGTAAATACATATACAGTGTATCAAACTAAAAAAAACCATTAACAATGTTAGGATAGAAAAGCAAGTGTCAAACATTTTGTTGATTTTGGGGGCCTATATTCATCAGGGATAGTGTGTTTGTCTGGTTTGGAATCGGGGTAATTGCTCAAGGTCATGGATGTAGCTAATAAGTGATGGAGCTGAGATTCAGTAGAAGTCCAAGCTCTAAATCAGTGGTTCTCAATGTTTGCTCCTTGGACCCCTGGGGAGGTCAAAACTGTTTTCATACTAATGCTAACTAGTTATTTGCCTTTTCCACCATGTTGACATGGGCATTTGCGGTGCAAAAGCAATGGTGGGTAAAAACCTGGAGCTTCATCAAGGAGCCAAACCATAACAGTGGCACTGAAGTAAACTACCTTGTAATTTTCATCACCACACTGTCACAATAAAATTATTAATTTTATTAAATCTTGAGCCTGAACACACGTCTTGCTAATATTTTTTGTGACAAACTGGGAAGTACACATAAAGCATTCCTGCTGCATATAGAAAGTATGATGACTGAAGAAAAAGCATTTGTGCAATTGTCTGAGTTACAACCTAATTGAGTCACCTTTTTCACAGAACAAGTTTTTTATTTCAAGGAACGACTGACAAACTCTGGTTATTCAGACTTGAGTATGTGGCAGATATTTTCTCAAAAATGAATGAAGTAATAAGCCTGTCACTTCAAGAAAAATAATACTATTTATTGCCGAGGACAACATTCAAATGAAAAAAAGCTTGACAAGTATCTCCAATTTTTAGAGAGTCTTTGATAAGGTCAGTGGTTATATTAATGACATGTGAGTAGTTGGTACTATTATCGACATTTGGAAGGTCTGCATAAGTCAGTAAACCAATATTTCCTAAGTGACCAATGTATGATAGTACAAAATTATTCATGAACAAAAGATTTATTCAAAGTGAAAGAACACTGGATTTTAGAGTAACAGACAAAAGGTTTTTATATAGTATGAGATCCTACACTGCAACTATCCCTCTAAGAAACTACAAATTGTTACATTTTGGTGTAATATCGAAGAAGAGAAACCTCTATTATCTGAACAGGTTATTAAAATACTCCTTCCTTTTCCAACTACATATCTGTATGACACCAGCTTTTCTTTTTAACATTGTAACAGAATGAATGCAGAGGCAACTATAAGAATCCTGCTGTTTGCTATTAAGCCAGACCTTAAAGAGATTTGCAAAAATGTGTAACAATGCAACATTTCTCACCAAACCATTTGGGCAGGGGGGAGGGAGAAATGGTTATTTTTCATAAAATATTTTAAAATAAATTAATAAATATTTTGTGATTTTTCTCACTTTAATTTGTAACATGATAAAATTTTAGCTAGATATGACATAAACAAAAGCTCTTCAACGTGTTCAATAATTTTAGAGAATACAAAGGTCCTGAAACCAAAAATTTTGAGAATCCACTGCTGTAAACCATCAATGCAGGCAGAATCACCTCAAGAACGCAAACACTGATTCTTTGGGGAATGGGAGTACAAAAAAAAAAAAAAAAAACCCTTACTATTTATGTATAAAACACAGCTATACATATAATACATAAATAGGTAACTATTATATATATGTGGACTTAAAATTTTATGGAGGTAGGAAGCCAATTAGGAAAAAACTTTTAAAAGGCTCCTGGGGATGGGGGGGAGGGCAATAAGGGGAAAA
Organism: Mesoplodon densirostris; assembly: GCF_025265405.1. NCBI lineage: Eukaryota > Metazoa > Chordata > Mammalia > Artiodactyla > Ziphiidae > Mesoplodon > Mesoplodon densirostris. The sequence goes on from NC_082664.1 coordinate 151,576,916, forward strand.
AGATTGAGAAACACTTTTTTTTTTGGTTGCGCCGTGTAGCTTGTGGGATCTTAGCTCCCTTACCAGGGATGGAACCCGGGCAGTGAAAGCGCCGAGTCCTAACCATTGGACTGCCAGGGAGTTCTCGAGAAACACTGTTCTAAATCACCAACTATTCTATGCTACCCATTAATGACATTAAAATGATATGTTATAAGAATTAAAGAACCTTCCCCACCGGTACTGATAAATCTTTCAGTATATGCTGGCAATGTGCAAGCATCCAGAGAAGATAAATATCTTATTTCTATAAAAACTCAAGTAAATATTCACAGATTAAAAGTACAATATGACCACCAAATTTTTTTTATTTAATTTTTTTAAATTTTTTTTATTTTTATTTTTTTGCTTTATAACAAATTTAATCAGTTATACATATACATGTTTCCATATCCCCTCCCTTTTGCATCTCCCTCCCACCCTCCCTATCCCACCCCTCCAGGCGGTCACAAAGCACCGAGCTGATCTCCCTGTGCTATGCGGCTGCTTCCCACTAGCTATCTACCTTACGTTTGGTAGTGTATATATGTCCATGCCGCTCTTTCACTTTGTCACAGCTTACCCTTCCCCCTCCCCATATCCTCAAGTCCATGCTCTAGTAGGTCTGTGTCTTTATTCCTGTCTTACCCCTATGTTCTTCATGACATTTTTTTTCTTAAATTCCATATATGTGTGTCAGCATACAGTATTTGTCTTTCTCTTTCTGACTTACTTCACTCTGTATGACAGACTCTAGGTCCATCCACCTCATTACAAATAGCTCAATTTCATTTCTTTTTATGGCTGAGTAATATTCCATTGTATATATGTGCCACATCTTCTTTATCCATTCATCCGATGATGGACACTTAGGTTGTTTCCATCTCCGGGCTATTGTAAATAGGGCTGCTATGAACATTTTGGTACATGTCTCTTTTTGAATTATGGTTTTCTCAGGGTATATGCCCAGTAGTGGGATTGCTGGGTCATATGGTAGTTCTATTTGTAGTTTTTAAAGGAACCTCCATACCGTTCTCCATAGTGGCTGTACCAATTCACATTCCCACCGGCAGTGCAAGAGTGTTCCCTTTTTTCCACACCCTCTCCAGCATTTATTGTTTCTAGATTTTTTGATGATGGCCATTCTGACTGGTGTGAGATGATATCTCATTGTAGTTTTGATTTGCATTTCTCTAATGAGTAAAGATGTTGAGCATCCTTTCATGTGTTTGTTGGCGACCACCAAATTTTTTATATCACAATCCCTGCTTCTGAATAGTAAGACTAAAATTTAAAACATGTAACACTAGCAATTTCCCCAAGCCAAACTGCCCTGCACAGTAGCAAACTAGCAATTATTTTCATAAGTCAAGAGCTTTCTTACAAAAAGCTATTATCCTGGCAGATAAAAAGCACAAAAGATTTCACAGTTTACTTAAAAAGAAAAGAAAAAAAGAGAGAGAAAGAGAAAAGGAAAAGAATCAGCGTTAGTTATTCATTTTTAGGCCACAAAATGTACCTTTCCATGAAGATTCAGGAAAAGACCAAAAGTCATAAAAGGGTATCTTAGTTTATCTTTATGTGTAGTGGCAAAGATGGGGTAGCTACGGAGAAACTGGAAATCTTGCATCCCCTTGCTATTGTACCTTTCTGGTAGGTAAACAATTTGGAGGGCCCATTAGCCTGGTATTCAGGAAGGAAAAGAAGAAAGAGCATGAGAAGGCAGAACAATTCCTTAATTGCTCTATGTATTGTGGGATTATAAAACTACAAATCCAAGGAGGTAAAGAATGAGATTACCAGACATACAGAGAAAAATGGATTAGCATGGTGTAATTAAAAAAAAATTACAAATTAAAGAGAATTCAGAAAATGTGATTTCTGACTCTTAACATTCATAATCAAACCTACAGACTGTCCTCTCTACCCCACTCGGATAGTTATTCAGAGCTTACTATGGGTCAAAAACTGTCTTTATTGTTTTATTTATATTATCTCATTTAATTCTCTCCAGAACCCTATGATGTTGGTATTACTGATATCCCCATTGTTAAATGAGGAAACTGATATTCAGAGACTGAATAACTTGCCCAAGGTCACATATCTAGTAAGCAATTAGGTCAATGTCCTTTTTTTTTCCTTTGATCTAAAAAAACAAAGAGAATGACTTTCAAAGTCCATCCTGTCCCTGCCAAACATAAATTCATGAGCATTCATGAATTCTTATTCTTTTCATTTAAAGATAATTTAAACTTTCATTCATTTATTCAACCTTAAGATATTATGCAGCTTTAATTAGCTTAACCAAGTTCTTGAGAAAATTTGTTTTTCCTTTAAGTCTTTTAACCTAAAAATTCTCAGCATAAAAATTCAAGATCAAATATTTTAAGATTGCAAAGAAAATTCATTACCAATTATTAGAATTCTGACAAAAGAACAGCAATGAATGAATGCAACACAGACTCAATTATAACTGCAAATACATGTCAATTAAACTTATTTCCCTCTGCTTCATCCCCTAGAATTTTAAGTCACCAAGTTCCAATAATTTTCATTTTGAAATATCTTCATGCTCTTTTCTTCTGCATCCCAATTCTGACTCTTATCACTTCACACCTGGGTTATTTTAACAGTTTTTTTCTTCTGTTTTAGTGCCTCTCCTCACAAGCCACTTATTTAAATTCTCCTAAAACACCCAGTTCTCATCATATTACTTCTTTTCTAGTTACTAAATAATTTCCCCAGAAAGGAGTACTAGACCTGGCATTCATGCTCTACATAATTTACCCTAACCAGCCCAATTTTCCTGGAAAGTATGCTGAGTGGAAAGTGAACAGGACTGGGGTCAGATCCCAGTTTTGCTGTTTCAATTACCTATAAGAGCTTGGACGTGTTACTAAACTTCCGTAAGTTCAACTCCTTAAAAGTGTGCTCAGGTGCTTGCTTCAGCAGCACATATACTAAAATTGGAACGATACAAAGAAGATTAGCATGGCCCCTACACAAGGATGACACGCAAATTCGTGAAGTGTTCCATATTTTTTTAGCCATAAAAAGAAACGAAATTGAGCTATTTGTAGTGAGGTGGATGGACCCAGAGTCTGTCATACAGAGTGAAGTCAGAAAGAGAAAAACAAATACCATATGCTAACACATATGTATGGAATCTAAAAAAGAAAAAAAAATGGTTCTGAAAAACCTAGGGGCAGGACAGGAATAAAGATGCAGACGTAGAAAATAGACTTGAGGACATGGGGAGGGGGAAGGGTAAACTGGGATGAAGTGAGAGAGTGGCATTGACATATATACACTACCAAATGTAAAACAGCTAGTGGGAAGCAACCACATAGCAGAGGGAGGGAAACCAGCTCGGTGCTTTGTGACCACCTAGAGGGGTGGGATAGGGAGGGTGGGAGGGAGACGCAAGAGGGAGAGGATATGGGTATATATGTATACGTATAGCTAATTCACTTTGTTATACAGCAGAAACTAACACACCATTGTAAAGCAATTATACTCCAATAAAGATGTTAAAAAAAAAAAAGGTGTGCTCAGAACTTCCCTGGTGGAACAGTGGTTAAGAATCCGCCTGCCAGGGCTTCCCTGGTGGCGCAGTGGTTGAGAGTCCGCCTGCCAATGCAGGGGGACATGGGTTCGTGCCCCGGTCCGGGAAGATCCCACATGCCGCGGAGTGGCTGGGCCCGTGAGCCATGGCCACTGAGCCTGCGCGTCCGGAGCCTGTGCTCTGCAACAGGAGAGGCCACAACAGTGAGAGGCCCGCGTACTGCAAAAAAAAAAAAAAAGAATCCGCCTGCCAGTGCAGGGGACATGGGTTCGAACCCTGGTCCTGGAGGATCCCACATGCCCCAGAGCAACTAAACACATGTGCCACAACTACTGAGTCTGCGCTCTAGAGCCCACGAGCCACAACTATTGAAGCCCGTGCTCTGCAACAAGAGAAGCCACTGCAATGAGAAGCCAGTGCACCGCAACGAAGAGTAGCCCCCGCTAGCTGCAACTAGAGAAAGCTGTATGCAGCAACAAAGGCCCAATGCAGCCAAAACTAAATTAATTAGTTATTTTAAAAAGTGTGCTCATATTTATTTATGACAATGTATATAGAAAGCTTCCAGGGCCTCCCTGGTGGCGCAGTGGTTGAGAGTCCGCCTGCCGATGCAGGGGACACGGGTTCGTGCCCCGATCCCGGAGGATCCCACATGCCGCGGAGCGGCTGGGCCCGCGAGCCATGGCCGCGGAGCCTGTGTGTCCGGAGCCTGTGCTCCGCAACGGGAGAGGCCACAGCAGTGAGAGGCCCGCGTACAGCAAAAAAAAAAAAAAAAAAAAAAAAAAAAAAAAAAAAAAATAGAAAGCTTCCATATAGTGCCTGGCACCTAGGAGAAACTCAGTAACTGCTCTAACTCCACTCTGCCTAAAAGCAGAGGGTCCTTTTGTGCCTATCTGTTTGAAACAAATCATCCTCGTTACTGGAAACAAGCTTCTAGCTCATACTGCTCTTTCCTTCGTAAATGTTGTCCGCTTCTTCACTCTGCCTATAACAATCTTACTCAGGAATCAACTTAAATTCTACTTCTTCTGGGTTCATTTCTGTCCACCTCGATCCTCCTCTGCTCTGTATTCCTACAGAAGCTGTCTGTACACCACCCTTTTGGGGCACTTAAACTTACCATTACTCAAGTGCTTTACAGGTATACAAATCAATTCCCAGTTAAACAGTTTCTTCTTCAATCCCCTTTATGCCTAATATGAATATTACAAAATATTTTGTTGAATAAACACATTTCATTATTGTTAGAAGTATTCACGTCAAGCAAAAAATGGTTATTTTCCATTGAAAAGGGGTGAAAACAGATTGATGAAAAACGTTTCAATCACAGTACTCATAATTTATATACTGAAACAGTCATTCAGCAAGAACGATCAGTAACCCAAGCCAGTTACAAAAGGCATATATAATTTTTCATTTCATTGTTCTTCTCCCTCCTGATATAAATAGGGAGGATATATAATTTATAATGATAACTTAAATACAGAAGTTGTTAACTGGCAAACAAGTTAAATCTGACCCACAGGCATGTTTGGTAAGCCAGCACATATTAATTTTAAAAAATTAATTGTTAGCATTCAGAAATTGGGGAATGTCAAATAAAAATCCCAGGTTTCCAGCTTCTCTTGAAAAACAGCAAGACCTGACAACAGTGGACTGATGTTCCCAAAATTAAAACCAATCAGCTAGGACCCGTAGATAGAGCTCTCAGATAGAGCTTATACTCTCCAATTCAAGGCTACCTTCACTTTCAGTTATCTAATCTTAACCTATGATGATACCTATCATATGGGCAACATACATATGTTCTGGAGGTCAAGAACCTTTGCAGAGATTACAAAATATCTAGGAAAGTTCATAAAGCAAATAGATCAGAAAGTATGACTCAATATAGAACAGTTGGGACAAATGCTACTCACTCTGATAAAAGTATAGGGACTTTGGATTAGGGTTCCTACTGCACTGAGGGTGTTTTGTAGTTCTCTCTCTGTACAGCAGTCCCCAGTTCCCTATGTCAGGTTGTCTTTCCTGCTGCTTCTTGGGCTGAAAGACAAAAAGGTGCGAGTCCAGCTAACATGAGAATAACATCTTTGAGGATACTACATATTCCTTCCCAGCAAATAATTCATCAATTTCAACATACTAGGTTATGTAAGGATAAGAGACTCCAAAGCTAATTCTAATATATACAAACCTCCCAGTTATTGATATAAGGAAAGTTTTCATTGACTGGCATGATAAATCTCACAAAAAGAAGCCACTATAGGGCTTCCCTGGTGGCGCTGTGGTTAATAAACCACTATAGGGCTTCCCTGCTGGCGCAGTGGTTAAGAAGCCACTATAGGGCTTCCCTGGTGGCACAGTGGTTAAGGGTCCGCCTGCCGATGCAGGGGACACGGGTTCGCGCCCCGGTCCGGGAAGATCCCACATGTCGCGGAGCGGCTGGGCCCGTGAGCCATGGCCGCTGAGCCAGCGCGTAGGGAGCCTGTGCTCCGCAACGGGAGAGGCCACAACAGTGAGAGGCCCGTGTACCACACACACAAAAAAAACCAAAGAAAAAACAAAACAAACAAACAAACAAAAAAACAGGTGATGAACCAAAAATCTGCCAACCTCTGGATTAAATAAGCAAATGACTTTAATGCAATCATCACTGAAGAAGATGTGGGGAGGCTAGGTAGACATGGGACTCAAGCACAGGTACTATTAACTGTGGGATTCTCTAATCCAAACAATGTAAATTTAAAGTATTATTTGTTCTTGCTAAGCCTCATCTCTTATTTAAGTATATGTTCATCACCCAATAAGGGGAAAGAACTATGAAAGGCAATATTTCATCCAAATCTGTATCACTAGGTATAGTTTATACAGAGAGTTGTAGCTATGATGTGAAAAATGACAGTAATGTTCTTGGTACAAACTGTCCTCTATTTTAGCACACAGTTTTCTATTCGCCAAGGCTAAATAAAATCCGTGGTATCTTAATAATTATAAAATCATTCAATAACTGGACTGGGAAGACATCCATATTCCTGACACTGATAGTTTCTGTCAGCCTGGTATGTTTCCTTCCTCTTTCAGATTAACAGAACCTCTCTTTCCTGTGGGAAGACCATTTCATTTGCTTTGGGTAGGCTTAACCCCCCCTCCTCAGGGCCAAACCTGTCTCAGTGGTGGGCACATGATCCAAGCCTGGGCATTATGACTCAATCTGAGCCAATCTTTCATTCCTCCCTGGATTTTACTGGTGCTACTGGGAAAGAGGCAGACTTTGCTCTGAGATTACATTGAAGACAATACAATGTAAACCTGGTGCTGGTGGTGGCCGCCTCTGCCACAATAGAGAAAGAGTCCACATAATTAATTAAAATAAGGTAAGCAAAGCCAAAATGGGTAGGAAGGAGACAGCCAAGACAAAGGCTTACTGAGGACAGCTCCACCCCTCAGATTTCCCAGTTATGTGAACAAATTCTCATTTTGCTTTAGTTTGCTTTGGGCTTCTGTCACTTGCAATTCAAAGTCCTTACAAATGTTATAATCAAGTTGCTCTACTAAAACTTTCAAACAGAACAGAATAATCAATGCATATCAAAATGAAAGATACTCCATTAGTTCAACTGAGATGTCCTATAGTAAAGAAACCTACAAAAGTAACCAACAACTCCCATTCCTTTCTTCTTTAAACATATACAGGTCCCAAGGGTAAAGCTTAAATTTTCACAAATTGAACACAACTGGGTAACTAAGCACCCCAATCAAGAAACAGATTATCATCAGTACCCCTCAAAAGCTTCCTCATGCTCTTTTCCAAATATTATCCTTTCCCCAAGGATAACCATTATGCTGACTTCTAATACTCTAGATTAGCTTTTCCTATTCTTGTACTTTTAATAAATGGAATTATACAGTGTACACACATTGTGTCTGGCTTCTCTCAAATTGTTTTTGAGATTCAACCATGCTAATGTGTCTAACCACAGTCCATTCCTTCTCTTTGCTATCTAGTATATTACACTGTATGAATAAACCACTATCTATTCTAGTGATGATAGGGATTTGGGAACTTTCCAGCTTATGACTATGACAAATATTGCTGTTATGAACATTATTGTATATGTTTTTTGACTAACATACATACGCATTTCTGCTCAGTATATACCTAGGAGGGGACATGTTGGGTCATAGGGTATATGTATGTTCACCTTTAAGCAGATACTACCAGTTCCCAAAGTGGTTATACAAATTTACACACTCCTGGCAACGTTAGAGTCCCTGGTAATGTATAAGCATTCCGGTTACTCCATACCTCACCAATACTTAGTACTGCCTGCTATACTGGGCTAAATGGCAGTCCCAAAGACATGTCTATGTGCTAATCTCTGCAACCTCTGAATACTATCTTATATGGCAAAAGATGATTAAGTTAAGGATCTTAAGAAGAGGAGCTAGCCTGGATTGTTTGGTTGGGCTTAAGATGCAATCACATGTATACTTACAAGAGAAAGGCAGAGAGAGTTTTGAGAGACACAGAGGAGAAGGTGATGTGAAGACAAAGGCAGAGACTGGAGTGATGTGGCCACAAGCCAAAGAATGCATGCAGCCACTAGAATCTGGCAGCAAGAAATGTATTCTCTCCTAGAGCTTCTACAGAGCATGGCACTGCCAACCCCTTGATTTTGAACTTCTGGCCTCCAGAACTGTGAGAGAATAAATTTTTGTTGTTTTAAAGCGTCCTAGTTTGTATTAATTTGTAATTGCAGCCCTAAGAAATTAATACATCTGCCTTTCTATTTTAAATATTCTTAAAATCCTCTTTTGTTAAGTGTCTAAGTTTTTTGTGCATTTTTTTCTGTTGGATTGCCTTTTGCTTACTTTACCTTCCACGATGGTTTGTCTTTCCATTTTTAATGGTGTCTTGAAACCAAAATTCACCTTAATATGATTTTGTTAACAATTATCTTTTATAGTTAGTTATTTTAAGAATCTTTGCCTACTCCGAGGTCACGAAGATGCTATTTTCCTTCTAATTTTATTATTTTACCTTTCACATTTAGATCTGTAATCTATCTGGAGTTGATTTTTTGTATGGAATAAGGTAGGGATTACGATTCATGTTTTTCTCCATATGGTTATCTAATTAACCCAAATCCATTTATTGAAAAGACTGTCCTCTCCCTACTGCACTGCATACATGTCCATACATAGGTTATCATACATGTAATGCGGGTCTTTTCCTAGACTCTCAATTCTATCCCACTGGTCTATTTGTCTATCCTGTTTCAAGTTATTATAGATTTTGGATAGCTGATATCAGTTTTATTCTTCCTCAAGCTTGTGTTGCTTATTCTTGGCACTTTCCATTTCCATACAAATTTTAGATTCAGTTTGTCAATTTCTATGGGGGGGTGGGGGGGGGGAACCTGTTAGGGTTGTGTTGAATCTACAGATACACAAACACAGCAGACTCCTGAATTTATTTAGGTCTTCTTTAAGTTTCCAGTAATGTTTTGACAGTGTTCACGCAGGTCTTGCATATTTCTTGTTAGATATTCCTAGGTATTTAATTTGTTAAAAGGCAATACATGGTATCTTTTTAAAATTTCATTTTCTATTTGTTGCCAGCCTCCAAGGTGGCCCCCAATGATCCCCATGCCTCCTGATATTCTGGCCCTTTGTAGTCCCCTCCCACATTTTATCAGTGTTGGTTTGGATAACCAACAGAATACTGTGGAAGTGTTGGTTTGTCATTTCTGAGTCTAGTCATAAAAGACACTGTACATTATGGCTACTGCCTTGCTCTCTCTCTTGTGGATCACTAACTCCGGGGAAGGTGGCTACCACTGTCATAAGGACAGCCCCACTTGCTGAGTAACTGAGGTCTCTGGCCAAAAGGTGTATGAGTGAACTTGGAAGCAAATCCTTCAGCCCTGGTTAAGTCTTCGGATGATTGCAACCTTGGCTAACATCTGGGCTGCAACCTCATGAGAGACTCTGAGCCAAAATTATACAGCTAGGGCTTCCCTGGTGGCGCAGTGGTTGAGAGTCCGCCTGCCGATGCAGGGGACACAGGTTCGTGTCCCGGTCCAGGAAGATCCCACATGCCGCGGAGCGGCTGCACCCGTGAGCCATGGCCGCTGAGCCTGCACGTCTGGAGCCTGTGCTCCGCAACGGGAGAGGCCACAACAGTGAGAGGCCAGCGTACCGCAAAAAAAAAAAAAAAAAAAAATTATACAGCTAAGCTACATCTATAATCCTGACAGAAACTGTGCGAGACAATAAGTGTTTGTTGTTTTAAACCATGAAGTTTTTGGAATAATTTGCTATATAGCAATTGATAACTAATATAGTTACTGGTATATAGGTCTCCTTGCTTCTGTTCTTATCTTCCTATGGTGTAGTTTCAATACAGCAGCCAGTGATTATGTTAAAATCTAAAGCAGATCACACTGCTTGCTTACTCAAAATCCTTCAATTCACCAAGTAAAAGCCAAACTCCTTACCAGGACTTAAAGGCTCTTTTATAATCTGTTCCCCCATTACCTGACCTCCTCTTCCACTCCTCCCTGATCATATACAGATATGCCAGGTATGCTCCTTTCATAAGACCTTTGTAACTGCTGTAACTTCTACCCTCCAGAAGTCACAACTAGGTTCCCTCATCTCCTTCAGGACCTTTGCTCAAATGTCATCTTCTGAGAGAGGGCTTCCTTTACCTCATTTAAAATTGCAACAAGCATCCTTTATTACCCTTTCCAGTTTTATTTTTCTTCAATGCCTTTAAGCTTAATTTCCTATTAAATTACACTTATCTCATCTCTCTTCCCTCTACTAAAATGTCACCTCTGTAACCGCAGAGATTCTGTCCATTTTGTTCACTGATGCTTAAAATAATGCCTGGCACATGGTACACATTCAATATTTGTTGAATGCAAGAATGAAACTGCGCTGGCAAGGTAGCAGCAGCCTTGTACTACAACCTGTAGTAACCAAGTATTTACCACAAGGCGAACAGGCTGCAATAGGCTCTTTTTAAAGAAACTGAATTTGCTGTTTGAGAAAAGATCTAGGTTTGCCAGCAGGGCCCACTACATATGTTATATAGTTTGTGCACTGAACAAAGATGCTTAGCCTCACACTCTAAGTTTTGGGGTATCTTTTCTAATTCATTTCACTCAGAGGTTCATTTAGCAATTTGCTTAAGTTGGCATACCAAACATAATAATTTTATAATTAAAGTTGTAGTCGATTTTATGTTCTCAAACCGACCTAGGTTCCATATTGCATATCTTAAAGAATTAGTTACTATCTGCACAAGGTAACCCAATACCTTTTTTTGCAAAATGGGGAACCCACTCAAATTTTCCCATTGGTTTCCACATTCATGGGCTTTCATTCACTTTTCTTCTCCAAAAGACTAACAAAATAAGCTCTATGTATGCAAGATCCACATGTATGAACCTTCTTTTTATTTCTTCTTCTTTGACCTTAAACCTCATAATTCAACATGCATGACTTTGTGCTTCACCTCCCTGTCCCCAGCCCCTTTAAGAAATCTCTTCTCCTAAGGCAAATCTCCAACTTAGTTTCCAATACTTGTAAATGAATGTTTCTCCCTGATTTCTTCCATTGTATGGTCAATCTCTAAATTTAAATCTCTCCTGTTCTTCTGAAACTTTGTATAACACTTTTAATACAAATAACTGACTTTACCATTTGGTTTTATTTAATAATATTTATATAGTGCTTTATGTGCCAAGCACTGTTCTAAGCACATTTATAAACCTCAACTCCTTTATCCTCATAACAAACCTAGGCAATAGGTATTATCACCATATCACAGACAAGCATGGGGAGGTTAAAGTAAATTGCTTAAAGTCATACAGCTAGTAGTAAGTGATGGAACTAATAGTCAACCTTAGCAGTCTGGCTGGAGTCCATGCCCTAGGTCAGTAATTCTCAAAGCTTATCTGTGGATCCCCTGGGGATCCGATCCCTGAGATCCTCTCAGAGGCCCAGGGGGTCAAAACTATTTTCATAAAAACAAGAACTTGTTATTTGCCTTTTCACTGTGTCGACTGGCAGCGTAAAAGCAATGGAAGGTAAAACAAGCTGGAGCCTTGGCTTCATGCACCAAACTGTACTAGCAGTCAGCAGCCACTGTATTCTTCATCACCATACTCTTACCTTCTTCCCCCCCAAAAAGCACCACTTATGGGCCTCCCTGGTGGCGCAGTGGTTGGGAGTCCGCCTGCCGATGCAGGGGACGCGGGTTCGTGCCCCGATCCCGGAGGATCCCACGTGCCGCGGAGCGGCTGGGCCCGCGAGCCATGGCCGCGGGGCCTGTGTGTCCGGAGCCTGTGCTCCGCAACGGGGGGGGCCGCAGCAGTGAGAGGCCCGCGTACAGCAAAAAAAAAAAAAAAAAAAAAAAAAAAGCACCACTTATGAATGTTCTTGATTAAACAATAAAAGTACTAATTTTATTAAATCTTGAAACTAATTATACTTCATTGTATTCTTCCTCTTTGACATATTCTGGGATACTGGTACTGCACAGTAAAGTCTTCCTCATTCTAGTTTCCTACCCACATACCCAAATTGAAGTCTACCCTTGGACAGAATCTGGGCATACAGCTCTTAGCTTCTCATTTCAGGGAAAGGCCTACTAAGGACACATACCCCACAAACTCAGAGTTATGAGAGCTATTTATAGTAATCAACATCGAATTTCAATATGAATTGAAATATGAACGATGAACAAATAATATAGTCTGTAAAGACTAATATAAAAAAGAAAAACCAAATTAAATACACAAAATGATTATTTAGTTTTTTCAAGGTTGTATCCCCAACACTGTATATTATGAGTTGGTAAACTTTTTCTCTAAAGGGCCTGATAAGTAAATAATTTAGGCTTTGTGTGCCATATAGCCTGTGGTAACTACTCAACTCCACTTTGGTAGTGAGAAAGAAGCCACAAATATTTCATTGGCCAAAAAGTTCGTTCGGGTTTTTCCATACCATCTTACAGTCATAAATCCAAGACTCCTTCTTTACCCACAGGTCACAAAGGGCGGGTACATAAAAGGTGTCCTTTGTCTCACAGACAGTGATCACCTGTTAGGAGATCTCTTAATCTTACTTCCTACTGAGATGATTTCTTGATTACAAGTGTGAGGGAAAGGTTTCTAACATCCTTCTACCGAAGTTTATAAAAGGATGCATTGATTAGTAAGTGCTTATATACCTACTACTTATAATTATGGGGCAGGATAAAGCAAGAGAATCCTGTGTGTCTGGAATACAGGATGGACTAATCCTAGAAACAGTAAGGCCATATAGTGAAGGCTTTGTATCCACACTAAGGTGTCTGAATTTAAACTTATAAGCAATGGAGAATCCCATCACCCTATAACGGGAAGGAGGGTTTAACAAGTGCTGTTCACTAAACACAACACTATGATTTTTTATATACTTCATGGTGTGCTGAAAAGGATTTAAGGTGACTTTAAAAATGCATGCTATATGACAACATTAGACAGAAGCAAAAATGGTCAATCCAAGACAAGGTGGTAGAAAAAATGAGGGGTCAGGTATATTGTCAAAACAAAACGCATGCCCATAGGGCTTTTTTGCTAATTAGAAGCCATTCAGCTGACTCTACTTTTCCTAGCAGCCAATGCAAAGGATATGACTAGTTAAGAGGTACAATATTCAAAAGAAAAATGAAATCAATTACTCAGAAATACAATTAACCTTGACTCAGATAGCATAAGAGTGAGTATTTCACATATAGTTTATAAGGAGAACACAATGTGATATGTGGTATGGTCAACAATATCTGTAAAGTAAAATACAAGTTTCTGGGGTTGTTCATTAGTACCACCTTTCAAGATAAAGCAGTATCACGGCCAACTTCAGTTAACAGCCAGTCTACAAGCAGCCAGAGTCAAAAATAAAATCTTAAAACATCTAAGGGTGTGCATGGGCTTATTCATGCTTATCCATCCAGGCAATCATTCACTAAATTAATTTCTCATAAGTGTGCTTTTAGTTCTTATAACTATGCATTTTATCAATGACTGCTGAGGCAGAGGGCACAGGTGAGGAGAAAACTGAGATGGTAGATTGGGTTGAACATTTCTGCTTCAAGCAGAACAGTTCCTTTTTAGTATTTTTAAATACCAGGTTTTTGTAAAAGATTTCATTAGAACAAAGGGTTCAAATGGCTAAAACAAATACGGAAAAACTATTCTAAGCTCCTGATTAAAAACATACAGTGCTCAACAGTAAGCCAATCTAAGGTTAACAGAATATCATGAACAGTTTAGGGCATAACTACCAGCCCAGTTAGACAGCCACTCCACCTCTGAATTAAATGCTCTGAGTGGGGTATCCATAGGTCATCATTTAATCTTAAGTTCTCCAAACCTTCTCCCTAAATTAAAAAATCAGATCAGAAAAGTACATACTTCGATATGCATTAGTAAGTACTCACTGAAAACATTAGCTGTTATGTACTAGACCCTATGCTAAGCACTTTAGAGGAACTGTCTCATTTAGTTTCACCATATCTATATGAGGAAGGTAATATTATCAGCCCCCTCCCTGCTTCCTAATCAGTTAAAGAAATTGCAGTTAGACTTGCCAACTATTGACTCCTTGTTAACATTCCCTTTTAATACAACCTGTACTACCTACAGGTCTTAACTCTTGTTGCTCCATTGGTACCATGGGATAATATCTCCAGAAAAGTTAAGTAGACATGGGTGAAAACCTGACCCAATGAACCAATCTGAAAAGGTCGGGGTGGAGAAAAGGAAGAACACCAAACACATAGAAAGGTACCAAAGCTGTAAACTTCTTGCCAATTCCACAAGATTTTCACATATCTTTTAAAATAATCTCCCCCTTTCCCATTTTCAGTTAGAATGGGTATCGGTTCAGATGTGTTCCGGCCCCTGATTAGATTCCAGTAAACAGCAAGTTCTTACAGAACATAAAACCATGTTTCTACTTCTTGCTACAACCTCCCCCCACAACACTACCATGTTTCTAAACACACAGTGACAGTGATGGTCAGTGCTGAAACCCAGACTACTTTTAGGCTTTAGTAGAATCATCCCCAACACAAGAGAATCTCTCTTACAATAAAACCACTGATACCTAATCCTTCCTGAAAGACTTAATGCACCATCCATAACACTACCAGTGCTTCTAGATTAGAAAGCACTCTACCAGCATCTAAATGTAAAAAAACAGCTCACTTTAATCCAAGAAGCAGTCACTACTGACAGAACTCAAAACTTGCAACACCACTTAATTCACCCATCCATGCCTTTATTTTAAAATAACATTATAATGACTTTGCTGAATTTGCTAAAAATCACTTTACCTAAAACCCAGAGAAAATATACCTATCACCAACATTCTTTAAGACATATTTTTGCTTCCTTTCCTCCTCTTTTGTGGAGTTACATCTGATGCAAGAGCAATCTTTCATGTTCCAGACAAATACAGTTGTGTGTCCTCAAGAAATGTCATGTTTAGGGACTTCCCTGGTGGTGCAGCGGTTAAGAATCCGCCTGCCAATGCAGGGGACATTGGTTCGATCCCTGGTCCAGGAAGATCCCACATGCCGTGGAGCAACTAAGTCTGTGTGCCGCAACTACTGAGCCCACATGCCACCACTACTGAGCCTGTGTGCCTACAGCCCGTGCTCCACAACAAGAGAATCCAGCGCAGTGAGAAGCCCGTGAACTAAAACAAAGACCCAACACAGCCAAATAAATAAATTTTAAAAAATTGTTAATTATAATTTAAGTTATTTCCAAGAGCAATTTTCTATATTAGTATCTAACATGATATTCCCAAAATACATTTTCATGACTGTTTGGTTAAAGTATTAATTATAAAAGGCTGAAATCAACTGCAAAATAAAGAGGGATCTAAAGAATTATATTCTTTTGCTTCACAGTAATGGAATAATGATGAAAAAAGATGCATGGTTATTAAGTGATATTCTCAAAAATATTTTATAAAAATCTACCACCCACTCCACCCTCAACATAGCACCCACCAGAAAAAAAACAGACCCTAAAAAATATCATCACACTGATGTGTTATCTTTAAGCACTTTAGATTTAAAAAATTTTTAATTATTATGCCTAATTACATAGGGTTACAGGCTTAAGTCTATTCACACAGTTGAGGTTGATGAGCAAACAGCTGTCCTGTATCTTGAGACAGACATTAGCTTCCTGCTTTCCCTATCCTCATAAGCAGCTAAACTTTGAGTTTTATGCAAGAAAACATTTTAAAGCCTTCAGTGTTTTTCAGCAGTAGACTTCAGATTCATTCCTGTAACACATTTAACATGAAACAGTTGAGACAGTTCAAATTGACTATGTACATTTTAATTGTCTAAACTTTTAAGGAGTGCTTTCACTATTATAGCTATATAAAAAGGGCTGCTATGTAAAATTAAGAAAAACATTTCATTTGGTATCTGACACCAATGTATAATTTAACAATGTGTAACTTTAACATATAGATTTTTCTTCACCTGGCCACAGGCTAGGTAAGGAAGAATTACTTCAAAGTAAGCAAAACTAGGTATTTTTCTTTTTTTCTAAAGTTTAGCTAATTTCTTTAGCATAAAGAGCCACCAATTAAAGAAAAACTTTTACAAGGAGATAGCGGGGTACCCTCAGTGTCCCAAGAGTATCCTTTGGGACCCTCCTGACTGGGGAGAAAGAGACTCTTGGTCCCGTTGTGACAGAAAGAGGAGCCATATTTCTAACATTTACAGTGAAGGGTTACACCACATTTCCCCACAGATTAAAATTTCTATAGTATCATTATTGTGACAGGTTACTCAAGTGTTATAGAAAGCTTGTCTGGAAAATAAAACTGCGTTCAATCAATATGTCCTAAAATAGCTAGATAACTATTTTCCCCCCATAAAGGTATATTATTAACCCCAATTTCTATAGTAAATTTTAGGAAAAGTTTTAGGATTTTACAGAGTAAATTTACTATTTATATTAACAACATGGTTTTAAAACATCATGAGAAATAGACAGCATCCAAACACTCAAAATTCACTGGCTAATTTTTAAAGTTTTACTTAATGCTGAAAATTGACTGTGTATTTGCTATGCCATAAAGATGACTAAAGGTTTTAGGATTCATTCAAAATAACTCAAATGTTTCTTTATAATCTACTTATACTGTACATATAATTTAAAAAATAACTCAAAGCTTTATAAAAGTTGTAACTGACAGAATAATTTTCACTTAAGCTAAAATATTTGTTCAACAGTCTAACTGTGCTTCAGTATACCTTATTAAAACTTTCTGATTTTTACCACAGGTTTAAATGAGCCTACAGTAAACTACAACAGCTAAAAAATAAATTGCACAATCATGGGCTGTAAAAACAGAAACATCCTTTCTATATAATAATAATTAACATTTAATGAGTGATTACGGTGCAATAGACACCATCCCCAGAATTTTACGTGCACACTTAATCCTCATTCTACCCTAAAAGGTGAAATTATTACCAACTCTTTTCAGATTGTGGAACTGAAGTTTAAAGATATTAGGAACCTGTTGATGATTACACAGCTAATTAGTGGCAGAGAATCCAGGTTTATTTGTCTCCAAAGCCTGGTGCTCTTAAGTATCAAGCTAGATTATAAGCAATAGCAATCTACTGCACCAATCAAACCATATCTGAAATTGGTATAAACCATATCTGGACTTGGTATCTGGATTTGGTACTCTATGTTAAGTATGATATTGATAAATGAGTGTTATCAGGAAACCAACAGGATGGTTATAAATTCAGGAAAGCTACCTCTCACAAGAAACTGTTAGAAACGGGAGTACATAACCTAGAGAAAACACAAAGAGGGAATGCATTATGAAGGGCTGTTAAAGAGAAGCAAAGAGCAGGCTTATCTCATCAGTGGCACAAAAGTACAAAATTTGAAACAATGTGCCAAAGTCTCAGGAGACAAATTCCAGTTCAACACAAAATACTTTCTAAAGCTAAAGAATCCAACAGTTGGAACAGTCTCCCTCCTATATTACTGGGTTTGTGCAAATAAATATCTGAACTTCAACTATCATACTAATAATGGATTCAGGCAAAATTACCATTTGTTAAAATTCTTTGTGGATGAAAGTTTGATGAGGAAGAGCATATATTAACTCCCAAAGTATCTCCCCACAAATTACTTATTGGAGAAGGGAAAATACTAACTTTTAAGTGGAAAAACTTGGCAGATACTACATTAATCAAAAGATCAAAGTTAGTATCACTGAAAACAGGACAAATGGACATATGCCTCCTGATGTGATGCCCTGAGAAGCACACAGCAGTAATGTAGCATTCCTGCCCAAACTACTATATTTCCTAAATTTCATCACAAGGACACATGAGACTAACCCAAATTGAGGGATATTCTATAAATAAATGGTCTGTCACTCTTCTAAAGTGTCTATGTCATAAAAGACAAAGAAAGGTTAAGGAAATGGTTCTGATTAAAGGAAAATAGAGACATGACAACTAAACACAATGAATGATTGTGGGTAGGATCCTAGACTGGGAAAAAAAATTATTAAAGAACATACTGAGGAAACTAGAGAAATCTGAATGTGGGCTGTATATTAGAGAATTGTATTATATCAGTGTTAAATTTCCTTGATATGATAACTGGAATGTCCTTGAAAATATAAGAATGCTGGGGGCCTCCCTGGTGGCGCAGTGGTTAAGAGTCCGCCTGCCGATGCAGGGGATACGGGTTCGTGCCCCGGTCTGGGAGGATCCCATATGCCGCGGAGCGGCTGGGCCCGTGAGCCATGGCCGCTGGGCCTGCGCATCCGGAGCCTGTGCTCCGCAACGGGAGAGGCCACAACAGTGAGAGGCCCACATACCGCAAAAAGAAAAAAAAAAAAAAAAAAAAAAAAAAGAATGCTGTTTTTAGAAAATATATGTCTAAGTACTATATGGTAAAGGGACAGGATGCATGCAACGTATTCTCAGTTAGGAAAAATATATATATATAACAGAATGATAGCACAAATGTAGCAAAATGTTAACAATGAGTGAATCTTGCCAGGGGGTATATGGGAATTATTTGTATTATTAATGCAACTTCCTATAAATTTGAGATTATTTCAAAATAAGACCTTAGAAAAATAAATATTTGGACCTGATGTTCTAAGGATTTCAACCAAATACCTAACAATAACAAGCGAACTATTATTTCCTATCTCATCTCCATACACTCTAATTCAACAGCAGTCTAAACTGATTTGTGATTATCCATTTTAATCAACTGTAAGAAATAGTGCTCTCATTGAAAACGTCAGATGTGAATGCTTATGAGTCAAGTGAATGTCTGCCTCCTCTCAACCTTCTTATTCTACTGCAGTTAAAGAAACAAACTTCTCCAATAAAGCAGGGCTATTCCTCAATTGGATATGCAGTAGCAAGTGTGTCCTTGTTAAAAACTCCAAATTAAGTTAATTTCTAGTTATGCCAGGTAGCAAAGCAATACCAAAACAAGAGTTAATGAGTGATCAATAATATACAAGGGGGGGCTTCCCTGGTGGCGCAGTGGTTGAGAATCTGCCTGCCAATGCAGGGGACAGGGGTTCGAGCCCTGGTCTGGGAGGATCCCACATGCCGCGGAGCAACTGGCCCCGTGAGCCACAAATACTGAGCCTGCGTGTCTGGAGCCTGTGCTCCGCAATGAGAGGCCGCGATAGTGAGAGGCCCGTGCACCGCGATGAGGAGTGGCCCCCACTTGCCGCAACTAGAGAAAGCCCTCGCACAGAAACGAAGAGCCAACACAGCCATAAATAAATAAATAAATAAATAAATAAGTTTAAAAAAATTTAAAAAATAATAATAATATACAAGGGAAATACTAAAACAAACGTCCCACCCAAACAAACTCTGTAATGCCAATAAGAAGCCAACAAAGCACACACTGACCTACAGAGCACCTGGAAAAGACAAGATAACAGAATGTTTATCACTGAGAGGCCAAAACACAAATGGATAAAACACAAACATTTCAGTGGCATAAAACCACAAAATAAATTAAAGGAGAGGGAGGAAAGAGGTAGGAAAAAAGAGAGAGAGAAAATGAATAAAATAAAATGTGCAAGAAAGGAGAAAATCCTCACCATCACCTCACTAATTTCATGTTCTCCTTCCTCTCCAATGGCTTAACCTATTTTCCTTCATTTTAATTTATTTTGGGTTGTCTTTTACCTACTATAAGAGTCAGTCTTTGTAAGACTGCGACAGTTGTTAAGAGTGTAGCTTTGACTATATTGTAATTATTTGCATCCTATGCCCATACTCCATTTTTATTTTACTTGTCAGGAGGCCCAGAACAGCAGTCTCTCTAGTAGGAAATCTCACAAACAATCCACCTCGTAAAGGAGAAGAATAGAACAACACGTCACTTAGCTCACAGTCTAACAGAGACAGGGGCAGGAATTGGAGGGGTAGATAGCCAGCAAAACTGAAGGGTCAGGACAAAGCTGACCTGGGACGAAGGGCTGAATTTTAGTCTCCTATACTAATCTGGATATACCCTCTTATCAGGTATGAGCAACGTTAACTGGTACAATATTTACTGGTATTTTAGCTAATTCCAGGTCTGGAACAGTGTTACTGAGCCGTGTGGCCTTCTTTCAGGCAGGCTCTATATCAGATTAATCTTTGTAACTCAACAGCACCAAACATTACTTTGTTAAAAAAAGGCATTTTAATTTTAATAAGTACTTGTAGAATGCCCAACTGCAAAACAGGCAAAATTATTTTATCCCACTCCCTGCCTTCTCTCCCTTTCTCTCAGGTAGCATGTGTCAAATACTTTACCCTACCCAATCTACCTGCTAACTCTCCAAATTTTTCCTCTGACCTCAATTCAAACTCCATTTCCCTAAATGCTGCAGTAAATGCTGTTGTAATAAAAGGATTAGAATAACCCACACTGTGAGTGAAATCTGACCAACTCAAAATAACTTAAGAAATATGGGATGTTTACATGGGCATTTGTATGTATACATATGAATATATTTGGGAGGGCAGGGAGCAAGTTTTCAGGTATCATCTGCTTCTAAATCAATTCTTAACTACACTGCCAAAGAGATTATAACATATATACATGAGTCAGCAAATACAGCTTACTTCACAGGTTTCATTAAGTCAGATCAACATGGTCTGCATCTGAATTTCCAGTAACCCCTAATATATGACATGACAAATCATGAACCTTTATCTGTAGCTTCTTCTGTACTATACAGGTCCCTATTCTGAAGAGAAAGGGGTTGCTATAGAAAGAAATGAAAAAAGGCTCCAAAACAATAAAGTTTAGTATGAGGTGGAAATACTAGGGGGTAGGGGACAGGAAGTGTATAAAATAGCCATGGTTCAACTAGCCCATTCAAAATTTAGCATATTCTTAACACAACATTGTAAATCAACTATACTTAAAAAAAAAAAAAAAGTCCTTTGAGAACAACTGTGCTGAAAAGAAATTAGCATATTCTTATAAATTTGAGTTTTAAATAAGGAATGCCATTTTATAAGACGTTTTAGTTAAGGGAAAAGGTAATAGCCTTTTTTGGGGGGAAGGAAGATAAAGAATAAAACAGAAGTATAAGAATAGGAGTAACAGCTGGCAATTCGACTCTTTCCCTGAGATAAATTTTGACCTTCTGGTTTAATATAAATTTTTCTATCTCCCCCATCAAAACTAAGAAACAAGGCCTTACATTTAAACTACAGCAAAGCTCCCATTTACAGGTATTTACACACATGTCCCTAAAAAGACGTGTACTCAATTGTTCATAGTGGCCTTATTTATAGTAGCCAAGAACTGGAAACAATCCAAATATCCATCAAATGTGAATGGATAAACAAATTGCAGTATATCCACACGATGGAATACTATTCAGTAATAACAAGAAATGGACTACTTATGAACATAACAACATGGGTGAATCTCCAAATTATTATGCTAAGTGAAGAAAGACAGATACGACTATATAATGTATGACTCAATTTATATGAATTGCTACAAAAAGCAACTATGACAGAAAGTAGATCCAGGGACCAGGGGTAGGAGACAAAATTAACTCCAAAGTGTGACAGAAATGCTCCACATCACAATCAAAGTGATGGTTACACAACTACTTTCAACTGTCATAACTAAAACTACACATTTTAAATGAGTAAATTTTACTGTATGCAGATTTATCTCAATAAAACTGCTTCTTAAAAATAATAAGAGGGCTTCCCTGGTGGCGCAGTGGTTGAGAGTCCGCCTGCCGATGCAGGGGACGCAGGTTCGCGGATTCGTGCCCCGGTCCGGGAAGATCCCACATGCCGCAGAGCGGCTGGGCCCGTGAACCATGGCAGCTGAGCCTGCGCGTCCGGAGCCTGTGCTCCACAACGGGAGAGGCCACAACAGTGAGAGGCCCGCGTACCGCAAAAAAAAAAAAAAAAAAAAAGAAGAAGAAGAAAGGACAATGGAGTAGAGAAAGTCATTCTGGTTCAAAATATTACTCAGATTTATACTTATGCTAGGTAAAGGATAAATATTACAAGTATGAGTTACACCAAGATGAGCCACATAACTAATGAGTTCAAGTTTCTGCAAGCATCAGTTTTCCACTAAGTAATTATTTTATTTTTTACATTTTAAAATAATTTTCTAAAAAATTATCCTCATTTAGACATAAGCAGAAAACCAAACTTTTCCCTTTCTTACCTTCTCTCCATATCAACTTCTTATATCATTTCAAAAACCTGAAAATGATTTGGTACCTTAAACAAGATCAACTTGGACTGCCTTTTTTTTTTTTTTTTTTTTTTGCGGTATGCGGGCCTCTCACTGCTGCGGCCTCCCCCGCTGCGGAGCACAGGCTCCGGACGCGCAGGCTCAGCGGCCATGGCTCACGGGCCCAGCCGCTCCACGGCATATGGGACCCTCCCAGACCGGGGCACGAACCCGTATCCCCTGCATCGGCAGGCGGACTCTCAACCACTTGCGCCACCAGGGAGGCCCTGGACTGCTTTTTAAAATAACATGTTACTGGGGCTCCCCTGGTGGCGCAGTGGTTAAGAATCTGCCTGCCAGTGCAGGGGACCAGGGTTCGAGCCCTGGTGCGGGAAGATCCCGCATCCCACATGCCGCAGAGCAACCAAGCCCATGCGCCACAGCTACTAAGCCTTCACTCTAGACCCTGCGAGCCACAACTCCTGAAGCCCGCGAGCCTAGAGCCCGTGCTCCACAACAAGAGAAGCCACCGCAATGAGAAGCCCACGCACTGCAATGAAGAGCAGCCCCCGCTCACCGCAACTAGAGAAAGCCTGCACACAGCAACAAAGACCCAATGCAGCCCAAAATAAACAAATAGATAAATAAATAAATATAAAAAAATAAAATAAAAGGCAGCATAGCTTATTCTTTTCATCAAGAATCACTTCCGAATGTTTCCTAATTCTTCATAAAATACAAAAAAAGCAATTTCCCCACACTTCTTTGTCCAATTACTAGTTATGCTACAAACTAATTTGTGTTCCTGAAGAGTTTATCAGATAAGAACTTTCATTAAAAACAAAAGTCCTTCTCCTGAAAAGTTTAGTAACCAGTAATCAAATATAAAACCTAAAGATTACCTTATAATAAGCTGGGTAATTTGAGGCCAAGAGATTTCTTCAGAGAACTTAAAAGAATCTTAAAAGTATTTTAAAAAACCCTGTAATTTATGTGAAACATTTTTACTCATTTACTACAAAGTTGAAATGCTCAAAACAACAGCTATTTTTTTTAAAAAAAGAGTAGCCTTTTATTTAAACAATTTTTCTCAATTCTATTAGTATAATGGTTATATCAAAATTGCCAAGATAAAACACTCCCGGGTAAACACATTCAATGCACCCATTCACTCATCACTGACTATATGCAGAGTTGTGAGGGATATAAAAAATATAAGACACAAATCCAGCCTCAGTGAGTTAGGTGTGGTCCTTTGTTCTCATAACTTACCATTTAAAAGTTTGAATAAATTAAACTGTTACTACCCATCTAATAAAAATGTTAATTTGAATAACTGATGTTTTAAATACCATGTTCTGTTCACTGAGAATATATAGTTGATTTTTTAAAAGTTTCCAATAAACATCAAACCATTTTTTGTCTATAAATCCTCTTGCATTTATCCCAGTTAATAGTTATCTTGCAGATAAATATTATCTGTTGCAAGTAAGATATGTATATATGGAGAAAACTAAATATAAAAACACCACTACTTAGAAACAAAGCACATGTTAATACACAAGCCACTTTCCTGGTCAAATTTAGACCATGTAATTCAGCCCACTACATTTTAATAACACGAAATTTTAGGAGCCATCTGTCTTGCTCACCACTGTATCTCTAGTATCTGGCACACCTGCATAGAACAGGTGTTCTAGGCACTCAAATGTTTATATAATGGATTAACACTTGACTTGCATTTACCCACATCATGAAAACAAACCCTGAACCCCTATATATCAATTATAGAAAATCCAATCACCTGTGTAAAAATCAAATTACCAGTCTTTTCCATCTTTAATTTTTAGGATCAATCTGGGAATGCTTTAACAGTGTAGAATACACTAATCCAGTTTAAATTAGCTCCTTTCCTCCTTCAGGCCATTAAATAGTGAAGCGGATTAATCTATGACAATCTAAAATTAGTGTGCCAGATGACAAGTCTGTGTTTAAAACTTTCTAATTTGTACTATATTCTCTTCAGGAATTTAATGTAACCCATAGGTCATTTAAGACATAAAAACAATATACAAGTACAATCAAAGTAGTCTCTTTTTCACAGCATTACAACATCCTATGTGTGGTCTTCCCTGATGGCGCAGTGGTTAAGACTGCCTGCCAATGCAGGGGACACGGATTCGAGCCCTGGTCTGGGAAGATCCCACATGCCACAGAGCAACTAAGCCTGTGTGCCACAACTACTGAGCCCGTGAGCCTAGAGCCCGTGCTCTGCAACAAGAGAAGCCACCGCGGTGAGAAGCCCACTTGCCGCAACTAGAGAAAGCCCTCACGCAGCAACAAAGACCCAATGCAGCGCCCCCCCACAAAAAATCCTATCTATATATTTTCACTACTTCTAATGCTGAAAAAACCACCAGTAATTTAAGTAATTTTCAAGTCTCCCTTAATTAAGAAAAAAAGCAGCATATTAGCTTTAAAACTACTTAAAAGTCAACACGTGAATCTCCACTGATCTTGTTTCAATATTACATAGAGATCACCTCGATAATTTTAAGTTCCTATGTTAGTGATATCTGTAATTGTCTGGCAGGCCTAACTCAGTCATTCCAAGATCAGGCTTTTCTCTTCTGTTTCTATGTGTAGTTAAAAAACACAAAATAAATTGTGAGGCACCATACTCTTTGAAGCCATTTAGCGTTCAGCTGAAAATTGTTTCTACTTCATCAACAATGGGCCCTATAATAGCTCCTTATTTATTTGTCTTAAATCTGCTGGATGAAGTCCAACTAGCTCTAACATTAGCCTCAATATACTGCCAGGAAGTTAAAGTCCCAAGGACCTCACTTTAAGTCATACAGAACCAAAGACCAAGGAGAGTATGATTCAAAATTTCAAGAGATAAGCAAGTTTAAGAAGTCTGAGTTTTCCTCAAAGGCAGAACACTCTGACATAAATCTGAGCAATACTGTTTTGGATGCATCTCCTAAAACAAAGGAAATAAAAGCAAAAATATACAAATGGGACCTAATTAAACTTAAAAGCTTTTGCACAGCAAAGGAAACTAACAACAAAATGAAAAGACCAATCCACTGAATGGGAGAAAATATTTGTAAATGATATAAACAGCTCATACAACTCAACATCAAAAAAACAAACAACCTGATTAAAAAATGGGCAGAAGAACTGAATAGACATTTTGCCAAAGAGGAAATGCAGACGGCCAACAGGCACATGGAAAGATGCTCAACATCGCTAATCACCAGGGAAACGCAAATCAAAACCACAATGAGATATCACCTTACACCTGTCAGAATGGCTATCTTCAAAAAGAACACAAATAACAAATGTTGGCGAGGATGTGGAGAAACGTGAACCCTCGTACACTGTTGGTGGGGGTGTAAACTGGTGCAGCCACTGTGGAAAACATGCGGTTTCTCCAAAAACTAAAAACGGAACTAACATATGACCGAGCAATTCCACTCCTGGGTGTGTGTGTATATATACAGATATATATGTAAAACATCCCAAAACACTAATTCAAAAAGATACATGCACCCCAATGAGAAAATGAATAAATATTTAATAGGAAAAAAACCCTGGCATCACGCTCTCTGCCTCAATCATTTCCAGAGGGTGAGGACCTAACCACATGGGAACACTGTCAGCGCTACCCTCCTATACTAACAGAAAAGACAAAACAAGCCCTTCTTCACCAAGATGGCTATTTCTCATAAAGAACTGAGAATTATATGAGCTTTTCCCTGTTTTTTTTTTTTTAATAAAAAAGGTAACACATGAGTCAGGTGTACAAAAGTTTGATTTCATATAACAAAGCTACAATATATCCATTATGTCTGTATTATTCCAAGGTGAATTTTGCAGAGAATAACTTGTGTGGTTAATGTGGTTTCTTTTCTTGCTTTTTCTAAACTTCTAAAACCAACTATGCAATAAAAGTTTCCATCCAAAAGATGGACTGCCCATTCAATATACATTCTGATTAAGCAAATGTAAACTATGAAATAATTAGACCTCCTGGGATTATGATCATTTAAAAATGCTCAGCTGTGGCTAACACCTTATAGACACTCTGGGGTATAATTATCTTGCTACCTATGTACTTTGAACATTACTTAATACCTTTTTATCTCTCCTACTCTAACTATTTAAGAAGCTAGGTCTAACAAATGACAGGTAATAAAATATTTCACCTGCAGTACAAAATAATTCTACCTTTTCCTATTAATAAACACTCAGATTCATTTTCCTCTGCTAAAAAAACTGACAGTCACTTAGACTCATTTGACACGCAAGATTTCTAGTTAGTATGAAATATATTTGTGTTTCTATAGTTATTCAAACATATTTTTGTTTTGTCTTAAGATATACCATAAATGTGAAATCAAGTGGCCACGTCAGCAAACCCGGATATTGTTCTCTCTTTACTAATAAACATCGTCAATTTATGTAGCATTCTCATTTTAAGAGTTAAGGTACTGAAAATATAAAAGTTTCTACCCCAAAATGTCAAATGAATAATCACTGCAACTGATTTGGTCTTAACTTGAGAAATAAGCTTTCTCATTATCAGACAGTAAAATTTTAAATTCTAGAATTTTATCACCTGTTAACATTCACGGTCAGAGTGAGGTATTAAAGATATGTATGTATTGAAAATTGGGATCTGTTTTTTTTTTCTTCTTCTATTTTTTTGGCCACGATGTGCGGCACATGGGATCTTAGCTCCCCGACCAGGGATCACACCCATGCCCCCTGCAGTGCAAGTGCAGTGTCTTAACCACTGGACCGCCAAGGAAGTCCGGAATTTCTTTATTAGAGACAACCAAACCACGGATATTGATGACAAATTGGCAAGGCTCTGTGCTATTTTTCTAAAATATTTTACTCCTGATTTTCATGGGAAGACAGCACTATAAAAAATAACTATAAAATTTTTATCTACATGCAACTCATTCTGTAAAAGGAATCTGACAAGAGGTCCTGGTAACCCATTTCCTTCAAAGGGATAATTATTCTGAGAAAACTATCAAAATTATTAGAAGAATAAAATATGGTTTGGAGTTTAATCATATACAAGCCGGCAATTAAACATCTAAATTCATCAGGGATTCTTGTGATCATTTACATTTTCTCTGATTATCATTTACACTTTCTCTGATTTCATGTGCATGTCCCCCTTGCCCCATTTCCTCTGATAAATCAAGCAACTAATGAATAGTTACTGACATCTTACTGACTAAAAAGACAATATAAATTCAAAAAGAGTCCTATACCACAATGTTCACTGCAGCTCTGTTTACAATAGCCAGGACATGGAAGCAACCTAAGTGTCCATCGACAGATGAATGGATAAAGAAGATGTGGCATATATGTACAATGGAATATTACTCAGCCATAAAAAGAAACGAAACTGAGTTATTTGTAGTGAGGTGGATGGACCTAAAGTCTGTCATACAGAGTGAAGTAGGTCAGAAAGAGAAAAACAAATACCGTATGCTAACGCATATATATGGAATCTAAAAAAAAAAAAAAAAAAGGTTCTGAAGAACCTAGGGGTAGGACAGGAATAAATATGCAGACGTAGAGAATGGACTTGAGAACATGGGGAGGGGGAAGGGCAAGCTGGGACGAAGTGAGAGAGTGGCATGGACATACATACACTACCAAATGTGAAACAGAGAGCTAGTGGGAAGCAGCTGCATAGCACAGGGAGATCAGCTTGGTGCTCTGTGACCACCTAGAGGGGTGGGATTGGGAGGGTGGGAGGGAGATGCAAGAGGGAGGGGATATGGGGATATATGTATACGTACAGCTGATTCACTTTGTTATACAGCAGAAACTAACAAAACATTATAAAGCAATTATATTCCAATAAAGATGTTAAAAAAATAAAGAATGACTGCACAGTAAAAAAAAAAAAAAGGCAATATAACATTAATGAAATCTTACTTTGGAATTAATTCCTTTGATGATTTCTTTTCCTCCTAATTGTCAAATGGGGTCACACCTATGATGACCTATGATGATCATTATCTTCTGAACCAAAACCTAGGACGTGTGATCTAACAGGATAGAATATTTTATTTAAAAAAATGTACCTTTGGAGAGGGTGTAGAAAAGGGGCAGAAACATCAGGGTACCTCAAATTTCTGTACTGCTTCCAAGTATGTGACTGTATATTATGGATGCCAAAAAGTTGATATTTCTGAAATATTTCAAAAGTTTAGAAGCCAATAAAAAAATACTTGAAAACTGGAATGTCCAAAGATGTATGGCTCCTGGACCTATATCTCAATATCTCATCACCTGCTATTTGTCTTTTTATCTACAAAGTTCAAGTTTCAAAGCTCTAACTAGCAGGTCTGAGTAAATGTCTTCCAAGTATGGACTCTAGCCTAGAACTTTCTCCAGAGTTCTCTTTTTGCTAACTGCCTAGAAATTCACTTAGATGTCTCATCAACTCTGTTAGTTAAAAAATCATGGGGCAGGACAAACTAAAAGAAGCTAGTAGCTAAATCAGAGTAGTAGGACAAGATAAGAATAGAAATGAGAGGGTCCATGATAAATTCTTTACCTGCATTGTCTCCTCTAATATTCACAATAATAAGTAGGACTATTATCACCTCCATTTTAGAAATGAGGGAACTGAGGCTTAGTGAGATTATGGAACTTGCTCAGGTCAAACAGCTAGTAAGTGGTAAAGCAAGGATTTGAATCCAGAGAGTCTGACTTCAAAGCCCACGCACCTATACATGCTAAAACCCCAAGAAGAGACACGATATAGATTCTAACAGGTGAGCTGTAGTCACTGGTCAATTCAAGAAGCATTCCCAGAGCACCAAGTATGTACAAGATACAAGGGAGACCAAAAAAAGATCTGAATTTAAATCCCTGCTTTACCACTTAATAGCTATATAACCTGAGTCTCCAGCTTAACTCTCAAGTGATTCAGAAAAAAATAATATGCCTATACTTGTACACACACACACACACACACACAAATACACATACACACACACACATAAGACAGAGAATATAATAAAGCAGATGGAACAAAGCGTAACAACTGATAACCTAGGAAAAGGGAATGGGAGCTCTTTGTAATGTTTATGCAACTTCTATATGAAACTAAATCAAAATAAAAAGTTACAGAAAGAGCTTCCCTGGTGGCGCAGTGGTTAGGAATCCGCCTGCCAATGCAGGGGACACGGGTTCGCGCCCTTGTCTGGGAGGATCCCACGTGCCACAGAGCAACTGGGCCCGTGTGCCACAACTACTGAACCTGCACTCTAGAGCCCATGAGCCACAACTACTGAGCCTGCACTCTGGAGCCCGCGTGCCACAACAACTGAGCCCATGTGCCGTGGCTGCTGAGGCCTGCATGTCTAGAGCCTGTACTCTGCAACGAGAGGCCACCACAACGAGAAGCCCACAAACCGCAGCAAGGGGTAGCCCCCGCTCGCCGCAAGTGGAGAAAAGCCTGCACGCAGCAACGAAGACCCAACGCAGCCAAAAATAAAATAAAATAAATAAATAAAAAGTTTTTAAAAAGCTACAGAAAAATTCACAATGGTATCAAAACATAAAATTCTGTGACTTTCTCTGGTACCATTCAGCAGCTTAGGTCTAAAAGCAGATTTAAATGGTAGAAATGCTCCAAGACTAGAAGCTAAGAATACTGGGAAGAAAAGTAATTGAAGAGGGAACTGAAGCTAAGGAAAAGACGAAATAACAGGTGTTGAAAGTGGAGGTCTTAATCAAGCTTAAGACTAAGTGTGGTGAGAAAAAGAGAGCGAGAATTGGAATGACAGGAGGCTACAGCCAGAAAAATAGGAGATTAGCATTCAACATTAGAGTTATTCGTCATTTAAGAAATGCAAATTAACCCCACAATGAGATGCCACTCCACATCTACTAGAATGGTTAAATTTAAAAAGACTTACTATATATACTAAATCTTGGTGAGGGTTAAGTGCAACACTCATGCATTACTGATAGGAATGTGAAAGACACAGTAACTTAGGAAAACAGTTTAGCCATTTCCTATAAACATGCAGTTATCACATGACCCAGTAATTCCAGTTTTACATTTCTACCTAAGAGAAACAAAAATGTATGCCACACAAAAACTTATACGTAAATGTTCACAGCAGCATTATTCAGACTAGCCAAAAACTGGAAACAATCCAAATGTCCATCAATTGGTAAATGGATAAATACAATATGATATATATCTACACAATGAATACTATTTGGCAATAAAAAATGATTAAGCCAAGACAATTCAATGGAGAAAGGACAGTCTTTTCAACAAACGGTGCCAGGAAAATAGGATATCCATGCAAAAGAATGAAGCTGAACCCTTTACCTTATACCACATGCAAAAATTAACTGAAAATGGATCAAAGACCTAAACATAAGAGCTAAAACTACAAAACTCCTAGGAGAAAACATATGGCAAAAGATATAAACACTGAATTTGGCAATGACTTCTTGGATATGATACTGAAAGCACAAGCAAAAAAAGAAAAAACATAATTTGGACATTATCAAAACTGTAAAATTTTGTCCATCAAGGGGCACTATCAACAGAGTAAAAAGACAACCCACAGCATGGGAGAAAATATTTGCAAATGATTTACCTGATAGGCAATTAATATCTAGAATATATAAATAACTCCTACAACTCAACAAACAACCTAATCCAAACAACCTAATCCAAAAATGGGCAAAGGACTTGAATAGACATATCCCCAAAGAAGGAACACCCAAGCATGGCCCATAAGCACATGAAAAGAGGCTCAATATCACTAATCATTAAGAAATGCAAATCAAAACCAGAATGAGATACCACTTCATATCATTAAGATGGCTATTCTCAAAAAGTCAGTACGTTTTGGCAAGGATGTGGAGTAATTGGAAGCTTCGTGCACTGGTGGTGGGAATATAAAATGGTGCAGCCTCTATGGAAAACAGCTTGGCAGTTCCTCAAAAAGCTAAATATAGGACTGCTATGATCCAGCAATTCCACTTCTGGGCATATACCCAAAAGATTTGAAAGCAAGAACCAGAACAGATATTTATATACTAATGTTTATGCCACCATTACTCACAATAGCCAAAAGGTAGAAACAACACCATGTCCATGGATGGATGAATGGATAAACAAAATGTGACATATATACATACAATGGAATATTATTTAGCTTTG
The DNA here is from genome assembly GCF_025265405.1 of Mesoplodon densirostris. Taxonomy (NCBI): domain Eukaryota; kingdom Metazoa; phylum Chordata; class Mammalia; order Artiodactyla; family Ziphiidae; genus Mesoplodon; species Mesoplodon densirostris. The sequence continues at coordinate 151,608,546 of NC_082664.1, forward strand.
AAAAGGAGTGAAATTCTCATGTATGCTACAAGATGAATGAATCCTGAAGACATCATGCTAAGTGAAATGAGCCAGACACAAAAGGATAAATGCTGTTTAATTCCACTTAAAGGAAAAAGGAAAAAAAGGGGGGGAAAAAGAAGAAAAAAGAAAAGAAAAAATGGACCAAGCTAATTATAGATATGGAAGGGAAAAAAGAGAAAAGGATGAAGCTAATCATAGATGGATATACCTCAAAAACATCCTAGGTGAAAGAAGCCAAACTCAAAAAGACCATGTATTTTATGATTCCCATTTATATGAAATGCTGAGAAAGAGCAAATCTACAGAGATAGAGAAGCAGACTATTGGTTGGATACCCAGGACTGGGGATGGAAATGAATCCTGTTTAAAAACAAACTCAAGGGGTCTTTTTGGAGTGATGGAAATGTTCCAAAACTGCAGTGTGGTAGTAATTACACAACACTGTAAATTTATTAAAAATTATTGAACACTTATTAAATGGGTGAATTTTATGGAAATTACACCTCAATAAAGAAGAAAATTTTACTCACCAAATTGGCAATCACTCAAAAATGAACATACCTACTGGTTTATTATGCAGTTAAACTAGCTTTTATTGGGTTGGCCAAAACGTTCATTCGGTTTTTTCTGTAAGATGGCTCTAGTAGCACTTAGTTGTCCTTAACTTATTCGAAACAATTTTGTTAGATTTTATGTGACAGCTGTCATATCAGCATGCATTAAGAAAACTTACCAAAATTGGTGAATTTTTGTGTAAACATTTTTGGCATACGCTTTATTATTTCAAGAAAGGTAAAAATGCAACTGAATTGCCAAAAAAGATTTGTGCAGTGTCTGGAGAAGGTGCTTTAACTGATCTAATGTGTCAAAAGTGGTTTGTGAAGTTTTGTGCTGGAGACTTCTCGCTGGACAATGCTCCACGGTCGGATAGACCAGTTGAAGTTGATAGTGATCAAATCAAGACATTAATTGAGAACAATAAACGTTATACCACGCAGGACCATAGCCAACATACTCAAAATATCCAAATCAAGCGTTGAAAATCATTTGCACCAGCTTGGTTATGTTGATTGCTTTGATGTTTGAGTTCCACATTAAGTTAAGCAAAAAAACCTTCTTGACCATATTTCTGCATGCAATTCTCTACTTAAATGTAATGAAAACGTTCTGTTTTTAAATTGTGACAGGCGAAGAAAAGTGGATACTGTACAATAAGGTGGAATGGAAGAGATCGTGGGACAAGTGAAATGAACCACCACCAACCACACCAAAGGCCGGTCTTCATCCAAAGAAGGTGATGTTGTGTATATGGTGGGATTGGAAAGGAGTCCTCTATTATGAGCTCCTTCTGGAAAACCAAACGATTAATTCCAACAAGTACTGCTCCCAATTAGACCAACTGAAAGCGGCACTCAACAAAAAGTGTCCAGAACTAGTCAACAAAAACCGTATAATCTTCCATCAAGATAACCCAAGACTGCATGTTTCTCTGATGACCAGGCAAAAACTGTTACAGCTTGGCTGGTAAGTTCTGATTCATCTGCCATATTCATCAGACATTGCACCTTCAGATTTCCATTTATTTAGGTCTTTACAAAATTCTCTTAATGGAAAAATTTCGATTTCCTGGAAGACTGTAAAGGGCACCTGAAACAGTTGTTTGCTCAAAAAGATAAAAAGTTTTGGGAAGATGGAATTATGAAGTTGCCTGAAAAACAGCAGAAGGCAGTGGAACAAAAGGGTAAATATGTTGTTCAATGAGGTTCTTGGTGAAAATGAAAAATGTGTCTTTTATTTTTACTTAAAAACCGAAAGCACTCTTTGGCCAACCCAATACATACTTTCTTGGTGAGAATATAAAGTAGTACAACTTTTCCCCAGAACAACTTAAAAATGCATGTACACTTTGACCGAAGATTCCACTTCTATGAATTTATCCTAAGGACATACTCATGGCGGCACGGTTTCTCAGAGTAAAAAAACTTACTCCCTAAGCAAAAAGGATAGAGGGTTGGTTAAACTATGTTACTTCATACAACAGAACACTATGGAGCCATTGACAATGATGTCATCACTTAAGAGATTTATGTAAGCATCTTTAGTGCAGGGGCTGTTTCCTTTAATGTTGTATCTTTAGCAACTGGCACACTGCCTAGCACAGAGCAGGCATTAATATGCTTTGAGTGAATAAAGAATAATTACATGGAAAGATTTCACAATAAACCCTAAAATTACACACACATAAAACATCTGGGTGTTTTAAACAGTATTTGCGTTACGACTCCTCATTCCAAAAACTTTAAAACATATGTGTAGAGAAAAAAAGATATAGGCAAAATATCCATTTTCATCTCTAGATGGCTAGATTATGAGCGATTGTTTTTTTTTCTCTATTTACTAAATTTTTAGTAATTATCATGTATTATACTCAGAAAAAAATTTCTGGGGTAGAATTGTTTCAAGCAGCGATAAGGTCTCAGGCTTGGTCTTTGGAATAGATTGCTAAAGCTCTGTGGAGACAGAAGTCAGGAAGTTTATAAAAATTTATTTATTAAAAGTTTATTGATTCAATAAATATTAAGTGAGTACATTTATGCACCAGCCACTGTTGTAGGCACTGAGGATAAAAGAATACATTAAAAAAACCAAAATCCCTGAATTCATAGAAGTGGAAAGTCACTTGGATGGCTAAACAGGAGAAAAAAGATCTTAAACCAGGTGCCAAAATCCTCAATAAACATGAAGATGATATAGATAAGATAATGGACAGAAAAAGCAGTCATATTAGAAGGATCACAGGATTTCTGCTTGGAAGAGCAATGGTTTGACAAAGGGAGTTAGAAAACACAGACCTCACTCCCCTTTTAACAAGAATCAACAGCCACTGCTTGAGAAGACCACAGGAAAGTGGCGGTCTTTGGGAAAGCTTCAGTTAGGGCAGGTGACAAAGGAATATTCTGTGAAGAGTTAAGTATCTGAAGCAACTAAGATGTCTTTCAGTAGGGAAATGGATTAATACACTGTGGTACAACCACACAATGGAATATTATTCAGTGCCAAAAAGAAATAAGATAGCAAGCCATGAAAAGACATGAAGGAAGCTTAAACGCGTATTACTAAGAGAAAAAGTCAAACTGAAAATGCTACATATGGTGTGCTTCCAACTATATGACATCCTAAAAAAGGTAAAACTTTGGAGACAGTAAAAAGATCAGTGTTGTCAGGGGCAGAGGAGGAGAGGGAAGGGTTAAACAAGAGGAATATAAAGGATTTTTAGGGCAGTGAAAAAACTCTTATGATACAATAATGATGCATACATCTCCTTGTATGTCTGCCCAAATCTACAGAATATATAACACCACGAGTGAACTCTAAGGTAAACTATGGGCTTCGGGTGATAATGATGTGTCAGTGCAGGTTCATCATTTTTAACAAATGTACCATTCCAGTGAGGAATGTTGATAATGGGGTAGGGTATGCATGTGTGGGGACACAGGTGATACACAGGAAATTTCTGTACCTTCCTCTTAATTTTGCTGTGAACCTAAAACTGCTCTTAAATATTAAAACTAAAAAAAGGTTAAACTGTCTGATACAGTGTTCAGTATGTGTGTTGTAATTATTAAATTAATCCTCTTTAACATTGTTGTCACCAATTCTCTGCATAGAAGCTTTTGATAGTTCACCACTGCTCATAGTCGCGTCATTCTCACATCCAGAGTGTATTTTCCATTCCTCTTCATCACCTGAAGAATCCCATGAGGTTGGAGCTTCCTGGGCAAGTGGAAAATTACACAGAACCTGCTGAACCAGGAAAATGTGGATGGGAGCATGTCCCGCTATTACTCTTTCTGCTTTACCATTTTGGGGTGGTCCCTTTCCAGGTGAACAGAATTAAAGCTTTTGCTCTATACCCAAAATAAAATAAAATTAATTTAAAAGTTGGTAGCAGCACTGCATCACCTGGGCAGACTAAAACATATATAACCTCAAAACAATCATTTTTTAAACGCATTTATTGGAGTATAGTTGCTTTACGGTGTTGTTAGTTTCCGCTGTACAACAAAATGAATCAGCTATATGCATATGTGTATCTCCATATCCCTCCCTCTAGCGTCTCCCTCCCACCCTCCCTATCCCACCCCTCTAGGTGGTCATAAAGCACCGAGCTGATCTTCCTGTGCCATGCAGCTGCTTCCCACTAGCTAGCTATTTTACATTTGGTAGTGTATACAGGTCAGTGCTACTCTCTCACTTTCCCCCTCCCCGTGTCCTGAAGTCCATTCTCTACGTCTGTGTCTTTATTCCTGTCCTGCCCCTAGGTTCATCAGAGCCATTTTTCTTTTTTTATATTCCACATATTTATGTTCGCATATGGTATTCATTTTTCTCTTTCTGACTTACTTCACTCTGTATGACAGACTGTAGCTCCATCCACCTCACTAAAAATAACTCAATTTTGTTTCTTTTTATGGCTGAATAATATTCCATTGTATATATGTGCCACATCTTCCTTATCCATTCAACTGTCAATGGACACTTAGGTTGCTTCCTTGTCCTGGCTATTGTAAATAGTGTTGCACTGAACACTGTGGTACATGACTCTTTTTGAATTATGGTTTTCTCAGGGTATATGTCCAGTAGTGGAATTGCTGGGTCATATGGTAGTTCTATATTTAGTTTTCTAAGGAAACTCCATACTGTTCTCCATAGTGCCTGTACCACTTTACAACAGTGCAAGAGGCTTCCCTTTTCTCCACACCCTCTCCAGCATTTATTGTTTGTAGAGTTTTTGATGATGGGCATTCTGACTGGTGTGAGGTGATACCTCATTGCAGTTTTAATTTGCATTTCTCTAATGATTAGCGATGTTGAGTCCTTTCATGTGTGTGTTGGCAATCTGTAAATCTTCTTTGGAGAAATGTCTGTTTAGGTCTTCAGCCCATTTTTGGATTGAGTTGTCTGTCTTTCTGATATTGAGCTGCATGAGCGGCTTGTATATTTTGGAGATAATCTTTTGTCAGTTGCTTTGTATGCAAATATTTTCTCCCATTCTGAGGGTTGTCTTTTTGTCTTTTTTATCGTTTCCTTGGCTGTGCAAAAGCTTTTAACTTTCATTAGGTCACATTTGTTTATTTTTGTTTTCATTTCCCTTTCTCTAGGAGGTGGGTCAAAAAGGATCTTGCTGTGATTTATGTCAGCGTGCTCTGCCTATGTTTTCCTCTAAGAGTTTTAGAGTGTCTGGCCTTACATTTAGGTCTTTAACCCATTTTGAGTTTATTTTTGTGTATGATGTTAGGAAGTGTTCTAGCTTCATTCTTTTATATGTAGCTGTCCAATTTTCCCAGCACCACTTATTGAAGAGGCTATCTTTTCTCCATTGTATACTCTTGCCTCCTTGATCAAAGATAAGGTGACCATCTGTGTGTGGGTTTATGTCTGGGCTTTCTATCCTGTTCCATTGATCTATATTTCTGCTTTTGTGCCAGTACCATACTGTCTTAATTACTGTAGCTTTGTAGTATAGTCTGAAGTCTGGGAGCCTGATTCCTCCAGCTCAGTTTTTCTTTCTCGAGATTGTGTCGGCTATTCGGGGTCTTTTGTGTTTCATACAAGTTGTGCAATTTTTTGTTCTAGTTCTGTGAAAAATGCCACTGGTAGTTTGATAGGGATTGCACTGAATCTGGGTAGTATAGTCATCTTCACAATGTTGATTCTTCCAATCCAACAACATAGTATATCTATATATCTCTCCATCATTGAACAACATCTGTTTGTATCATCTTTAATTTCTTTCATCAGCGTCTTACAGTATTCTGCATAAAGGTCTTTTTTCTCCTTAGGTAGGTTTATTCCTAGGTATTTTATTCTTTTTGTTGCAATGGTAAATGGGAGTGTTTCCTTGATTTCACTTTCAGATTTTTCATCATTAGTGTATAGGAATGCCAGAGAATTCTGTGCATTAATTTTGTATCCTACCACTCTACCAAATTCATTGATAAGCTCTAGTAGTTTTCTGGTAGCATCTTTAGGATTCTCTACGTATAGCAGCATGTCATCTGCAAACAGTGACAGTTTTACTTCTTCTTTTCCAAATTGGATTCCTTATTTCTTTTTCTTCTCTGACTGCTGTGGCTAAAACTTCCAAAACTATGTTGAATAACAGTGGTGAGAGTGGGCAACCTTGTCTTGTTCCTGATCTTAGAGGAAATGATTTCAGTTTTTCACCATTGAGAATGATGTTGTCTGTGGGCTTGTCATATATGGCCTTTATTATGTTGAGGAAGGTTCCCACTATTCCTACTTTCTGAAGAGTTTTTATCATAAATGGGTGTTGAATTTTGTCAAAAGCTTTCTCTGCATCTATTAAGATGATCATATGGTTTTTATCCTTCAATTTGTTAATATGGTGTATCACGTTGATTGATTTGCATATATTGAAGAATCCTTGCATTCCTGGGATACACCCCACCTGATAATGGTGTATGATCCTTTTAATGTGCTGTTGGATTCTGTTTGCTAGTATTTTGTTGAGGATTTTTTCACCTATGTTCATCAGAGATACTGGCCTGTAGTTTTCTTTTTTTGTGACATCTTTGTCTGGTTTTGGTATCAGGGTGATGGTGGCCTCATAGAATGAGTTTGGGAGTGTTCCTCCCTCTGCTATATTTTGGAAGAGTTTGAGAAGGATAGGTGTTAGCTCTTCTCTAAATGTTTGATAGAATTCGCCTGTGAAGCCATCTGGTCCTGGGCTTTTGTTGGAAGATTTTTAATCACAGTTTCAATTTCAGTGCTTGTGATTGGTCTGTTTATAGCTTCTATTTCTTCCTGGTTCCATCTCGGAAGGTTGTGCTTTTCTAAGAATTTGTCCATTTCTTCCAGGTTGTCCATTTTATTGGCATAGAGTTGCTGGTAGTAATCTCTCATGATCCTTTGTATTTCTGCAGTGTCGGTTGTTACTTTTCATTTCTAATTCTGTTGATTTCAGGCTTTTTTTCTTGATGAGTCTGGCTAATGATTTACCAATTTTGTTTATCTTCTCAAAGAATCAGCTTTTAGTTTTATCGTTCTTTGCTACTGTTTCTGTCATTTCTTTTTCATTTATTTCTGATCTGATCTTTATAATTTCTTTCCTTCCACTAAGTTTGGGGTTATTTTTTTGTTCTTCTTCCTCTAATTGCTTTAAGTGTAAAGTTAGGTTGTTTGAGATGTTTCTTGTTTCTTGAGGTAGGACTGTATAGCTATGAACATCCCTCTTAGAACTGCTTTTGCTACATCCCATAGGTTTTGGGTCGTCGTGTTTTCATTGTATTTGTTTCTAGGTATTTTTTGATTTCCTCTTTGATTTCTTCAGTGAGCTCTTGGTTATTTAGTAGCATATTGTTTAGCCTCCATGTGTCTGTATTTTTTATAGTTCTTTTCTTGTAACTGATTATCTAGTCTCACAGCATTGTGGTCGGAAAAGATACTTGATATGATTTCAGTTTTCTTAAACTTACCAAGGCTTGATTTGTGACCCAAGATATGGGTCTCTATCCTGGAGAATGTTCTATGAACACTTGAGAAGAAAGTGTATTCTGCTTTTGGGTGGAATGTCCTAAAAACATCAATTAAGTCTATCTGGTCTATTGTGTCATTTAAATCTCGTGTTTTCTTATTTATATTCTGTCTGGATGATCTGTTTATTGGTATAAGTGGGGTGTTAAAGTCCCCTACTATTATTGTGTTACTGTCAATTTCTCCTTTTTTGGCTGTTAGCATTTGCCTTATGTATTGAGGTGCTTCTGTGTTGGGGGCAGAAATATTTATAATTGTTATGTTTTCTTCTTGGATTGATCCCTTAATCATTATGTACTGTCCTACCTTATATGTTGTAATAGTCCTTATTTTAAAGTTTATTATATCTGATATGAGTATTGCTACTCCAGCTTTCTTGTGATTTCCATTTGCATGGAAATTTCTATCCCCTTTCAGTCTGTATGTGTCCCTAGGTCTGAAGTGGGTTTCTTTCTTCTTTTTTTTTTTTTTATGTTGAGCCTTCTTTTTAATTTTTATTTATTTTTTTATTTTTGGCTGTGTTGGGTCTTCGTTTCTGTGCGAGGGCTTTCTCTAGTTGTGGCAAGCAGGGGCCACTCTTCATCGCGGTACGCGGGCCTCTCACTGTTGTGGCCTCTCTTGTTGCGGAGCACAGGCTCCAGACGTGCAGGCTCAGTAGTTGTGGCTCACGGGCCTAGTTGCTCCACGGCACATGGGATCTTCCCAGACCAGGGCTCGAACCCGTGTCCCCTGCATTAGCAGGCAGATTCTCAACCACTGCACCACCAGGGAAGCCCTGAAGTGGGTTTCTTGTAGACAGCATATAAGGGTCTTGTTTTTGTATCCATTCAGCCAGTCTGTCTTTTGGTTGGAGCATTTAATACATTTACATTTACATTCAAGGTGATTATCGATATGTATGCTCCTATTACCATTTTCTTAACTGATTTGGGTTTGTGTTTGTGGGTCTTTTTCTTCTCGTGTTTCCTGCTTAGAGAAGTTCCTTTAGGATTTGTTGTAAAGCTGGTATGGTGGTGCTGAATTCTCTTAGCTTTTGCTTGTCTGTAAAGCTTCTGATTACTCTGTCGAATCAGAATGAGATCCTTGCTGGGTAGAGTAATCTTGGTTGTAGGTTTTCCCCTTTCATCACTTTAAATATGTCCTGCCATTCCCTTCCGGCTTTCAGAGTTTCTGCTGAAAAATCAGCTGTCAACCTTATGGGGATTCCCTTGTATGTTATTTGTTCCTTTTCCCTTGCTTTCAGTATTTTTTCTTTGTTTTTAATTTTTGATATTTTAATATGTGTCTCGGCGTGTTTCTCTTTGGGTTTATCCTGTATGGTACTCTCTGTGCTTCCTGGACTTGACTATTTCCTTTCCCATATTAGGGAAGTTTTTGACTATAATCTCTTAAAATATTTTCTCAGACCCTCTGTTTTTCTCTTCTTGTTCTGGGACCCCTATAATTTGAATGTTGGTGCATTTAATGTAGTCCCAGGGGTCTTTGAGACTGTCCTCAATTCTTTTCATTCATTTTTCTTTATTCTGCTCCCTGGCAGTTATTTCCACCATTTTATCTTCCAGCTCACTTATCCAGTCTTTTGCCTCAGTTATTCTGTTATTGATTCCTTCTAGAGTATTTTTAATTTCAGTAATTGTGTTGCTCATCACTGTTTGTTTGCTCTTTAGTTCTCCCAGATCCTTGTTAAATGTTTCTTGTATTTTCTCCATTCTGATTATGAGATTTTGGATCATTTTTACTATCATTACTCTGAATTCTTTTTCAGGTTGGTTGCCTGTTTATTCATTTATTTGGTCTTGTAGGTTTTTACCTTGTTCCATTGTGTGTAACAATTTTTTTTGTCATTTCTTTTTCTTTTTCTTTTCTTTTTTTAAATAGGTGGTGCTGTATTCCTGTCTCATTGGTTGTTTGGCCTGAGATGTCCAGCACAGGAGTTTGCAGACAGTTGGATATAGCTGCGTCTTGGTGCTGAGATGAGGACCTCTGGGAGGCCTCACTCCAACTGATATTCCCTGGGGTCTGAGGTTCTCTGTTAGTCCAGCCGTTTGGACTTGGAGCTCCCACCACAGGAGCTCGGGCTCAACCTGCGGCCTGGGAACCAAGATCCCGCAAGCCGGTCACTGGGGGTTCCTCCCGTCCCCTTAGGTGCCCATGGTTCCCCACCGGTGCCTGGTAGGTGCTCTAGTTGTGAGGAGACACAAATTCTGCATCCTCCTAGTATGCCATCTTGACTCTGTCTCCTACAGCAATCATTTTTAACAAACCACAATTTGGCTCTCAGTAATATACAATACTGACTTATAAGATAGGAATACTTCAGAGAAGGACCAGTCTTTTAGCACTTTGTAAACTCACCTGACTAGTCAACTGGGTTTGACAACCAACTAGCCTCTATGCATACAGCTCACCAAGAACTGGCTTACTGAAACAATTATTTTAAGCAATTAATGAGACCTTTTCAGTATAGGTTTCCACTTTAATCTGCCAAGACTTATTTTTCCTACTAAAAGTGAATGTATTTTATACAGTTCTATAGCTATCAAGATTTGCTTCTCATTCAGAAGGGGTACATTATATATTTTAAGTAATTATCTAAACATTTAAGAGAAATAACTGTGTATTCTTATTTATCAAAGCTAAGTAATACATTATTTTCAAATTTCTTCTGTTTTATTATTATTATTATACGAATGTATTATAACATTTAACATCTATTAAATGAGCTGTTAGTTGACGATTTTATTATTTTAAAAAAAGCAAAAGATTACTCTGGATAGTAAAATATACGAAATTAAAACTTGAAAGTAGTATGGTATTTTCCACTTCTAAAATATTTTAATGGTAAAAACAAAAACTTCTGCTTTTATAATGGGCAACCATGGATTTTTATTAAAAATTTATATTTACATTAATTCCCAACTATAGTTAAGAAATCAAACCCTTCAAAGAGACTAATATTTACCTATATTTACAAAAGTCTATCTACTTGCTCTTTTTCTTTTAACACCAAGTTTCTTTAAAGGCTATAGATTTAAAAGGTTCTTGGGGTTTTTGGTCCAGGGGAGGTCCTTTTGCCTTAAAATATGTTGGAGGGAGACGGTGGAGAGAGAGAGAGAGAGGAAAGAAATAAAATACTTGAAATGAAAATGATTCCAAGTCAACTATTTCTCAGTTTATCTCAATTTTCTTTCTAGGCAAGATTCGCTGCAATATTTAACTTTTTTGATGATATACTTGATATATAAACAAATATATGGAGCCTACTTCCCTACCTATAAGTTACTCAGTACCTCATATGACTTGTGTTCACAGGTAGATTCTTTATACACCTGGATGAAAAAATGAACACAACGTCCTGGCTAACAGCTATTTAAGGAGGTCATTAGCATTTCAAATAGCTCAGATAAAGTGCTTTCACACTTTCTCTAATCTTCCTCTTACACAACTAGGTCTCAAGCTTTTATTAAATGTGAGGAGTTCAACAGCTTTGACATTCAAAACTAACCCCATATGGAAAACTATTTTTATTTTTCCTATGTCTCATTCTTTTATCTTCTTACATTCTAGGGATGCTAAAATGTCACATCTTTTTGGAGTGTTCCAAAAAATTGTCAGAAATTCTTCTTTGAAAATGTTTGTTTTCCTTACAGCACCTTTAGGCTCAGGCAACAAGTTGTTTTTTAGGTCGCACTGAGCATGTTTTTTAGGTCGCACTGAGATCGAACCTGTGTCCCCCTGCAGTGGAAGCGCAGAGCCCTAACCACTGGATGGCCAGGGAAGTCCCTCAGGCAACAAGTTTTGAGTATGTCTTAGAAGAAGGGACTGCAAATAGTTCAGAATGGTGTGGGGAAAAAAGAAGATGGAAAAGTAAGTAGGGGTTAGCTTAGGAAGGCACATGGCTGGGTGGTTAAAAGGACTTTGATGTGGCAAACTTCAGTTCAAAGTATGCTAGCCACTCACCAGCTACGGCAACCCTGGATAAATCAGCAAGCATTTCTAAATCATCTCACTTGTATTTTTAATTAATTTTTATTGGAGTATAGTTGCTTTACAATGTTGTATTAGTTTCTATGTAACAGCAAAGTGAATCAGCTATACATATACATATACCTCCTCTTTTTTAGAGTTCCTTCACATTTAGGTCACCACAGAGCACTGAGTTCCCTGTGCTATACAGTAGGTTCTCATTAAATCATCTCACTTGTTAAATGAAGGTAACAATACTTCCCCTCTTAAGATTGTTTGGTGATTACCTCAGAGAATGCTTAGCACAGAATTAGCTGGTAGTTAGGAAAGTTCAAAGGGCAATAAGAAATCACTAAAGAATTTTAAGCAGAGAGACAGATGTGAATGCATAGTGAAGAATGTATTGCAGAGAGCCAAAACTGGAAGTGAAGATCAGTCAGGATGCTGTTTTAGTAATCTGAGAAACCATAGCATGATGTGTGCTAAGATGGTGAAGAAAAAGAAGGATGGATCCTAGAGTTACTATGGGTTTAAAATCAATAGGAAGTTGTGGCTAACTGGGGATGAAGAAAAGGAAGAATCAGAATGACACCTGGGTTCTGGCATGGATAGTAATACCCACTTATTGTGAGAGGAGGGAAAAATGGGCTTGAGGGATACTGCTGGGGAGGACAAAATAAGCAGATAAGTTTAGCTTTGTTGAGTTTAACACAGGTATGGAAGAAACATTCATGAGCTGGGTGAACAGGGGTCTCAAGTGCAAACAAAAAAACTATTCATGATACCAATCTCAGAATTGTTAATATATACAGGATGTTAACTAAAGATATGGGACTGGAGATTACCCAAAAAGTATACAGAGAGAAGAGTGTTAAGGTCAGAATCCTACAAAATTCCAATACTTAATGGTTGTAAAGAGGAAACATTTGCAAGGACAGAGATCACAAACAGAAGGAAGCCCAGGCATATCATTAAACTTATGGGAGGAGTTTCAAGAAGTAAAGAGTAGTCAGTAGTGCTAAATTTTGCTAAGAAATCAAGTACTGACCAAAAAACAAAACAAACAAACAAAAAAACATGGGAGTAGGGGAAGTACCCAAGATGCTTATTTGGGGAGGGATAAAAAAGGTATATAGAGATAGATGGATCTGTTCCCTTCTACCATAACATTACTAGCCACAATAATGTTTTGAGTTCTTTTTTTTCCCTAATGACATACAAATGCAGAAAATCAGATTCAGCCAAACAGGTTAATATACACATCAGTTAATAAATAAGCATTCCTAAGTTATTTAAAAACAAAAACAACAAAACCCTCCTAAAACATTTACCTACTTTTATAAAGAAGCCATACAGGAAAAACATTGCAAAACTGTAAAGTCCCCCTATTACACAGAACAAAGAGACCTTGTAATTACTAAGCCACGGTTTCTAGGTTCTTTCAAGTTTTACCAACTTGCTGCCCCTTAACCTTTTTTCTTATGTCATTAAGAAAATGAAAAATCACCGTATTCCCCTTGAATGGAGATGAACAATAGAGACTTTGAATGCATTTAATATTCCCCCTCTAGATCACTTTTTTCCTCCATTCTAAAAGAATAAAATAGAGCTATCACTATTGTTATCTTGCATCAATATTAGGTCATTTAGAGATTCTTCTCCCTCTAGAGAACTGGCTTCTACACTCTGAATGAAACTAGTGTACTAAAAAGGATACTCCCTAGTTCTGCAACCAGAGACCAGTACAGTAGAGAAACAATTAAAGATTATCTGTTCTCAAGGTTCTAATGTTACCGGAGTACTAGAGGAGTAGGTAAACCTTTATGTTGGGTAACCATCAAAATGTAATCTACAGCCAAATTTGAATGACTTTCACTAAAATTGTTATATTTACAAGTACCTTCATCTCTATCTGGCAGCAATAAGATGAATCTCTTAAGAAGAAAATTAAATACATCTTCTCAAATTCAGAACAAAGGAAATATGATATAAATATTTAAGCACCAACATAAATTTTAAATATTCAGGTGAAACTCAAACAATTGTTCTACTCATGAATAAAGTATTTAGATTATCTGTATAAAGTTCTGAAACATCTAGCAAATTTAAATGCAGAGAAAATGTATTTTGCAACAATTATTTCATTAATTAAAAGTGATGAGTTTTAAGTTTTTTCTCTTCCATTCCAAATGTTAAGAAAACCAAAGTATCTGGAAAAATCAAACTCTTAAGCCATGAAAAACAAAATAGGCATTAAAAGAAAAAAAAATCCCCCTGAAACAAACACAGTGACCAACATACCAACGTTAGCTCTGAAAATTAGAGATACTAAATTTATCAGCAAAAATTTACAGAAAATAAATTACTTAAACTGCAAAATGAGCTAGACTATTTAATTCAAGATTATACATACATGCTCAACTACTGGTTCCATCAGTGAGTTAGAGCTTAACCCACGACTGAACACTGGCTCCCATTTATAAATTAAAATTAGAATTTTTAAATGTCTTACAGGATTTTGCTTTAAAACAACTTTTTAAGTTTATTCTGGTGCATTAGTTAACAAGTTCCTATCCTGAACAGTTACAGCCTATTCTATTTAACAAACTAGCTGGCAAGAGTATATACATAATGCAGAAGTTATTGTCAAACAGAGAATGCTCTTACAGACAAACGGAAACAACACAGGACTAGTAACACACTACGTGTGTGTAGTCATTTTACCTTCTATTGAAAGCCTGTGAAATACTGGAAAGGTGTAATATATCATTTTAAAACCTAGATCTATACATACTAATTGTTTCTGTATTGTACTTAAAATATCAGAAATGTGTTATTCATACCTGTTCAGAGTTAAGTCAAATACTACCGCCCCCTCTCAAAAAAATGTTTCTGATGTACTTTCTTAAAAGAAAATACTTCTTCTGGTATGTGTTTACCAAAGAAACATGTACTGAGGAAAGCTGGCGGGAACAACAATGCCAATGTAAAACATTAAGCGCTCTACTTAAATGAAGCAATACATACAGTATTAACCAACAAAGATATAATTGCTCACTTAAGTGGGTAAAAATTCTCCCAATTTCCTTCAGCTAATCTTAATGTCCAGAAAATGAATTTAGATCCATCTACATCTTGGAAAATGGAATTTAAAATAGGCTATTCGTTTAGGCAAAAACTAATCAACAAGTCAGAGAGCTTCAGAGGCACACTTTAATGAGAACACTTAAGGGGCTACCCATTACAGAAATTTTGAAGCACATTCTTCTGGTGGCAATATAAATTGGAATAACCTTTTTGAAAGGCAATTTGGCTACTGAAGTGTTTATATCCTTTGATCTAGGTAAGCCCACTCCAGGGGATTTTTCCAAAAGAAATAAAGAAGAAAGTATTCTAAAATTTACACAAAGAGGTTTGTTCAATGCAATACCGTTTAAAATGGTGAAAAATTAGGAACGAACAATCTAAACGTAAAACAGGTAAAAGACTAGGTAAATTAAGGTCCCATTAACCTAAGAGAATTATATAGCAAATGAAATGAAAACAATTTTTAAAATACATGATATAGTTTAATGAAAAAATGTAAAACTGCCTTTATTTACAATGAGGGGGAAAATATAAGAATATGGTAAGGTGCAGAATAGAAGAGGGGGAAAAAATAAGACCACCCCACAATGATCTTCTTGTGGATATCTGGGTGACTTTTCTTGATTTTATTATTACTATAGTATTGCTTATGCAATAGACAGAGCAGAAAAGCATTAATTTAAAAACTTTTGCATGATCTGGAAGAAGCAGCATAGCAAATACAAGTATACTGATTATTCAAATTATTCTATACCTTAATTTCTATGCGATCAAAGAGCAACAATATAAAGACAAGAGCCTCTAAAGGAAACTTCTGGTACTGAAACATACTACAATTATTTCATAAGTAAGAAATGTCAATAGATTCATAGATACTTTTTTTTAAGTTTTGGTAGTCTACTTATACCTCTGAAAAATAGAAATCCATCCATTTCCTGTTTCAAAAGGGTGTCAATTACTTTACGTCCACCTTTGAAAGAAATGAAGTTTGAAGGAAGGAGAAAGTTTTTACCTTGTTCTATATAAAATGAATCCATGATCTTTTAAAAAACAAAACTAAAATTATAAGCATATTAAAAATGCCAACAATATTGCTAGATTTAAAGTATACTGAAGTTTTTAAAAAGGGGAGGTATGCTGGGGGATAAAAAAAAAATTAAACAGCTGGCATTTCAATTCTTTAAAAGGGACCAACTTAACCCTACCACATATATCTGTCTTTTAGCAACTTAATAACATCTTAAGTTCAAGGAAAATGACATATCAAATAGACCTCCTCAAGATGTCATTTACAAAAACTGACAAATGACTCCTCAAACATCCAATCCAAGAGAATAGCCTGTTACTGGAGATGATTTTTATTCAAGTATTTTTTAATGACACTTAAATTCTGAACTAAAAGTAATGATAAAGTCAAGTTTGATTCTCTAACACCTATTTCCTGTCCAAACAGCCCTTTTGTTCTGCTTCCCTGCTTAATTTTAATGTTCAGTTTGCATCAGAAAATAGCAACAATGACAAAACCTAACATACACAGAAGCATAAAGGAGCAAAAGTGTAAAATAAAGGATCATTAAAAGATTAGAACAAAAATCCTACCAACAAAACCTCCACAATTTTCTGTTTGCTTCACCTCAGATTAACTTCACTTGAAGCTGTACTCCAAAGCAACCAAACCTGAATACCAAGCTCCACCTTCTCCAATTTTAGTGGCTGAAGAGTAAAATCTCCTCCCTGTTAGTGAAACTGATAATTGTGATTGGATACGGCTAATATCCATTATTTTAAAGAACTTTTCCTTGCTAGCAGGTTAGGTAAACACTCTAAAACCCCCTGGATAAGCTGGTTTCTTAAAGGAACAGTAGGTAATGTTTCAGTTTTCCCATCACATACTATTTGCTTACTCTTTTGTCTAGGTAAAAAATAAATAAACCAGGTAACAGAAATGAAAATCTCACAGAAGCAGCATTAATTTGCAGTTCAGCAAACAACTGTTTAAAATACAATGCTTTTAAGCTAAATCATTTGATATTTTTTACAGAGCCTGAAGGTGAAGTTATGCTTTATAAAGACTCCTTTTTCAGTACAGTTCACATTTTGTATGAAAATTTTAAAACGGCAACAGAAAATCCATTGCAAAATTTTGCTAATAAGAACGAAACAGTCTTTTCTCTAAGACTTAAACATGAAACCACATCTTAAGTGAAAATACATAGCACTAAAACACTGAATGCAAAAATTTCATTTCTAAGCTATCAAATTCACTGATACTTATGTTCTCAGTATCACAAGAATAGAATGAAATTTTCAGTGACATCAGACTGATAATTCTATTTGAAACTGAAGAAAAATGAGGCAGAAACATTATTTCTACATTACCACATTTACAGGTCTGACGTTGCGAGTTTTTGCAAGGATAATGCTTATCCACTGCAAACGGATATCTATAAAAGGAGAAGGCAACTTGTTCTAATGAACATGTTCAGATATAAAGTTTGAGATGGTTTAAGTTGTTTTTTTTAAAAATCATTATTATTTTTTTAAGAGATGGGTAGACACTATTTTGCACCCTACTTAAGGGTGGCATGGAAACCCTAAGGTACAGCTGA
This sequence comes from Mesoplodon densirostris, assembly GCF_025265405.1. Classification (NCBI taxonomy): domain Eukaryota; kingdom Metazoa; phylum Chordata; class Mammalia; order Artiodactyla; family Ziphiidae; genus Mesoplodon; species Mesoplodon densirostris. The sequence continues at coordinate 151,625,789 of NC_082664.1, forward strand.
AGGGTATACATATGCCTCTTAAAATAGTAAGTTACGTTAAATGTTATTTTTACTACAGAGATTCTGATTTTTCAACAAAAAAGACCTACAGTCACTTTATACATTACTAAATTTGCTGTATTTTATTATGTTTATTTTAATTAGAACTGTATGTTTTTAGGAGCTTGACCCATTAACTACTACTCTGACATTAATCATTATCTGATTGAATGACATTTAAATATTAACCTCTACCAAAAATTGATTTATAAAAACAGATTCAAAATTATAGCAAATTAGCGTAGCTCCTTCTTAAAATATATTCAGTAAGTTTATATAATTTTTAATTTGACTTTAGTTTTCTAAGTTAAAAACCTTTCAAGCATTTTTCCTCAAAGAAAATTCATACATTAGAACAACATAAAGCCAACAAACTTGTTTTGAATACAAAGAGAAGCCTTTGTAAGAAACTGAAAATTCACATAATTGCAACTAGACATGAATATGGAGTAATACCCTGCAGAAGCCCAAACAGCTGCATAATCTATTATGCCTTTTAAGTGGACAAATTGAAAGAGCCAATTCACAGAGGTCTAGTCCCAAAATCCTTTGCAAGGATTCATGGCTGTGAATGCCCAGTACTTCACGAGTCAAGTTCAGGTTTTCTTCCCACTGTGTGAACACTTGCAAAAGGACACTGGAAGCAGAAGAGGTACAGGAACAAACAATAGAAAAAATACATAATTTGAGTTACAGCATAGAACTTGAGTTAATCATAAAACAAGTTTTAGATGGCCAAAATTTTACAGGGTTATAGAAAAAAAGATGGCAAATATTTTAATCTTAAAATGTGCCAAGCATAAAATTAGTAGACAGTTATGGGAACCAAATGAACCTTTGTTCTAACACCAATTTTTCACATCGAAGTTAATTATCTGTGTAAAACAAACGCATAGAACATACACTAATTTAACACCAAAACCACTCTCAATCTATAACCAACAGAAAAGAGAAATATAGACTTAGCTATTCCAGATTGTTCAAAGATCTCCAGGACCTACTTGAAAGAACTTCAAGTTGATAAATATCATTTTAGGTGGCTTACAGGTTAAAATTAAGGATAGCTTATTCCTCTTCTAAATCCATAGTAGAAGAAAACAACAGCAAAAAAATAAACGAAAAGAAAGCATTACCACAACTGAGATTATTTGAAAACAATATTGCTTCATAGGAACAGGGAGGCTGCAAAAGCTTCAAGGCTCCCAGATTGCATGTGACAATACCACTTTTTGAACATCAAGTATTCAAAGGACGTATTGTATATTCTTTGTGGGAGTTCAGAGGTTTTCCCAAACCTATCAACTGAAAACAATTTAGAAGAGCACAAGCCACTGAACAACTTGGTCTCATTTCACTTTTGATTAAAAAGACCCTATACAAAGAATCAATACCTAGACTATTAGGAACAACTTTTGGTACATACAGAGCAGGGCGAAAACTTCCATAGAATTTTTAAGCACCGAGAATAGCTCAAACTATTCTTCCTACAACAGAAATTAATCCTTGGCAGTAGTATCCCTGGGTGCTATATAAATATAATTACAGGTATAATATAAAATATAAATACAGGTAGTTAAGGCAGTAGTAGGTGAAAGGACCACCCTGACATTAGCAAAAACATGACTAGGGTCACTAAGGATAAAGTCTGAAAAACACCAACTAACGGAGGAAAAAAAAAATTAAGAAATATTTCCCTGACAGATACATGGTGTCTACAGAAGTGAGGTATGTATTTGAGTTTGCAACTCCTGATGACTATCTACTAACTCGTTAAGGGAAAAAAATACAAGGTGAGAATGGGGAGAGAGGGAAGGCGGTGATGGCCCATTCAGCAAAATACTAAACACAAAGGAAACATTAAGAAAATAAACAGATTAGAAAGCATAAACCAAGTTGATAGAAGAGATGTCTTTCTATAAGACAGTAAATTGCTTTAAATCTAAAGGAATAAACAAGGTCACCAATAAATGTAAATTAAAAAGGAATAGAGATCATAATATTGAGACCGAAGTATAAGTAAAGGAAAAAGCATTCATAATCCTCAATTATTTAGATTTAATAGTCATAAATTTTCATGTGCCAAATAACACACAATAGATCATCTAAGTAAACTGCTAGATATAGAAAAATGAAAGAAAACAGATTGGCAGACTTTAAATTTCCCTTTCTTTAGCAGCCTAAGCCAGGGAAAGAAAAACAGAAAAACCCAAAAAACCCAAAAGATGAATGATGCATAGCAATTATTTCATAAGGATAATTTTTATATAGCTATCAAAAGAAAAGCTTCTTTTCTCAAGTCACAGGAAAACATTTTTAATTTTAGTCATGAAGAAAACCAACAATTTTAAAAAGCACAAGTTGAATAGGGAGCATTCTCTACCTACTGAAAAGTTTATTCATTCATCGAACTTTCTTAACACCTACTATATGCTGGGCACCACTGGCTGCTGTGGATGCCATGGTGAACTGTCCCTCCACTGTAGAAACTTACAGTCTAGAGTTAGACCAGTGCTGTCCAGCAAAAAAACAATGCGAGCCACCTACTATTTTCCATTTTCTAGTGGCCACGCTAAAACATTTCAATAAAGTTAAATTAAATGTAGTATGTTATTTAATGCAAAACATGTAAAAGCATTTTTAAAAGTAATGAAGCATTACTTCAATATGTAATCAATATTTTAAAAAGTGAGCTCTTTCCCCTTTTTTGTGCTAGAAATCAAGTTCTTATTTCATACTTACAGCACATCTCAATTCAGACTTGCCATATTTCAATAGCCAGATGTGGCTACTTAAACTTAAATAAAATACCGTAGCTATTAGCCACAAGATTATTTATAAATTAAGATAAATTTTCATCGTTGTACAAGACTCTTTATCCCTGCTGTCCATTATAATAGCCACTAGTCACATGTGGTTACTGAGCATCTGAAATGTGACTAGTAAGCCTGTGGATATGAATTTTTTTTATATTATTTAATTTTAGTTAATAATAAATAGCCACAAATGGCTAGTAACTACCAGATTGAAAAGCAGTTTTAGAAGAAAAAGATGCTAAAACAAAGCAAATGTGTCCAATGTGAAAATAGTAAATACAGCCAACAGAAGAACTTAACCTCTTTTGCCAGCATTAAGGATTAATTCATCAAGGAAATCACAATTAAGCAAACGGGGACAGCATATGCAAAGATCCTGAATGGGAAAAAAGTGAAAATACAGTAGAAATATTGAAGGAAAGTATCAAGGAGCAAAACAAAGTTACTTGGAGGCGACTGATTTGGATCATGGAATATAAATAGGATAGGAAGGTGGCGGCGAAGTGGAAGCAGCCTTACCACTTGGCAATAATAAGTCTTGCAATAAAGTCTGTCCCACTCTTCTTCACTCAGTAAACTCCAGTCATTCCAATCTCGGTCAAATCCTAAATCAAGCCAGGTACTTTTCGTCCCCTTTGTGCTAGCAGTTCCCTTTACTTGGGAAACTTCCCCCAGCATTTTCCTGATCTTAGAACTCAGAATCACAGTTCCAAATTTTCTGTACAGGACAAGCGCTAAGGCAGTAATCCAACTGGAAGATACGGGGTGGAGGGGGTAGGGTGGGGTTTGAAGCTGTCTGCAAGGCAATTTTTACAAAAAATTTTTACAGAAAAAGTTCAGTGTGTCATTATTTTTTTAATGTTCTGACAGACTGGGGAAGCTAAGAAAACTCCTCAAACACACTTTAGTATCACCACTAACTTTAAACATTATATTCTCAGGACATCCAACTAGCACCTTCTAATCTCTATCAGCACACCCTATTTCTTTCCTTCCCAGCACTTGTAAAAATCTGAAAACTGTTTACTCATTGGTTTGTTAATAGCCTAGCTTTTCCAACAGACTGTTAACTCCATGAGAGCAAAGACCCTGTATCATTTTCATCATTGTATCCTCAGCACTTAGCACAATGTCCAACTAGCATGGAGCAATGGTTTAATGAATGAAAACTGCAACTGCAGGGATTTTAATAAAAATATTACTTGTCAAATTTTAAGGAACAGAACTATAACTAGGTTCAAAGGAAAACTTAATGGCATTAAAATTTTTTTTCATTACACAACATAAAACATTAAGTGTAGAAATAACACAATATTTTTTTAATTTAAAAATTCAAATCCAAAAACCTAAAGAATCAACTAAAGAGACCCTAAAGAATCAACTAAAAAACTCGAGGACTAACAAAGCAACCACCAAAAATTTGGGGGGAAAGGGGGATGGTAAGACTTAACAACAACAAAATAAAAACACATTATTACTCCCAGTTACTAAAACCATGTGCACTGATTTATATTGAATAAAAGCTAAAAAGAATAAAAGGTAAAAAGAACCAAACATATATGTATTTAGTATATGACAAAAGCAGCTTTATTTGAAGACAAAAAAAAAGTTTTCTTTAATGGGGCTGAAATAACTGATTGACTATTAAGGAAAAATAAGGACAATTATTTCACTTCACATGTTATGTCAAAATAAATCCTGGATGAACAGAAAACAGACGGATGTGAAAAATGAAACCACAAAAGAACTAGAAGAAAACAGTTATCTGGGTAGGAGAATTCATTAAATATGAAAGTAGAAGCTAAATATAAAAAGAAAGTATTAACCTAAACTTCCTAAAAGGTAAAAACTCTTCTACATTATTAAAAAAAATATATCGTAAGCAAATGAAAGGCTAATGAAGAGCCAGGGAAAATGTTTGTAGTATGTGTCAAAGGGTGGCTATCCTAAATATATAAAAGGCTAAAAAGGGTATCGCAAACATAAAACACCACCCCAAATGAGCCAAAGACAAACTAGATGTCCAACACCTATATCTCTACTCATTATCATAATTTCTAAGAAATAAATAATAAATCTTATGGAAAGGAAAAGAAGGAAAGAAAATACTATTTCTTGGTAAAGATATGGAGGAAATGTGTATTCTCTCATATTTTCAGTCAAACTTTACACAGGTTTGGTCAACTATACTATAACGTTAGTCAAACTTTTAAGACAAGATTTGTCAGTATTTATGAAAAGATAAAAAATGTTCATATCTTTTAAGCAATTTTAAGACAGGCTGAATCCTAAAGGAATGAGAAATACATAGTAAGATTTAGCTCTTAAGATGTTCTTCACATTATAATAGTGAAAATGGGATAAAGTAACACGCTATACACAACAGGTGACTAGTTAAATTACAGTACTTTCATAAGATGAAATGGTATGCACCTTTTAAAAATTATATTTTTAATATATGGGGACCTAATGATTAACATGAGGAAATCCTGTGCCCCCCAGCAGTTTACAGTCAAGCAGGGGATACAGACAATAACCAAATAAATCATTTCAGATGTCAGGTTCTAAAAGGAAACGAAGAAGGGTAACAGAGTCATCAGGGAAAGTGGTCTGAGAAGGCATCTCAAAAGGAGTGACTTTTGAGCAAAACACGACTGAGCGTTCCAGGCAGAAGGAACAACAATTTTAAGAGAACTAAGCTTGGCATGCTCATGAGCCCCCCAAAAGACCAGTATTACTGGGGGTACATGAGTCGGGGAGAGTGGCAGGAGATAAGTGTATGAAGCTGGCAGGCCTGATAGTCTCGAGCAGCACCGTCCAATCTGTAGCCACAAGCAAGGCCAGCCTAAAAAGTACCTGAAGTGGAAAAGACACAACGAATTGCGAAGACAGTCTGAAAAAAGGTAAGTAAAATACCCCATTAATAATTTCTTATACTGATTACTTGTTGAATCATAATATTTTCCGGTTAAAAAATATTTCACCTGTTTCTCTCCCTTTTTCTTATAAATGTGGCTATCAGAAAATTTTAAATTTCTTATGTGACTCGCATTTGTAACTCCTACTATATTTCCATTGGACATTGCTGGTCCAGGGTATAAAAAAGTTTGAATTTATTTTGTGTACTGAAAAGTTGTGGAGGGTTTTGAGTCTGGGAATAACATAATCTAATTTATACATTTTAGTGATTGTTCTGCACAGGAAAAGCAAGTAGACTGTAGGGGAGAGAATGTTGAAGCAAAGGTACCAGTTAGGTGACTACTACCACCATCTTTTGTACAACAAAGATGTTGAGACGGATCGTATTTGGGATAAGTTTGAAGATAGAAGCAGTCTAGTATTGTTTACAATTCAACATTTAGTTGTTTAGGATATGAAGAATACACAAAAACAGAAAGACTGGGGGTATATCTGCCAAAATGTTAATGATTATTTATTCTTTGTAACTTTTCTGAAAGTTTGAAAAAAAATGCCCTTATAATCAAATACAAAAGTGAGTTGTTGTTTTTTTTTAACACGATAAAATAGCCCTATCAAAACAAAGCATCCTGACATTTGTCTGCAGGCTGCATACACTGTTTAAAACACACACACACCCCATCTCACATGCCTTTAAATAAAAAACAGCTTATTCAAAGATATACATAAGCTCATATTACTTACACACACACCGTTATCAGGAAGTTAATACTGCTCCCTAATTTGTCTTTGCATTGCTGTTTGCATGCTAAATAAAAGCACTCCCAAATCTGAGGCAAAGGAAATAAAAAGTACTTAAATGTGTGGTTAACATATCCTGGTAAATACTCACCACACACCCTTTTCCAAAAATGTTCCCAAGGACACACTCAATGTAATTCCAGAGAATAACACTTTGGCCCTAATCCTTTTCCTTAAAGGCTCTGCCATTCGATATGTGCTCCCCTTAACTAAAGTCTGCATAACTGAAAGGATAAACTTAGGACAGGTTTCTTTTACATGAGTATACTAAGGCACAAGAGAAGTTTTAAGTAACTTGCCAGAGACTACAAAGGGGAAAGGAGGAACACAGAGTGATTTATTTTATACCCAATCAAGTGTTTTTCCTACTATGTTTACATTTTGCACTGAAAAAGGAGGTATCAAATAGTGCCAGACTTCTTACCACGGGATTTCCAAGGAAAAGATTCATTGTATACAGACTAACAGGAATCCTGGTTTCTCATGCAAATGTTCAAAAACTATGAACCAACCACTACGGATATGAATCTTCCATTAAAACATAAAAGAGAATCCTAAAGTTTTTCATTTGTTTTATTTCTAGTATTTCAATCTCTTCTACTCCTGACAACCTAAAACTTCCCAATGAAATCTACATTCACTCTAAAGAAACTCTGGCACTTGTGCACCAGGAGCCAGGAAACAAGAAATGTTCATGAAGCACAGCTGTTGACAGCAAAACAAAATCAAAAACATAATCTGAAGGCCCATGAGTTACAGAAGATTAACACAATATCGTACAGCAATGAAAGGACTGAACTACAGTCGCATACCACTTTTATAAAGCTCAAAAGAAAAGCAAACTAAACACACTGAGCACACAAACGTTATGTGATGAAACTTTCTAAAAAATGAAACAGAATGGTAAACAAAATCCACTAGACTGAAATGATTACCTCAGTAAGGAGAGAAAGAGGTATAACACAGGTAAGAAACTCATAAACATATGCAGGTTTTGGTAATGTTCCAGTTATTGGTTTGGGGGTGCAAATCGTGGAGTTTTAATATATTTTATCTCTTTATACCGCATTGTGTGTATTCATACTTTTGTGGTATCAAATATACTTTGAATACTTGGCTTTTCAAAAAAGGGCTTTATGGAGGTATGACATACAATAAACTGCACATACTTTAAAGTGTAAAATGTGATCTGTTGTGATAATTTCACAGGAAATTATCACTACAATCAAGATAATAATCCAACAACCCCTAAATACTCCTCCTGTACACCTTTGCGATCCCTGTCTCATTAAATGTGTTTTAAAACGTTAAAGAAAAAAAAGTCAAGAGACAACCTGTTTGGGAATTTTGCAGAAAGAGAACATTTTCCCCTGAAGCCCTAGACTAAGGGAAACTTGGCAAGTGTCCTAAAATCGGCAATATAAATATTACATAACTAACCTTAAAAGTGTACGGGATTTTACATTAGAAAGTCACATTCCGAATTTGATCTGCAAGAGGACTACTCTTTCTCGGAGCATTAAACCATTAAAAACTAACCAGTTTTTACCGCCAAACAACTTTAAACATAAATGGTCCGTGTGTAACCCTAAGCCCTTAACTTCTTCACAATGTTGAACGACCTTCTAGCTGTGAAGATAAATCATCAGAGCACCTTAATCGTGTGGTTTAGCACAAGCTTTCAACGTAAAGTTAAAATTATTTCAAACACAATATTCTGCTGTACCTGTTTACGTAGCTAGACGGCAACTTGAAAATACTACTTGAGAGGAAAATTCAGAAATCCTGAGTCCACCAAAGAGAAACAGAGCAAAAAGAGACCGACCCCAATTCCCTTTTCTAGTCCGACTTGCTAGACTTTCCCCCTCGCCGGCTTTTGAAAACACGGCAGGTGAAAAACATTCCAAAAAGGACTCAGGCTCGGAGCCGCGGGGCGGGGAACTTGACCGGGGTTGGTGACAGGGACGCGCCCGAGGGTGCCCGGGGTCCCTCCGACCCCTCACCCGCCAACTGCTTGGCACCGGGTGCGAGCGGCGAGCGCAGCGGCCCCCGAGGCCCGCACGGAGTAGGAATCCGACCTCTGCGCGCCAGCCCCCGCCCCCGGCGGGAAGCCCCGGACCGCGAGCGCCGGGCGCGCGCCCGAGGGGGCCCATTGCGCCCCGGCCCCTGCCCCCGGGGCCGGGAATCCCCTCGCGCCTCAGCAAACGCCCGGCCCGGGCCCGCGAGCGAGCGGCCGGCCTACCACCTGCTGCGCCCGCCGGCCGCCCTCCGCTTCCGGCTCCCCCGGGCCGGGAAGAGCCGGGGGAGGGCCTCGCCTCAGCCTCAGCCGAGTGGGGGAAGGGAGTGAGAGGGGGAGGGGTGGCGCCGGGCCGCCAGGGCCCTGTGGGCCGCGGTCCTCACCTGGCGGCGGCTCTCTCCGCCTGACGCGCTGCCCGCCGCCGCCGATCGCCGCCGGTGAATGGGGACAGGTGAGGCCACAGAAGCCCTGCTCACCCCGGCCCGGCCGCCGCCACCAGCCCCTCCGCCTGCTGTTTATTAAACTTTTCTGTTTGGTTGTTCGGTCTGTGACGCGGCCGCGGGGGAGAGCTCCGGGATTGGCCGGCTCCTACCGCTGACGCGGCACCCCCCGCCCGCAGCCTAATTATCACCGGCCGGGGCGGAGCCGCAGGCCGGAGCCGGTGGTGAGGGGTGGGGCCAGGGCTCGGAGCGCGCAGCGATTGGCTAGAGCCCAGAGAAGAGGCGGGGCGGAGCGAGGGGAGACGCTCCTCCGCCTTCTCCGCCTCCACTGTCCTTTCCTCCGCTCTCCTTGGGTTCCTCTTCCCGGCGGCGGGAGGATGTTTCGAGGGGTTTTGCGGGGATGTGATGGGTCGGAGGCAGTAGGTTCAGGTCCCTCTGCTACCTCGAAGGGAGTCCCATGTTCCTGTCCCGGGTTGAGGCGCCAGAAAGAGTTGCGCTCCACCTGCCAGTTGTGCAAGAGGAATTCCGAGCTCTCCCCACGTGCAACCTCGTGCCCCCCACTCCATCTTTGCAAGCGCAAAGTCCAGGGTCCGGGTGCGTACTCGAAGGCAGTACTCTGCCCCGCCCTGAGCCATGGCTTGGAAACAGAAGGAAGAAGAGAAGCGCGCGTGCACACGTGTGCCACATACACACATATATATGCACCGACACACACGCCCCCACAGGCACCCGGCTCCCAGCGTTTCCAAAAGCGCGTGTCCGCTTCCCGGCTGAGTGGAGCAGGCCGCGCTACTGCGCTGGGGCGTGGGGTGATGAGAATGGCTCCCCCGCAGTTTCTCGGCCTTCGGGCTCACATGCAGTTCAAGAAGTACAAGAACGGAGTTCGAGGATATTCAATCCTACCGTGAAAGAGGGGTTCGGATGGGGCCGGCAGGTAGGAGGCGGACCGAGTCCTGAGGATCCTCTTTAATTTTATATTTGATGTTTTGTTCATGAATCTTTTTTTTTTTGGAACTAATTTTGATGTTTAAAAAAACATAGTAAAAAAATATATATAGTATTAGGGACTTCCCTGGTGGTCCAGTGGTGAAGATTCCACGCTTCCAATGCAGGGGGCGAGGGTTCGATCCCTGGTTGGGGAGCTAAGATCCCACATGCCCCGCCAAAAAAGTGAATGAATTTAATTTAAAAAATATATAGTAATTGGGCCTCCCTGGTGGCGCAGTGGTTGAGAGTCCGCCTGCCGATGCAGGGGATACGGGTTCATGCCCCGGTCTGGGAGGATCCCATATGCCGCGGAGCGGCTGGGCCCGTGAGCCATGGCCGCTGAGCCTGCGCATCCGGAGCCTGTGCTCCGCAACGGGAGAGGCCACAACAGTGAGAGGCCCGCATACCGCAAAAAAAAAAAAAAAAAAAAAAAAAAAAAATATATATATATATATATATATATAGTAATTAAAATATTATTTATCTTGATTACTGAGCTTTTTGGTGCCCCTTTAAATTTTAAGCTTGAAGTATCTCGCTATCCTCACCCTAGTCGGGTGGCGCTGGGGGGAGAGAGATTTTGAGGTGACTGACTGTAAAGGTAAGGTGTTTTGAAATAGGGCTTTGGGATAAGAAGCAGTTAATTATAGAGGAGAGATAGGGGCCAGAAAGAAGTTTTCAAGGAGAAGGTGGCATTGGTTTTTGGCACTGAAGAGTGCATATGGCCCAGCCTGCTGGGAACCAAAAGAAGCATTTTCCTGCTCTCCTAAAGAGGCTGGAAGATGCAGTGTGGGGGTTTGAAGAACAGAATGTGAAATGTTATGCGGTGTCAAACAGATGCTTCAGGAGCAAGGTAAGGAGTGTCCTGTGAAGTTACACCTAGTGTAAGCCAAAGAAGGGGGACAGTAGTAAACTGGAGGGTCTTGCCCAGGGCCTAAAGGTATTCAAAATGTGGTTGTAAAATGCATTCAAGTTTCATTTTAAAAACATACCTACAAACAATGGACTAATGCAGCAAAAGAGGATTTTGCCCAAGGACATCATCCCTGATAATGGGGACTGGAGATTAGGTTATAATGGAGACTAGAGATAGTGTTAGGGTCAATTATTTTACAGATCCTCGAAGCCAAATTGAGTAGTTGACTTTACTTAGTGGGGAATGGGAAGCCATTATAGGACAAGAACTATAAGGAGAGGAAACGGTGAACTATAAAAGTTTGGTGGATTCTTCTGGTACTAGGAATAATTTTGCAGCCTGGGCCACCTGGGGTACTTTCAGCTGTTCACTGCCCTCTTGTCACTGGGTAGAAGAACTATATGAAAAGAATTTAGGATTTTGGCCAGGGTTCAGATCCCTAATCAAACGTGTTACTTAGAGACATTGAGCAATACTCAACCTCTCTGGGTCTCAATTTTTTATGAGTCTGGGAAACATTAGCAAACAAAACAAAGATCACTTACCTTTATAGATTTTTCATTCTAATGGGGGAGACACAAAAAACATAATAAGTATTTAGGTTGTGAGTTAGAAGATGGTTAGTGGTATAGACTGAAGAAAAAGTAGAGCAGGGTAGAGGATGTGGGAGGGTGGGTTGCAGTTTTAAACAGAGCAGTCAAGGTAGGCTTCACTGAGAAAGTGAGGTTTGAATAGAATTGTAAGAGATGAGGGTGTAGTCCTGAATACCTGGGAGAAGAGCATTCCAGACTGAGAGAACTGTTAGAACATGGGCCCCAAGGCAGGAACAGCCAGGAAATTGGTGTTCCTAGAGCCAGGTGAGCTGGGGAGAATAGGAGAGGAAGTTAGGGAGGTAGGGGGGACCTGCTCACGTAGGGCCTGGGGGGGCCATTGGCTTTTACTGTAGAGCCAGTGCATGGTTTGTTTTGTTTTGTTTTGTTTGTGGCACGCGGCTCACTGTTGTAGCCTCTCCCATTGCGGAGCACAGGCTCCGGACACCCAGGCTCAGTGGTCATGGCTCACGGGCCCAGCCGCTCCGCGGCACGCGGGATCTTCCCGGACCGGGGCACAAACGCGTGTCCCCTGCATCGGCAGGTGGACTGTCAACCACTGCACCACCAGGGAAGCCCCAGTGCATGGTTTTGAGCAGAAAAGTAACATGATCTGACTTATATTTTAAAGGATCATTCTTCCTGTCATGTTGAGAGTGGACTAACAGGGCAAACAGGGTAGAAGCAGGAACTTTTAGGAGGATAGTGTCTGCATCCACGTGAGAGAGAGCGGTGACTTGGACCAGTAGAGCCAACAGAATTTCCTGATAGATGGGACGTAGTGGGGGACAGTGAAGAGTCAAAGGTAACATTCAGGTTTTTGGCTTGTGCAACTGAAATAGGGAACAGGATGGAGATCAGGAGATTCTTCTGGCACACGTTGCACTCAAGATTATGTTTACACGTCCGAGTGGAGATGTCAGGTGGGCAGTTGGATGTATATCGCTGAGCTGGGGCTCAGGTGAGGGGAAGATATTGGTTTGGTTGTCACCATCATATAAATGGTACTTAAAGCCTTGAGACTGAGCAGGAAATGAGTACAAAGAAGACCAAGGACTGAGCCCTGGGGGTTCTGACATTGAGAGTTCACGGAGAAGTGTAGGAATTCACAGGGGAGACCAAGAAGGAGGAAACAGAGGCTGGAGGAAAACAGAAAGAGTTTGGTGTCCTAGAAGCCAAGTGAAAAAATGGGTTAAGGAGGAAGTATCAAAAGCTGCTGATAGTTCAAGTGTGAAGAGGACTGAGAATTGACTGTTGCATTTAGCAACATGGAAATCACCTTGGAGAATATAGTTTAGGTGGAGGGTAAAAGCCTGATGGGAGTGGCAGTAGTATTTTACTTATTAGGAATTTGGTGGGGGGCGGTTAATGCAATAATATGTGTGAAAGAGCTTTGTGAACAGGCAAGGATATAAGCAAGTTCCTAGGGATTTTATCTTAAATTTCTTTTCATTCAGATTCTTGCCCAGTTTATCATTGTATTAACCTTGGCACCTAACACAGTTGAGTATTCACGTATATTTGTTATGAATTTGCAGAAACTAGGTTTACATGGCCTCTTTCGCTCCCTTTAGTTCCAAGTCTGTACTGAGAGATGACAGTATTGCATAGTGATTTGGAATTCAGACAGACCGCTGCTACCAATTAGCTTTGTGGTCTTAAGCAAATCCTGTAAAATGGGACAAAAACCTACCTCAGACGGTTGTTATGTGGGTTAAAAGATACTACATTTGTACTCATCCAGCGAACATTGCATGCTGACTTTCTGCCAGCCTGTGTTGGTAACAACCAGGATACAGCAGGAAGTAAGAGAGCTAAAGGGCCCCCTCTCATTGACGGGTTTAAATTAATATAACACTTCTCACTGGCAGTGTATACATAAACAATACATTTACAGCACAGGTACCTACCTAATAGATGCTCAATAAATGATAATCTGCATTATTATCTCCAGTCCTTCCTCTTTTCTGTGCTCCAGACCACGGTATCCAGTGTCTGTTCTCAGAGGCATTCAATATATCCAAGGTTCATTTTCTTCCCCCAAACACATTCTTGCCTCCTGTGGTCCCAATTTTGGCCAATGGTGATACCTCATTTCCAGTTATCAGAGCTAGAACCTCATCCTTTTCCTTTCTTTAAAAAAATTTTTTTAAAACTACTTTGTTGAGATTTAGTACATATACCATAGAATTCACCCATTCAAAGGATACAATTCAGAGAAAGACAAATATTACATGATATCACTTAGATGCGGAATCTAAAAAATAATACAAATGCGGGCCTCCCTGGTGGCGCAAGTGGTTGAGAGTCCGCCTGCCGATGCAGGGGATACGGGTTCGTGCCCCGGTCTGGGAGGATCCCATATGCCGCGGAGCGGCTGGGCCCGTGAGCCATGGCCGCTGAGCCTGCGCGTCCGGAGCCTGCGCGTCCGGAGCCTGTGCTCCGCAACGGGGGAGGCCACAACAGTGAGAGGCCCGCATACCGCAAAAAAAAAAAAAAAAAAAAAAAAAAATACAAATGAACTTATTTACAAAACAGAAACAGACTCTCAGATATAGAAAACAAATTTACAGTTACCAAAAGGGAAGCAGCGGGACAGATAAATTAGGAGTATGGGATCAACAGATAACATGACTATGTATAAAATAGATAAGCAACGAAGATTTACTGTATAGCACAGGGAACTTTATTCAATATCTCGTAATAACATATAATGGAAAAGTTTTAAATATATATATAACTGAATCACTTTGCTGTACACCTGAACTTAACACAATATTGTAAATCAACTATAATTCAGTTTTTAAAAAGGGTACAATTCAGTAGTTTTTAGCATATTCACAGAGTTGTGCCAATATCCCCATAATCACTTTTAGAACATTTTATCACCCCGAAAGAAACCCTCTACCCATTAGTAGTCACTCCCTTTTTCCCCCAATCCCCTCCACCCAACCCTAGGCAACCACTAATCTTATTCTGTGTCTCTATAGATTTGCCTGTTTTAGACACTTCATAAATATGGAGTCATACAATACATGGTCTTTTGTGACTGGCATCTTTCACTTAGCATAATGTTTTCGTGGTTCATCCATGTTGTGTCAATACTTTATTTCTTTTTGTTGCTGAGTAATATTTTATTACATGGATATACCACATTTATTTATCCGTCACTTCATGGATATTTGAGTTGTATCCACTTTTTGCCTCCTATGAATAGTGCTACTCTGAGTGTTTGTATACGAGTTTTTCTGGAGACGTATGTTTTCATTTCTCTTGAGTATATACCTAAGAGTGGAATTATGCTAACTCTATGTTTAACCATTTGAAGAAGTACTAGACTGTTTTTCAGAGGGTCTATACCATTGTACACTCCCATCAGCAATGAGTGAGTTTCACTTTCTCCACATCCTTGACAACACATTATTGATCTGTCTTCTTGATTATAACCACCCTATGAGTATGAAGTGGTATCTTGTGGTTTTGATTTGCATTTCTTATTGGCTAATGATGTTGAGCATCTTCTTATGTGCTTGCTGGCCATTTGTATATTGTCTTTGAAAAAATGTCTCCTCAGATCCTTTGCCCATTTTTAAATTGAGTTATTTATCTTTTCATTGTTGGTTGTAAGTGTTCTTTACATATTCTGAATACAAGCCCCTTATCAGATACATAATTTGGAAATATAGCCTCCCATTTGTGTGTTGCCCTTTCGCTTGCTTAACGGTATCAAAATTTAAAAGTTTTAAATGTTGACTCACCCTTTTCTTAAGTCCTCCCCTCCCCAGCATCTGATTAGTCACAAATTTCACTGATTCTGCCTTAGAGATATCTCTGAAATGTACCCCACCCCCACTGCCGCATACACCCCCCCGTATTATTTCTCACCTGAATGGAAGCAATAGCCTCCAACTCCTATTCTCTTCTCTACATCCTCCACAGCCCACCCAGTTGATCCTCCAGCTGCCTCCAGAAGGATCTTCCTGAAACACAAAGTGAGCAGGTCAAACTGTTGCAGGAAGGGGGACCCCTTTCAGGGCCCGAGAGCGGGCTCTTGTCGAACACTTGGAAATGAATTGTCCGAGGAGACACACGTGCTGACAAAGCAGGAGACTTTATGGGGAAGGGGCGCCCGGGCGGAGAGCCGTGGGGTAAGGGAGCCCAGGAGAACTGCTCTGCCACGTGGCTCGCAGTCTCGGGTTTTATGGTGATGGGGTTAGTTTCCGGGTCGTCTCTGGCCAATCGTTCTGACTCAGGGTCCTTACTGGCGGAGCCCACATCGCTCAGCCAAGATGGATTCCAGCGAGGAAGATTCTCTGAGGTTGGGAGGACATACAGACTGGTGTCTCCTTTTGACCCTTCCTGAATTCTTCCAGTTGGTGGTGGCTTGTTAGTTCCGTGTTCCTTGCCAGGAGCTTCTGTTTAAGAGAACTCATGCAAAAATGGTTCTTGTGGTGCCTGGCCAGGGTGGGCGGTTTCAGTCAGTGTTTCCCTTAACGAAACTTCTGTTGGGCCAACATTCCTAATGGAGCAGTTCTCAAACTCCTCCAATAAGAAATCCTGGAACATTAAAAAAATTCAGATTGCAAGTCCATAATCTGGGCACAATAAATCAGAATCTCTAGGGAAGGAGCCTGGGAATCTATTTTTAGTAAGCCTCCAGGTGATTCTTATTCTCAGAATAGTTTGATCTAGAACAATGGTTCTAAACTAGGGATGATTTTGTCCCCGGGGGACATTTGGCATTGTCTGGAGAAATGCACGTGATCATAGTATTTGTCATTAATAACTCACTTCTATTATGCTTTGTCGATACTGTGGATGAAATTTTATTTATTTTTTATATTTTCAAACTGGTCATTGATAATATTATAATGCTATTTAATTCTGTATATTTCTTTTATACCTGACCATTTAATTGATCTTTTAAAATAGTTTTTAATTTTTTCGTTGTTTTTGTCATTAGTGAAATAGTATTTTCTCTCTCTCTTTTCCAGTTTTTATACTTATTACATTCCATGTCTTATTGACGTAGCCAGAATTTTCCAAGGAAATTAAATAATATTGACAATATATGACACTCTGAGCTAGTTTCTGACAAATGCTGAATTATTTGGAATAAACACCTTTTAAAAAATGATGTTAAGTAAGTAACTTCTATTTTTATATTTAGTTTTTATTAGAAATGGCTATAAGTTGTATGACTGACTTTTCCCTATCTTTGAAGATCATTTCTGAGATCATTTTCAGATTTGATCCACAGTTGTAAAGTAGTATATTAGTAGATTTACTTATATTGGATTTTTTTTGCATTACTTCACGTAGCTATGGTGAGTTTTTATTTCATTACGTGGTTTAATTACATCTGCTACTATTCTATTTTAGGTTTCTTTATCTATATCTACTTGATATAGCCCAATTCATCAGTAGTATCAAATGAGCTTACGTTAAATGATTCTAAACTCCCAATTTACCTATGGCAAAGGTTCTTCTCCCTTACCCTCCCTTCCGTGATAATTCCGGGGGACTTACTCAGGCCAAAGGATACTTACCCTCAAAGAGAGAAAACCAGAACATCAGCCGAATCGGCAGAAGAGTCTCTGCTATTCATTTTGCTGTTGGTTGCGTTGCTCCAGCTGTCAGCGTCCTGGCAGTCCTATCCATGTTTGCTTTCTTCTCCAGCAGTAGTTCCTCTGCCCAGTGGTAGGGCTGGTATTCAGACACTCGCCTACTACCAGCAGCAAGGAAGCTGGGAGGACTTAAGTCTACCCCTGAACCGAATCCTTCCCCTCTCCTCTCCAGGTCCCAAGTTCCACCTGCGTGAAGATGATCAGATGCAGGAATACCCATTGCCTTGCCCCATGGGCCCAGAGACAATTCCAAAAGTTAGGGTTTTTTTAATATATAAATTTATTTATATATTTATTGGCTGCATTGGGTCTTCGTTGCCGCGTGCGGGCTTTCCCTAGTTGCAGCGAGCAGGGGCTACTCTTCGTTGTGGTGCGCGGGCTTCTCATTGTGGTGGCTTCTCTTGTTGCGGAGCATGGGCTCTAGGTGCGTGGGCTTCAGTAGTTGCGGCACGCAGGCTCATTAGTTGTGGCTCGTGGGCTCTAGAGCACAGGCTCAGTAGTTGTGGCGCATGGACCTAGGTGCTCTGCGGCATGTGGGATCTTCTCGGAGCAGCGCTTGAACCTGTGTCCCCTGCATTGGCAGGCGGACTCCCAACCACTGCGCCTCCAGGGAAGCCCTCCAGTATTATTCTTGATAACCTTCTCAGTCTCTGCTTGACTTACTGATGGAGTCAGGTTTTTCACTCCACGTTTTAGCAATTTTGACAATATATATTTTTATAGAAAATGGTTTACTTCATTGAGATTTTCAAGTTTGCCAGTGTATGCTTGTACTGTGAGTACTCCAGGGCTCATGTGGGTTGCCTCCAAGCACTAGGATGTAAAATTGTCTGCTGAGAATTGAACTGCAAACCCAACTCATTAGGACTATAGTAGAAATGTTAAAAGGTTGTAGTCATAGTTTTTAGTGTGTGGACCTCTTTGAGGGTCTGATAAAGGCTATAGATTCTCTCCTTAGAAAACTGCAAACTAGGTATAAGGAAAATTATTTTAGGGAGTTCCTACAGGAACTATCTATGGACCATGGACCTATGTCCATGGACTTCATAGCTAAAGAGAGAGTGGCCCCAGGCCTTCCATTGTTAATGTAGCCTTTCCCAATGCACTAACCTATCTGAAACAAGCATGTGTCAATTATAAGTTGGGGAGAGTCGGTCACCATAGAAGCAGAGACAAAGGAGAGGCAGAGATGCAATCGTTGGCAGTGCCCATCTCAGCACTGTCCAGGGCATAGTTTCAGCGGCTGGATTTCATATATGCTGGCTAGCTAGCAAGACCATCCTTGTAAGGTGATGTGTTTATCCAGTTTCCATTCTCTACAAGGCTATTTTGATTATTAAGTGCTCCATTTCTGACTTCCTTTGTTAGGAGTTAATATGATTGGGCTGTTTTCTAGCCTCAGTTATATTTCTCATTTTTCAATTTGCAAATTGATGCTTGGATTTATGTATCAGTCTTACAAACTTGGCTAATGCGAGTCCCTCTATGAGAAATGAATCTGATGACAAAATCAGTGTTCTGAGATGCAAGGCTGAGGGCCTGAGGTAACTACACGAGGGTGGGGAATGCCACCCCATGAAGCTGCTCAGGGGATCTGCTACAGGCCTCACCCAGGCAGGGCATCCTAACAACATTAGGATGGCCAAGCTAGGCATTCATTCTCTAGACATAGAACTATCTTAAACCTATCTGTAGATCCCTTTTCTTTACTCTAATTGTAATGACTCCCACTTCTTGACTAAAGTTCAGAGGATTATCATTTTTTCATCATCACTTTAAAAATGTACCATCTTTTTTTTTTTTTTTTTTCTGCGGTATGCGGGCCTCTCACTGTCGTGGCCTCTCCCTATGCGGAGCACAGGCTCCGGACGCGCAGGCCCAGCGGCCATGGCTCACGGGCCTAGCCGCTGTGCGGCATGTGGGATCTTCCCGGACCGGGGCACGGACCCGTGTCCCCTGCAACGGCAGGCGGACTCTCAACCACTGCGCCCCCAGGGAAGCCCTAAAAATGTACCATCTTATTTATCAATTCTCTTTTTTATAACTTCTAATTAATTTAAATACTTAATTACTTTCTTCCTAGTAGTTTTATAGGACACTTCCCTTTCCCCTAAAATCATAAAGTGTCTGTTTTCTTATTATCTCTCTTGTACAGAAGCCTTTATGATGGTGAATTTACCTCTGAGCTGTGTCTCTTCCGTATGGAGGCCCCACACTGTTTGATTTCCATGTTGGCTTTGTTTCTTCTGCCCTAGGCTCCTCTCATTTGTATTTTCAGAATTTTACTTCTTTTAGCCTATCTTAGTCTGCGTAACTGTCTAGAAGAGCAGAAGGACACATGACAACTAAATGCAATGTGCTATCCTGGGTGGGATCTTGTAACAAATAAACGACATTAAGTGAAAACTAAGGAAATCTCAATAAAGTATGACTTCAGTTAATAATAATGTATCAGTATTGTTTCGTTAATTGTGACAAATGTACCATAAGTAATAGTTGATAGTAGGGGAAACTGGATGCTCTGTACTATCATCATAACTTTTCTGTAAATCTAAAACCTATTCTAAAATAATTAAAAAAAAAAAACAACCCAGGGCTTCCCTGGTGGCGCAGTGGTTGAGAATCTGCCTGCTAATGCAGGAGACACGGGTTCGAGCCCTGGTCTGGGAGGATCCCACATGCCGCGGAGCAACTAGACCCATGAGCCACAACTACTGAGCCTGCGCGTCTGGAGCCTGTGCTCTGCAACAAGAGAGGCCGCGATAGTGAGAGGCCCGCGCACCGTGATGAAGAGTGGCCCCCGCTTGCCACAACTGGAGAAAGCCCTCACACAGAAACGAAGACCCAACACAGCAAAAATAAATAAATTAATTAAAAAGCCAATTGCTGTAAAAAAAAAAAAAAAAAAAAAAAACCAACCCAACAACTCTCAGTAACCCCTCAGACACTCATCAGAACCTGTTTCCTCTCATGCATCAGTGACCTGCCTTGGCTGGGCCCTGGACCAACAGACCCCACTCCTGGCCACTTCTAAGGTGTATCCTATTCAGTGAGCAAGACAAATGGATGCCCAGCCATTGCTGGGAACCCACCACTGATATGCAGAAGACAGGATGCTGGATATTTTCCATTTTTTAAAAAATATATTTTCTGTTTGCCTCTTTGGATACACTTTTTTCATATTTCCCCCCAACTTTGTGCCCTGAGAGGCTGACCCACATAGACTGCCTCAGAGAGCATCCTTGTCCTTTGGCTTCCAACTGGAAACACTGGCAGGAGATGGGCGGGAGGAAGGATCGTGAGGTCGGGTTATTGATTCTTGGTTCTACTCCTGCTGGGTCACAGAAGGTTAATGATATTCTTCTATCAAAGGCCATAGCTCCTGTCATGTAGCCTGTTCCATTCAGCAACTCATCCAGGTTCCCATAACAGCCCTTTCCCATGTCTCTTACCAGCCTACAGCACAGCCTTCACTCAGCACTACGGGTGTTGCCCTTAGAGGTAGCGCCTGGCAACCTCACCGGTGCCTGGATACCAGGTAGATGCGTGTTTGCCCCCTTGTCTGTCCCCTTGTCAAATGAATGAGTCGGTCAATGAATCACAAAGTATTAAAGTTGCAAGAGACCCTGGCAACAAAACAGCTCAGTGGTTAGAACGCTGGGCACACAGTGCTGGGCTCAAATTGTGGCTCCTTCACTTACCAGGTGAGTGATGTGGAGCAAGTTAAGTTCCATGAGCTTCAATTCCTTATCTTTAAAGTGGAATTAATTATATTTTCTTCATTAGGTCGATTAAATGAAAAACATTTTATGCAAAGGGCTTAGCACAGTGTCTGGCACAAAAATACTCAGTAAACTGTAGTTATAAATGTTATCTAATTAGTTATCTAACCCAGCCGTGGCTAAAATTAGATGGCCTCTTGCAATAGATAAATGAGTAAGGATGCACACAGACAGTTAGCAAGCAACTGAAAGGAATTGCCCAGCAAAGCTGTAAACATGTTCAGCCTAACTTAGGAAGCAAAGAAATGCAAAGTAAAACAATAGTAAGAGACCATGTCTTGCCACCAGAATTAGGGAATTGCTTTAGTAATATGTAAAGCTGGAAAGGACACAGTGAAACAAGGACTCTCAATCATGCAGTTTGGGGCTCCAAAATACCAGAACACAATAGTTTTCAAAATTTTAAATGCACCTGTCTCTGTCCCAGTAATTGTACATTTTGTAGTCTAGACCACAGAAACTCACACAAAAAAGTGTGAATAAAGAACTTTCTAACACCATTGTTTGTACTGATAATAACAGAGACAGCTGTTAGGCAGATAGGTAGGTAGGTAGGTAGGTAGGCAGGTAGGTAGATAGGTAGGTAGATATAAAACTACCTAAATATCCATCCATAAGGGAACATCTGACTAAATTTTGTACAGCCGTCCTATGGATGGCTATGTAGCTGTTGAATACAGTCAGGTTCATCTCCAGGTTGTCCACTGCACGAGAGAGCCCACTGAAGTCTCTTCTTGTTCACCTACTACACCAATTCCTGCCTCCTTCCCAACTCTGAATCTAGAGATTCACACACATTCCTCATCTGGAGATGGAGTGTGCGCCCTTTGGAGGCCCAAGGACCCTGGTGTCCAGGGAGTTCAGGGTATATGTGGGTGACAGTGTGGGTGCTGTGGGTACACAGCCAGGCTGCTGCGCACCCTGGGCAGAGCAGATCAGATTGTGCAGTAATACCCTAACAACAATATTTTATTTGAGGAAGGAGTGCTTTTTCTAAATCTGGTAAAGGGTTAAGGCAGTTCAAAGCTAGTGAAAACCCTGTTGACTTCTGTGTGTATGGCAAAAACAAGTTGCAGAGCAATAGGTACAGTGTGATTCCAATTAAGTAAATATGTACATATATGTCAATGCACAGAAAAAACTGTCACTAGGGGCTACCGCTGGACAGAAATATGGGTGGGGAGGGAAGGAAGGAGACTGAGATTTTGCTCTTTTTTCTTCTTTGTACTTTGAATTTTTTTATAGTTTGAATGTACTCACATATGGCTTGTGTAATTTAAAAACTAAGTTAATATCAAGAATAACAACAACGGGACTTCCCTGGTGGAGCAGTGGTTAAGAATCTGCCTGCCAATGCAGGGGACATGGGTTCGAGCCCTGGTCTGGGAAGATCCCACATGCCGTGGAGCAACAAAG